>NW_024545246.1:0-333874 GCF_903064755.1 Maudiozyma barnettii
AGAATGCACGGCCAAATATTTTCCTTTTGTGGGTTTCTTGCACGGAGAAATCAGTCCCCGACAAATTTGTCTGCTTTGATGAGTGCGTGGTGTGAGGGAACACTGGGATATTATACTCAACGGGGAATCAGCGCAGAGCTCACAATGATCGCCCATCACTCTTTTGGATAATCCTTTTATTGCCGTTTTAGGACAAAGAACATCAAAAGAGCTGGTCTTTCAAAAGCATACAGAGAAAGAGAGGAAGAACAGAGATGCATTACCCCTAAGGAACGTTTTTTTTTTCCTAGTTGGGTCAGGTGAGTTAATAACCAAGCTGTGGAAAAAACAAATATTGAATAGATTGTCCGGAATTGAAGATCAACGTAATTTGAGGGTTCGGCACTCATAATAACAATGTGAAATCCAGAAAATAACTAAAGAACCAATTCTTTCGGCAATTTTCAAAGAGAATTTTCAAAAAAACAAATTCAAATTAAGTCAGAACAAGCTGCAGTTGTGTTGCAGCCGCGTTTTGGATTATGATGAAGACCGGGTCAATACAGTATATATTCTATGGGTCAATCTAACGTATTATTCTGGAGGTTTGAACGTTGTTTTATCTTCAAAAAAGTGTTAAGAGATAATGGTAACATAGATTCAACCTCTTAGCAAATAGTTCTATAGTAGTATTTTCTTCCTATGTTTTATTTTTCTTTTGTTGGGTAGGTACAATCTTGAAATTAGGGAATTGTCAATAATGAATGTTCTTGAATCAAGATTTAAGTATATATTGCCATGTTTTTATATATAAAAAGAAGAGAGCTTTACTAAAATGCTGTAATTTATTTAATTTAGAGGAAGGTATTGTCAACTGGGATTGTTTTATATTTTATTGCCCTTGTTGTAGTATTTATTTTTGAATGGTGGGCTAACCGATATATTAGTATGGATATGTTATTTGGTTAACTTTGTACTCACTCTAATAGAAGCAACGTAGACTAACCCATAATTGTCTTTTGAAAATTGAATTGTCGTGCGAGATAGTGGAAAAATCACTCAGAAAAGAGAGAAGGTTTGAGGCGGAATATTCAATATGGTATATCACTGTTTCGTCAAATAATTAAGATTAGACTAAAAACTGATTGGCTACTACTATTGATTTTAAAAAGGATGCGTTGAATATAATGAGGTTTAGATATAACCCTTATAGATACATCTTTATTCTCTCCCAGTTCTCTGACAAGTGGTAAAATTCGACAACGGAATATCATACAAGTTCGATTTTGAAGGAGGGGCATGCCTCTTTCGATAGAGTGATGGAGAGTCATACATTCGAAAATACCGCATATATTGTTCATTCTATAAACTTGGTTATGAAAAGAAAGAAAATAAATTTTGTAACATTTACTTCTCATTTAGAAAAAGGATAAAAATTATAAGTAGGTTAAGAGGAAATCAAAAGGAGGTGTCAACAACACTAATACATTTTTTGATATATTTTATGGTTCGGGTAATATTAGTAATTTTGCGTTTTAATATTCTTGTGAACTGGTTTTTAGTGGAATCTCAACTCACAATGCAAAACACTGATTAAATTTTTGGAAGTAGTACTTGCCATTAATACCTTAGGAAGGGCCTTTGAAATGAATTATTTTCATAAAATGACAACAGAATAATATTTGTTCATTCGTCTTAAATATAATATAAATTTATCGATACATTTCTTTTTATTCTGCTTAATTTTTCTTAAAGAAATGTTTTTCATAATTTTCCAGATTTCATACAAAGTGGAAAATATCTTTTATTCCATATAATATAATAGAAGAACAATGTAATTTATCGACACATTCTTAGAATATATATTATTTCATATTAACCACTCACCTTAGGATCTAAGTTCAAGATGATGAGATAGTCAAAAAGAAAAGTATGATGTTCTCTTTATGAACTAATCTGGTTTCCTGTCTCTTTTCCTACAATTTGTTGAATCAGCGATCCTTCATTGACTATAAAGCATCTCGATGCTACCATTCTTAGCAAACTCCGAAATTTCTAATTTTTGTCCCACTGATGGTATGGGTAATGATACTTGGCCGAACACAAGATTACTCTACGTTCAACTGTTCAATCGTTGTCTATTGATAAATCTCTTTAGCACCGCTCACCGAACCGGCCGATTCGAACAACTGTACAGTATAACAATTATTGAAATTCGTGCGACTATTTTTGAACGAATTTTAATATACGTGATATCATTTTCGTTCGGCGCCGAATCTCCCTAAAATTTTCACTCACTTCCCACGAAAAACCGAACTTCGTCTTTAAATCAAAAAAAAATGTATTATTATTATTGAGGAAGGTCCAGCATTTTAACAAAATTAAATATTTGTCTGGTTGTTTCTCCGGAGCAAGAGGATGGTTGGGTGGGTGTTGTTGTTGTTTTTCGCTCAACCCCCACTCCCCACAACGTAACCGGCCGAATCAAACCGAATGTGCCCAATAAGTTCGGCCGCGTATTGTTGTTTACGCTGAGTGAAAAGGAAGCATTTAACTTGAATGTTGTTACATTTTCCACCGAGGAAAGTGTGAACTCAATTGTTTTTTTTAATTTCATTACCTGAAATTTTATTTAGCATTCTAAGGGATATTTTCAACATATTACGTATAAACAATTTAAGATTTTGATAGTGATATAAGAGTTAGTAATGACGTTTTCCTGATTTAAAAAAAACATATATAAACAGTGTATTTAATGCTATTTTTATTTCTTATTATTAGGAGATTATTATTATTATCGATTAAATATTGAAAATAAAACTATCAAACAATAATAGTAAACACTATCTCTTTTTGTTTAATAATACCTCTGTCGAAACAAAGAAAAAGGTAAAACACTCCTAATCTTTGAAAAAAAAATGTCTGCTTTAGTTACTTTGAATAACGGTTTGAAAATGCCATTAATTGGTCTAGGTTGTTGGAAGATTCCAAACAAAGTCTGTGCTGAACAAGTGTATGATGCTATTAAGTTGGGTTATCGTCTATTCGATGGTGCTACTGATTATGGTAATGAAGCTGAAGTCGGACAAGGGATCAAAAAAGCCATTGATGATAAAATTGTCACCAGAGCTGATTTGTTTATTGTCTCTAAGCTATGGAACTCATTCCATCGTCCAGAACATGTAAGATTGAATGTTAAGAAAAATTTAGAAGATCTAGGTCTAGATTATGTCGATCTTTACTACATCCATTTCCCAATTGCCTTCAAGTTCGTACCAATTGAAGAAAGATATCCACCATCTTTTTACTCTGGTATTAAAGAAGAAGCGCAAGGTATTATTGCTACTGAAAGGGTTGGTTTAGCTGATACTTACCATGCTATGGAAGCTTTGGTAGATGAAGGTTTAATCAAGTCTATTGGTATCTCCAATTATAATGGTGGTTTAGTTCAAGATGTTTTGAACTATTGTAGGATTAAACCTGTAGCTTTACAAATTGAACATCATCCATATTTGACTCAAGCACATTTGGTTGAGTACTGTAAGTTAAACCAAATTCAAATTGTTGCCTATTCTTCCTTTGGTCCTCAATCATATGTTGAATTGAAATCTGAAGTTGCTATTGAAACTGTCCCATTATTTGAACATCCAACTGTGAAGAAGATTGCTTCTGCGCACGGTTCTGATATCTCTACTTCCCAAGTTCTATTGAGATGGGCAACTCAACAAGGTGTTGCTATCATTCCAAAATCTTCTAAGAAGGAAAGATTGCTTGCAAATTTGAAGGTAGATGAAACTCTAACCTTAACTGACGATGAATTGAAGGAAATAAACAACTTGAACAAGAATCTGAGATTTAATCAACCATGGGAGTGGATGAACATGAAGTTCCCAATCTTTGATTAAGAAACTACTCTATATCCAAAATATAATTGCAATATAGTATAATTTTTTCATATCTTCTTTTGATTATATTTTAATAATATTATTTTCTTTACGTATATAGTAAGGATATATATATTAGTTATTAGAATATTTCTTTACAGCATTTGTAATTTGTTTTATATCATCAGGAGATGTTCTACAGCATCCGCCTATGATTCTTGCACCTGCCTCGATATATCTTTTAACTACAGCATCCCAAGTGAACGTTGGATGACTGTTTGGTAACCAGATCTTCTTCACGGTGTCGTAGACTTCACCACTGTTAGGATACGCAATAAGTGGCATATTAGGTAATTGTTTATGTATCGATTCCATGATATCAGCAGAATGGTTGAAACTGACACAATTGATTCCTAATAACAGCAAATTTGGATTTATTTTATCGCCAATGGATTTGATCAATTCTGCAACGTCTATCATGGTAGAACCATCTCTTAGGAGCCCATTTTCATGAACTGATAGACCAATATAGAAAGGTTTTGACAATATGGATTCATCCCAAGACAAAATTGCTCTCAATTCATGGATGTTTGGAATAGTCTCAAATGCAATCAAGTCCAAGTTGTCGTTTTGGAAAAAATTATCTAATTGAGGTTTGAAATAATTATAATAGTCTATCTTTTCTGGATGTTCACCATAGTCACCATTAAATTCTGCGCATACATGGGCACCCCAAGGGCCGATACAACCAATTAAAAATTTCTCTTCACCGATACAATCACGAGAGAACTGTACAATATGGTTCAATAAAACGTTATATTCTTCAACAGTCTTGATAGGAGTATTTTCGGAGACAGACTTAAAACTGGTTTGATAAGTAGTGGTCATTAAAATCTCTGCACCTGCAGCTAAAAAGTCATTGAACATTCCCTTGACAATCTGTCTATCCTTAGAAGATTGGTCCGACCAAAATGAATCACTAATGAAAGGTACAGTAGACCATACTGGGTTTGCAACGTCGATACCTCTATTTTCTAATTCGGTCCCTTGACCACCATCTAACACAAGGACTTTTCCAGGATTAGATGCTAAATATTCTTTAATTGAAGGACGAGCCATGTTTTCGTTTTATAATACACGTCTATATATATATATATATATATATGTATAGTCGGATGAAATACACTACAAACAAATAATAACTACGGTATGTAAATTGTATAGGAATAGAGATATAGGTTTATTTAACTTCTCCTTATGTATATATACATATATCGAAATCATGTAAGTGTTGTCTTTGTTGTCAAATGCAATAGAATGCCACAAGAAAAATGATGAATCATACATTTGTGCTGAAAGACCTGGAAGAATAGAAAACATCAAGAGATAAAATACAGGGGGGGTGAATAAATGAGAAAACAGGTTGAAATTTTCATTCTGTTAGGGATTATATAATATCATCAGCAATAATTTTTCACTTTACTGCAGTCCAATCTGTGAAAGCAAAAGAGAGGAAGCGAGCCGTTTATGGGATCTACGCAGTCTCTGAGTTTGTCCTGATGAGAACCGTTCAACGCAAACTGAAATTCAGCAAAATGCTCACAGTGTAGGAGGGAAGTAAAAAGGTACAGAATTTTAAAATATCATCTATTGCCGTATGTATTTCAACTATTGTTTGTCTTGCTTGGTTTTACAATAACGTGTTTAACAAGGGCGCCGTATCAGTTGTTGCTGTTGTTGTTCTGAGTAGCAAAAGGACTTTCTTGCAACTGAGGCAGAATGAAAAGTGATGTATTTAGTAAAATTGTTATAAGAGTCATCGTTAAGTAAGATATTACTGTTAAATCTAGTTTGGGGAAGTTTTCCGTTTTAAAGATAATAGTAATACATGAATGTGTCATACACGGAATATATTTGCTAGACTAGATATAGGCAGCAGAATTAGATGAAAGAACGATTACATAGTACAGGATAAGGGGCATACTCATATATCTCATGTTGGTTATTCTGATACATCACTAGGAGTATATCTCATATATATCATATTTCTCTTCTTAGCCTTGTTCATCGAGCATATTACACTATTACTCTCTCAGACTTGCAGCCAATAAATATTCCTATAGTGAAGGGAGAAAAATTAAAAAACGAATGAATTTTTTGAAGTAGAAAAAAATAAAGGAAAGATATAAAAATCATTTTTAGTATAGTTTAGTGCTGCTGTTAGGTTCTGTGAAAACAATAAAGGTTAACGTTATTGTTCCTATACAAATCAGTTTCTGTTAGGGCTTTGCAGTTTGCCATCAATATCATTTATACTATATATTTAGATCGAAATATAATACCAATCATAAAATGTCTTCTGCAAGTACAGAGAGTATTCAATCTTCAGATAATAACAAGTCTTCTAGACAGCCAAGAAATAAAAGGAATAACAGACGTCCCAAGAGTAATAAGAAGGATGAATCAAATGATAAGAAGAATGAAACCGATTTTGTAAAAAAATTAAATAAGAAAAATGGTAAAAGTAGGCATGGAGGTCCAAGAAGAAAGAGAAATGAGAATTCCAGCACAAATGGTTCTGTAAAAGAATATATTAAACCTGAATATAAAGAAAATTCAGCTTCAGCCAAACAGAGACATGATCAAATAGATCAATGTCTTCACGCTTTAGGGAAGGATAATTTCAAATTGTTTAGAAATGGGAAATATGTCACCACATATGCTGTGAACTTCCGTAACAATAACATATCATCGTTTTTCCCAAAAGATATGGGTATCAAATTTGCTATTAATATTCCACATGATTATCCAGAACAGAGTCTGAAGCTGTCTAGTAATAAGAGTAATAGTCAAGAAACTTCAGATAACGCAACTTTGAACAATTTAGTAAGAAACTTCAATAGTAAAATGCGGAACAATGATAATAACGTATACCCAATTCTAGCGCAGTTAAATTATTTGGTTCAGGAGGTTGATTTTCTAACACAATCAAATTTTAAAAAAAATGATAACTCAAGATCTGAATTCTATGCTCAGTTTACACAAACTGAGCAAACTGCATAGAATCCTATATTTCACATTATTTTGCGATTAATACGTCACTCATACCCATCTTCCTCCATTTTTGCATCTCATCTATAAACAATTTATAGCTTAGTTTAGACTTATTTATTGCATATAGCCATTCAAGCTATTTTAATGTTTGTTGTTCTCTAATATATCTATAAGAATATCTTCCTACACCATAAATGATAATTTTACAATGCGGCGCGAAAATATGTGCATATACATCTAAAGTTGATCTAATAGAAACACGTTAAATATTTTCATTAGGACAAGGTTTCTTTGATTTTAGAAAGAATGCCAACTCACAAAAAGCTGAGATTATTGGTGATTAGATTTCAAATAAAGACTCTATCGTGAAGTGGAGAATTGTGATTATGAACAAATGGAACAATCTACATCGATTAAAAATACTATTTCAATTAAACGACAACAAATCAATGATATTCTTGAACCAAATAATAATGACAGATCTAAATCATTTGCAACAACTTCAAATATACAAACCAATGATGTCATTAAGAGAGGACTAAGTCTTGCTGGAACAGGTCTAGTATCATCTGGTAGGACGAGATACTCCTTTAAAGCAACAAAATCAAATAAAACTCGTCAATCTGTGAACCTACACACAAGAACTATTAAGTCGCAAGCTCCTGAAAAGACTATTGAAAACAACAAGACTGAAATTCCGGACAAAGAAACCGTGGATAGATTATTTGAAAAGGCATTAGATAGTGGGATGTATTTTTGGGGTTCTGCACATAGCACCTTACAGAATGTATCTACCGCTAGAAAATGGCAATTGATTCAAAAAATACGTCACAATGAACAGGAACATGCCGACCAGGGTGACTCTAAACTATCAGTACAAAATGATCAAGTATTCTTGGAAAACTTGAAATACTCTTTGAATGACCCTTCCAAGAGATTAAGGTCGTTGTACCAACTAGAAAAACGGTTAAGACAAAAGACATTTTTAGCATCATTTGTTTCAGGTGATTATTATGTCGATTTAGTTGATCAAATTCCAACGATTACCATTGATATAGAGTATGCATATTTTTCATCTTTCAAGACTTTAATGAATAACATGGAGGTTCGGATAAAAATATTGAATAACCCAATATTAATTGGATTTTTCATAGATTCAATGATTAACGATATTTCACCTATAAAGATAAAACTACAAACTTGTCAGTTACTTCTGTTATTAACATATTTAGACTCTGAAAAAGGTTATGATGTCATATGGAACTCCTTAGAAAAAAAACTAGAGCTATGGATGAACGATATTAAAGGAATAATTGAAAATACAGACGATATTTTAGAAAGAATAAATAGTAATAAATCGGTCATTCAATTTCGTCACCCAGAACAAGTCATTTCGGATTACCTTTCTTCGGTACTGTTCTTAGTTAATTCAATAATTGAAGGATATCCTTCATATAATAAGAAAGAATTTATTATTGAACAATTTAGGAACATGGAAATCCACAAATTATTTTATAAAATGGAAAATTTTGAATCTACCACTATAAAAGAACAAATCCAGAACTATAAGATTAAGGAGGAAGGTGTCCGTATGAGAATGAACAACGAGGCACCTATATTTCCTACATTATCCTATGGACCTGTTTTGGAATCGTTAGTACAGAAAACACAAGATACACCTTTAGAACAACCATTTGGTGATTTGGTTAAGTCACTTTCTGCAATGCTTGATAATCGTACCTATTCGGAATCAATTAAACTTTACAAAGCATTGAGTTCCATGCTGGTATATTTATTAGAAAAATTCCAATCTGATGTTGATGAAGATTTATCTCCTAATTCATTATTACACGAATCTTTAGAAAGGTTACTCGATGGTCTTCAATCTGATGACATTGCTAGAAGAGCCATGAATGACTTGAAAGAAGCCCAGAAAAGCATTGCGGCGTTAACTAGCGAATTGAAACAGGTACGGACTGAAAAAAGACTTGATGATAATGAGCTTTTGGTTAAATTACATAATAATTCAGAGTTACTGTCTTCAAAGGTGAGTGAAATAAAGACATTGAAATTCCGAAATAAATCACTCGAAGAACTTTTAAAAGATTCAAAATTCAAACAAGACAAGATTGCAACATATGAACGTCTACAATATAAAGTTAAGGCTCGACCTCTGTCAGTGTTTGGTAACAATAAATCCGATCTAAAACTTCAGCTTGGAATAAAAAACAATATAAGGTACTCTAACTCTCATATAATCCGCGAAAGTAAAGGTGTATTATCTCTTTCCTCATTCTTGGAGGATGACTCCATGGATAATATTTTAAATAATCAATCTTATACTGGACAGTTTTCTAATTCTACTGACTTAAAGTCTTCCGCTGCAAATACCTCAATTATGGGTGAATCAATGGTTGGGGAAGTAACTGATGGACAGATTAATGGAGGTAATTTACTTGTGACTGGGTCAAAGACCATTAAATATAGTACTGATAATTTCCAGTATTCTGAAAATGGTTCAAATGACAGGTATGGGTATTGCATACCCGGTACTAGCACCACAGATAAGACTAGAAGTATGAATAGTGCCACTAATCGAGACATAATTAATGGATCTCTATCATATTTACCTAGTCCGGATCCTGTCCTGGACGGAACTATTCAACCCGTTTTGACAAGTGGTTTTTCTAATTCTACTGACTATTATCATAGTCATCACATGCGGTCCATTGAAGAAGGTAATGGTGTATCTGTATCTGGACCCTATCTGACATTCGAAGGGCAACAATCAACTATTTTGGATGTTTCAGAAACACCTCGATTTGGGGTGATGATACCCTACGGGAAAAATGACACTGGTAGTTCCTTAAACCTCAATGAAATGCCAACCAATAATTTGAACATTAATGGATTGAATATAGGTGGTACTGGCATTGGTTCCGATTTCAGTTTGGGTGGTTCCGGGACATTGAATCCTGGAACTAGATCTTCAATTTTAACTACTAGCGTATTACAAGAAGGAATAAAACTATCATCTGTTGCTGCTGCTGCTGCTGCTGCTCCTCCTCCTCCTCCTCCTCCTCCTCCTCCTCCTCCTCCCTTACCACCACAATTGTCTGATAAAACAGAAGAACAAGAGAATGAAGATCCAGAGCCAGAGCCAGATACGAATGTAGGTTCATCGATATCACTGGCGCCGCCACCACCACCACCGCCATTGCCCACGAATCTTGTTAAAATGGATGTCACATCAAGGCATTCCGCACTGAAATTAAAACAAATACATTGGGATAATGTAGATGATGTTGAGAATACTATTTGGGCAGACCAAGTTTCTCTAGGAGAAATATTTTCCAAATTAAAGAAGGGTGGCATCTTAAATAATGTTAATGATATGTTCAAAATAAAGGACAATAAACTAAAAATTAAAAAAGACAAAAAGGACGAAAATAAACCTAAGAAATTGAGCTTTTTGCCAAGAGATCTTGCCCAACAATTTGGTATCAATTTACATATATTTTCAAATTATTCTGTGGATGCCTTGGTTTCCAAAGTCCTGGCCTGTGATAGCGAAATACTAAGGAATATTCCGGTACTGGAATATTTCAACAAAGAAGATTTGAATAACATTCCACGTAGTATATCAATAAAGTTTGATCCATTTAGCTCAAATTATTTAACAGGAGCCAAACCTACGAAATCACCAGAGTCTCTTGAAAGATCCGATCAGATTTATTTAGAACTCTGCTACAACTTGAGAAGTTATTGGTCGGTTAGATCAAAAGTATTGCTACTTATGATGACTTATGAAAAGGATTACTACGACTTGACGTATAAGTTACAAAAGATCGATGATGCAGTTAGAACTCTTAAAAATTCTACAAAACTGCGAGATGTGTTGTACATCATCTATTCTATTGGTAATTATATGAATAAAAGAGGCGTTCGTGGTATTAGGTTAAGTTCCTTAACAAAACTTGTATTTGTGAAATCAAGTAATGATAGCAATATATCGTTTCTACATTTTATCGAGAAAATTATTAGGTTCAACTACCCCGATGTATATTCCTTTTTAGATGATTTGAAACTTGTCGACGATATCAGCAATTTGAGTTTCGAATCTTTGGAAGCTGAGTGTTCTGAATTCACCAGGAAGATTAGAGAGGCTGTACATGAGGTGAGCAAAGGGAAACTTTCTGATCCAAAATTATTACATCCTCAGGATGAAATTTTAAGCAAAATTAGGTACAAAACGAATAAGGCAAAGACAAAAAGTGGTCTGCTTGATGCGCAATTTAAATTAACTGATAGTGATATTGACAAGATTATATTATTTTACGGTGAGAACCCTAAGGATACTGAATCTAAACGGATGTTTTTCAAGAATATTATGGATTTTGTGGCCGTATTTAAGAAATGTGCTAGAGAAAATAAAGAAAGAGAAGAAATGGATCGTATTTATGAAGAGAGAAAGAAATTGATGGAACAAAATCTACGTCTCAAGAGAGATGATAGCAACGGGAGCAGTGATGACGCAGAAGATGATGCTGTGGATGTGTTGCTTTCACAACTTCGCGGTGTCGATTCAAATTCAATGAAATTGAGGTCTAAAAGACGCGATTCTAGAGTTTTATCAAAAGTAGATTCTAAAGCTAGTAATAATGATGAGTTGCTAGAAAGGACACATGCATTGATGAGCGATTTACAGAATATCTAATAATTTTTATATAAAAATTATTTCTTAAATTAATGGTCTATCTAAGTCGTTATTAATTTTCCTCATTTCAAAGGCGATGGATGAAGAATTGTTTTGCGACGTAAAAAAAATAAAAAATGTCTCAAAGTGTTTGTTCTTTACAGAATGTACCACATATGAAATTAAATGCCTAATAAGGTAAGTATCATTAGTATTAGTGTGTGGATATACCTGGGGAATTGCTATAAGTTTATACATATATCTGTTCATTTTTCAGGTTATGAGTATTAATGGTAGACCAAGAAAATGGTTAGTGTGGCTACAGCAGTTATATGTTTAGTTGGGATACCACTTTTTTTTGGTTTATCGATAGCTCTATTTTTTGGGTTGCAGCTTTTTAAAAGACTTAGGAAAGAAGATGAAGAATTTGAAGAAGAAATTAAGCAAGGTGATGATTTTTTCCAATTTGATGATATCGAAACTTGGAAAGTCGATTTAACGAAAAATGTTAAACCAGAGGATTTAGAATCTGGAAAAATTCTAGTAGATCTGGAAGTAAGACAGTCATTACAATCTAATAGGAGTGAAGATACAAATATCATATCACGGTCATATATACCTGCATATAGAAAAACTTTTCGAACACGATATAATGAATTCAAAGAAAAAGGCAAAACAATAAATCTTGAAAATGGAAGCTATGAAGGTAATTCGAAAAGAAAGAGCATATACGAACAAATTCTTCCCGTTATGGAGGAGGATGTTTTCAGTCATCAAGAAATGCATGCGCAAACAAAAACAAAATTACTTCGAAACTATAGGGTTGAAATGGAAAATGTTCTTTTGGGAAAATCACTTGCAAAGCAAGATCTTGGATCGTATTATCCTCGCAGTTGAGAGGTATTTGTATTGTCACTGTTAAATTTTTATTTACCGGAATATATCTATTTGTACATAAAAGGCTCTACAGCAAAGTAATATAATTTTCAACAAAACATAAAAAAGGAAGTAATTTTAATTATTGGTTCATATTTACAATGATAGTTATATAAAGTGAAGAAAAGGTTATTTAGTAGGAAAATAAAGTAGAATGAATTTGCCTCTTATTTAAGATGGAGTTAATTAACCATGAGGTATAGAAAATACCTATACTCCTCTAATTGTGATTTAAGGTCTTAGAAGAACTTTCACTTAATAAATCGAACTTCTTGTCATTAACTGTTAGACTCCATTCATGAATCAAGAATTCATCACGACGGTTTTCTCTATCTGCGACCAATCTAATCATACCTGATTGGTTTTTATCACCTTTAATGTAAAATGTGATATTAATGATACCTGCCACAGGATTTAGTTTCCCATATACCCATGGAATGATACCGTCAAACTCGATATTCTCTCCTAACCATTCCTTCGTAGTGGCAGACTTACGTAGTTGGTATAATGTATCAGATATAATTGGATTTTCTGTCTTCTCATAATTGAACATGATGGCTAAGGCGGAGCACATTGCGACGGAGAAAGCAGCAAAACCTGCCCACTGTTTCTTTCTGTCAGCCCTTGGATCAGGCAATTCCCTGTCGATTCTCATTGGTTTCTCATTATTAATAATAGTTTTAGATTGTTGGGAATTCTGTCTTATTGTTGTTGTAACCAGAGTACGACATGTGGAGTGTCTTGCCAACCTAGTCGACGTTTTCAATGAATTTAGACCGATTGCTCTTAACATTCTTGGATGTGATGAAAGTGTTAAAAGAAATTAAGATACTTAAGAATACACAATAGACTCTAAAACACCTTTATTATAACGTAATGCAGTTCTTTTATCTCATGTTTTGCAATTGAAGACGATATTATTAGTAGTATGGTCTATCCCCTTCTTTATTATTAACCAAAATAATGGAAATTCCTTACTTGAAGACCGGCCGACTCAAAGCCTCTGAAAAGTTTGAAACTACGAGGCGGTTCTCCTCCAGAAAATAAAAATTAGCAGAGGGAAAGTTAGGGAAAGAGACCACAGCTGGAAGGATGATATTTAAGGAATAACAAAATATGACATTTTTCTCTTTGGAATGTTAATAAGAATCCTCCAAGGTCGATATTTATAATCTATGAAACATGATTAAAGATTTGTCGTAGTTGTAGTAACGCTAAACGTGCAAGAGGTTTGGAACGTTCGAAGGGCATCGGATCATTAATTCTCAATCCTTAGGGTTTTTTATCGTATTCTTTCCGACAGTGAATAATATATCCTAATATACGAGCTCTATTGAAGCCATATAGTGTTTGATATCTTGCTTCAGGAACATTATTATAGTGGCTGATCAACAGAACAATAATAGTTACTTTAGAGGATATTTGCCGAATTACATTGCGTATCACTATAACAGGATCTGGCTTCTCACACTTTTGACGAAGAAATAACTTATATAGTAAGCAAAGAAATAGACGTTTCGAAATAAACAATAAGTTGGAGTATACTCTACAAGTTTATTTATAATATATCGAGAAGTATGATAAGTATATCTGAATGTTATAAATATGTTCTTCTTTCATTAAAGTATGATATACATAGAACGAAATATATTTTGAACTGCAAGTAGTTGTGTAGTCCAGACTCATTTAGTCGTTATAAGCCATTGTTTACCAAGTGAATTTAACTTAAAAATGAAACCCTTTCACATAAGTCGAGTGGAGATCCCTAACATTCTAGGGGGGGGGGGAAAGAAAGCTTCAATGTTTAATACTGTATGCAATCTTTAATCTTGCAGATGAAACTTGTTATTATCATAATAGTAGGTTATCAGAAATACACAATTCCTTATATAAATTAGATAGAGAATAGTTAATAAGATTCAAATATTTCTGCTGCATTCCAAGACATATTTAATTCAACCATGTGTTTTCAGCTTTAAACTATATAGGAAGTGAATTATTTACAGATCCTTATACCTTCACGATATAATATTTCTTTTCTATTAAGTTTTAGACCGTTGGTCCAATTATAAAATGGATAGTTATCTAGGTATTATGGCAACAACATTTAACAAATAGCAGGTTAAGTTATGACCATTTTCGTCCTTCTGGTCACCAAGTTCAGGCCATGCATTAAAGAACGTAATGTAAGATCTATTAAGCGTTATGATAAAAAGACGACCCTACAGTTCATAGAAGTAGGGCTTTCTGTATTCTGGCATGATATTTTTCATACCCTAGGGTTCCTATATAGTTAACATACAAGAAACCCTAACATAGGGCGACATAATTTCCTCCACCTTTTGGAGTCTTCACAAATCGCGTTCCTCAAATCAAATTGCTGAACAGCTTTTCTTAACAGTATACAAACAGAAGACACAGTAATACTTTGTATATTCTTAATATATATATGTGGTTTACTTCAACATGGTGATCCTGTACTTAACCTATAAATAGGAGTAAACCTACAAGTACTAACAAAATGACATTTGTATGTATGTTGATTAGTTAACTGGTTAATGAAGAAGTTATATAATACTAACATTATTATGATAATGAATATTTACTGCTTAAGACACAGAGAGATAGAGAAGCATATATAGGCATATACTTTAACGACATCTCTTTCCTTTCTTTCCAGTAATGGTATCTTTTGAAATTAGATCGGAAAAGCGATACATATATCCATTGATCTTGCATTAGTTTCAACATGTCTTGCGGGAATGAAGAGAAATACGGGGCTCACGTTCAAGACAGAATCTATCGAGAACGAGACTGCAAGAGTATACACTAGGAAATATCTCAATATAGGTGAGTCACTCTATGATAGTGCGGTAGCTTCATGTGGATCTTCTAAATATTTCGTTCGCAAATAGTGCATAGTTCAAAGAAATATAATGAATCAAGCGTTGTCATTATCATTATCACCATCACTATACAAGGCGTATTAAGACCCCCTCCAATTTCAATGACCCCCAGAGTTTAAAGTTTCAAAAGTTACTGTTACTTCCTCCTTCGATGATTCCGATAATGTGGTTGTCAGCCTGTTTGTTTCTTGACATATAGATTATTTGATTATCACGCTCACATATTCAAGTCTATACTCACTTTTAAATAGTTCCCATATATACATACATAGTAATCCAATAATATTCTAGAATAGAAAAACTACGATCTCTCTCGAAAGGGTAATTCAAGTATCATCTTCTCAACTCCCTACTCACTTCACGTTATCTATATGCAGCACGGTTTTCATCAAATTTCACATAACTCTTCATCAGGAATGTGTTATTCGTCAAATCATCAAGACAGGTTGGCACATACATATATATGTATATATATGTATATATACCATCCCTACCATCACCACATACAGTTATCTTCAAACAGCACCCCATTTGCCTATACATCACTAAGCATATCTTGTGTACCCTGTAGTTCATACTAAGCCTGGAAGTCCTTTCTCGAAGGTTTATTTTTGATTCAACAAAATCGGTAAAAGCCACAACTCCCCCCACGTACCGTACCCTATTCGGAGAATCCCGTAGGAACATTCATTATATATATATATATATATATATATATATATAATAACGAAACAATTGATATAAAAGAGGTACATATAGTATAAATATATTTTCTTTTATTAATCACTGTAGTTCATACGTTCACTAATCATAGTAAGAATCTAACACCCTCTCTTCTAACGATAAAACAGCATTCCTTTCCTCTTTTGCATTAACACACAAACATAATGAATAAGGAGAAAGTGGTGTTATTCTCTCCAGAATATTCCCCAGAATTAGCCAAAAGAATTAAAAGTATATATAAAGATGATATCAAGCATTACTACTCGCAGTTGAAGTTAGAGAAATTAATTGATCTATTGGAACACACACAATATTTGTTTGAGCTTTATGTAAGATTTGCCAACGATAAAAATGATAATGATTCACTCACATCATACATTATTGGTTGCTTCTATGTTTATCTGATAATGCCAAACTCCATTCAATTTCAAACTAAAAATAAGGATTACAGCATATACGCTGACATGAAAGCCATATATGAAGGCCAAATGAACATGACCAACGTACGTCTCATGGTAAGGGATGAGGTTGATAATATACTGGATCACATAAACCCTGAGCCAATCAATCTTACACAACTCATGGAAAGAAAAAGGGCATATTCAGTACCAGATGGCAGTATAACGGAATCACTACAGAATTTAAAAATTAATGATCCGACTACGACAACGACTATAACTATGACTAAAAATCTAGATGAAATAATTCCTTATAAAAGTGAGCATCCTGGTAGTCAAACAACCGGTTCCAGTTATTCAAGCTCAGTAACTTCTACTGAAGAAGATGGTTACAATAGTAGTAATGTATTCAGCGGTCAACAAGGTACAGAAAGGATGCCAATTAATAGCGATAGTGAACCTTTTACTGATGATGCCGATACTGCTTCTCAGTTATGGACTGCTCCTGCATTAGAACCGAATGATCAATTAAAAATAGCATTATATTCTGAACCCCTTACGTTACCAACAATGTCAACAGAAGAAGATTTCTCGCATCCAATAGAGTTCCCAACGTACAATGCAAATAATGAAATCACCAATCCCTCCAACCTTTCAAGGAAAAGTAGCACTATAATTGATAAACGTGCACCTTTACTTCGTGCTAGAACTGAAAGTGTTGCTATGTCAATGTTTGACGAACCTAACAGTAACAAAAGCAATTACAATCATAATCCATACCCATACGCAAATTATAGAACCAGTCCGCTTGGTAGCAGTGATGAACTGATCGCAGATAGAAGTTTAACACACAGGAAGAACTCGTATCATTCTGTTTATATGATGGAGAATGAAAATGATGAATTAAAAAATGAAAATTACTATGATCGAACAGACGATTTTATTCGTTCAATCGAAAGACTGGAAAAACAAAGCATCATAACCGCCCCTGAATTATTCACAATATTATCGAATCCAATCGATAGAAACAAATTATTATTGATTGATTTAAGATTAGAGAAAAGGTTCACTTACAATAATATAATTGCCGATAATTATGTACAATTGGATCCAACTACCTTATGGGACTCTCAAAAGGGTACACCAATATACGATATCAAAATAATCGAACAGACATTGAACAACAAATTATTTACTAATAGGAATGAATTTGATTATATTGTTTATTATTCAGATATGAAAACATACATGAAACTGAATTTTGATTACCACTTTGTGCTATTTTACTTACTAATCACATCTGCAAAATCTACAGATAAGTCTAAACGAGCTCCAACTGCTTTATTAGGTGGGTTTGAGAAATGGAAAAAGATGATGCATAAATATACAAAGGAATACAGTATCGACGTTAGACAATATATATACGGTCCCTATGATAGAGAAGGTAAGAAAATCAGCCAAAATGTGGCTTCTCCAACATATTCCACTAATAATTCATATAGACAGACACCCTATCCTTATGCCAGCATTTCAAATATTAAATTTCCAGAGGCACCATCGTTCAGACCACCAGAGGTACCTTTCAGAATAAGGAAAAGACCTCCGCCACCTCCCCCAGCAGTGAGACCCAAGACCCCACCACCTCCAATCTTGGCACCACCTAGTATACCACCACGATTACCAGCTAAAATAAAATTGGAAATAAATAATAATAATAGCCATATAACTCGTATTCCTACACATATACCTGTGCTACCTTCGACTATCCCGGAGAATAGACAACTTACAAAGTTTGAATTGTTTGAAAATGAAAATAAAGAAGTTGTCAAGAAAAGAAGCTACTCCATTCCAACAATCGAAAAAAATTCCAACATATTTGTTTCGTTATCAATTACAGGGTTAAGAAATTTAGGCAACACATGCTATATTAATAGTATGATACAATGCCTGTTTTCCACTACAGCATTCAGAGATATATTTTTGAGTAATGAATATGAAAAATATTTGAATATGTCGAATAAACATATTTCTGCTAATACAAGGAGACTTTCGCTATCAAAATCTCTGAACATTCTTTTCAGGAAGATGTACTTAAACGGTGGTTGCTCGGTAGTTCCGATTGCATTTTTAAAAACATGCAGCATATTAAGACCCGATTTGAAAATTCCAGATGACCAACAGGATACACAGGAATTTTTAATGCTGATGCTCGACAGGTTACATGATGAATTATCAAAACAAGATGAAGTAGTTAATAAAAACCCTAAATTATTGCTATATGATACTACCCATCTAAAAGTTAATGAAAAAGAGTATAAGAAATGGTTTGATGAGAACATAATGGGTAATGGATTATCACCAATAGATGATTTTTTCCAAGGTCAAATGGAAAGTTGTTTACAATGTGAAAGGTGTGGTTATTGCACCTATAACTATTCCAGCTTTTATGTTCTATCTTTGGCAATTCCTAAAAAACAAAAAGGTTTTACCAAACTATCAAAAAGCATTAATCTGGAGGAGTGTATTAGTATGTTCACAGCTGATGAAATTTTATCTGGTGAGAATGCCTGGAATTGTCCTAGATGTTATGAGGAACAGAAGAAGAAATTACTGGAAAAGAAGAAGAAAGTGAAGCAAAGTCAAAACTTACAAGTTCCGACTAAATCTCTTGAGAGAAGCCGTGAAAAACATTCAATCTTCAAATTTGGTGGCTCAAAGAGAAAGAAACCTAAGACTATCAACAGATCCTTGTCACCCTTTAGATTAATCAGAAGAAGTGAATCTAAGAATCGTGAACCAGAAAATAATATTCCAACAACTAGTTCATCTGATTTCGATGCCAAATATAATAGTTATGATGAATCTGAAGACGATTTCGATGAATTAGATGAAGAAAAATTAAGACATTGGAAAAATAAGAAACTTATTACTGTGAAGACATTAAAATTCATTACTTTACCAAAAGTTTTGATGATTCATTTGTCTCGATTCTATTATGATTTAACTAAGAAGAATAATACCATTATTACATACCCATTAATTTTAACTATGACTTTAAAGAATAAAGAAGT
Source organism: Maudiozyma barnettii (assembly GCF_903064755.1). Taxonomy (NCBI): domain Eukaryota; kingdom Fungi; phylum Ascomycota; class Saccharomycetes; order Saccharomycetales; family Saccharomycetaceae; genus Maudiozyma; species Maudiozyma barnettii. The sequence goes on from NW_024545246.1 coordinate 19,648, forward strand.
TGTAAGATATAGATTATATGGGATTGTAAACCACACTGGTAATTTGATCAGTGGTCATTACACATCTTTGATTAATAAAGATTATGATCATAGTTTGAAAAGTAAAGAACAAAAATGGTACTATTTCGACGATGAAGTTGTGAAGGAAGAGAGAAATCATGGTGATATGGATAATGGCATAAACAAAATATCCAGCAAAGATGCGTACGTTCTATTTTATGAAAAGATTGAATAGAAAACTTTATTAATTACAGCAGTTGCAAATCTTTTAACCATATATATTCATTATAGAACCTAATAGACAACGCCATGTATACAATTATTTAAGTGAAAAGTGCATATTATCATTAATCATAAATATATATATATATTTATTTGTTTATTTATTTGAATATAAAGAAATACTAATGGAGAAGTCAAATATTGGGAATATTAATAGGTAAGAATATTTCAGGAGACTACAAGACTACCAATATTTAAATTAGAAGAAGAAGAAAACATAGACAGTGCAATAAGGTAGACAATTTCGACAGAAATAATAGTGATAAATAAAACTAGTATTTGAATTTTTGTTTCATATGTGAAAAGGGAACATATATCAAACACCAAAAGTCTTTATGTAACGTTTAGTATTCTCTATTTCTTTGGCTCTTCTTTTATTATCCCAGTTAAGCTCATCTCCCATAATCTTAACGGTACCATCTACCGCATTTAATGCTTGCCTTGCATCAAGGAATGCAAATCTTGTTCTTCTCAATAAGAAATCTAAAGCTGTTCTAGTATATTCATGTTGAATAGAATATTTCAATTCTCCAATGGTAAATGGGTAACGGAAGGAATCAAACAGGTTAATTTCATTATTTTCGATAAGATGAACATCAGCTATAGTATCAACTTCATCTGGATTACCTGGAGGAACTTTCTCACTTAGGATTTGGAAATTTGTTGCCAATGTGACAGGGAGTTGATTAATATTATTCTGTTTAAATGACTCACAAATTAAAGGAGCTCTCGTACCATAACTATCAGCTAAATGTTGAGCCATCTTTGAAGATAAATTGTATTTTTGTGCCAATAAAGCTTCTAAATTTGGATTCCAATTCTCAGCACCAACTAATTTCAATTTTCTTGTCGAACAAGGTTTGACATCTTTAAAATTCCCAATCTTGACGACTTCATTAATTGTTTCTTCAGCCATTTCTCTATAAGTTGTCCATTTTCCACCTGCAATAGTGATCAAATTTGAAGGTGATGTAAAAATAAAATGTGATCTAACCAAACCTTCAGTCTTCCCACCCTCATTTTCAAGAATTCTTGGGTCTTTAACAAGAGGTCTAATACCAGCCCATGCACTTAAGACATCATCTCTTTTTACAGGGAATTTAATATAATGTTGCAACTCTTTTAATATATCTTGAATATCTGCCTCAGTTGCTGTTGGGGTCTCTGGTACTTGCTTCAAAGGTATGTCAGTGGTACCGGCCAATACTTTTCCTTGCCAAGGTAAGAAAAACATGACTCTACCATCTGATGTTCTCACATCTAACAAGCCGACATTCTTTGGACAATAAAAACTTGGTAAAATGATATGAACCCCGGATGATGGAACAACCATTTTAGGGTTCTTAACCGCAATTTGTGAAGTAATATCATCAGAGTGATAATTTGAAGAATCAATATCAGGTAAACCATCTTTATTATTATCCATTTGTAAAATATGATCACTATAAGGTCCCGTTGCATTAACTACAGTCTTAGCCATAACTTCATAAATTTTATTGGTCTCGGTATCCTTTACAATAGCACCTTTAACATTATTATTATCATCTTTAATTAATTGTTGGACTTGCATATAGTTCAAAATGGTAGCCCCTTTGGAGACAGCTGTAATAGCTAGAGTAGAATTTAAACGAGAATCATTAAATGAACCATCATGATAAACTAGTCCCGCAGTTAATTTTGAAGAATCAAGCATTGGAGCTAATTCTGCCGCATTTGCCTTTGATAAAAGATAAGAACTTTTCAAATTTTGTGAACCAGCAAATAGATCATAAAATTTACAACCTGCATAGAAATAAGGAATTTGCCAATAGGTATAAACCGGAATCAAGATAGGTAAAATTTTACACAAATGAGGTGCAGTATTAATCAAATGTGCTCTTTCATTTAGTGCTTCGACGACTAAATCTAATTGATCCTTTGAGAATTCTAAGAAAGCTTTTTCCAAGTAACGAACACCACCATGAGCCATTTTGGTCGACTTAGACGACGTACCAGAGGCAAAATCAGCTTTCTCGACCAATGCTACATTCAATCCTCTCGTAACAGCATCAACGGCACAGCCTGTACCAGTAGCACCACCACCAATAATTAGCACATCGAATTGAGAAGTAGAAGATAAATTATTTAGTAAACTTTCACGAGTCGGAGTAGAAATATCCTTAACAGCCACAGACTCTAATGTCTTCACAGGACTTAAGTTTGTGTAATCTGCCAAGGGAGACTTCTTAGTCTTTGCATTGAAATATAATATAGAACCGCCAAGGATTGTAACGGAGGAGACACCCAGAAATACTTTTGGTCTCAAAAGACGCTTCCCAGCACTAGAGAACATCTTGTGTGAGTATATATTAAATATGAGGCTTATTGTAAGTAAATTTTATTAGTAGAAGTAAGCTAAATGATATTTTCTAAGTTGTAGAAACCCATTTTTTTTCCAGTCTTCATTCTCCAACGTCCTTCCCTTTATATAAGTTCAAGATTCCCATTCTGTTCCCTTCCCTCCCCTCTCCCCCGCATCATGCCGCTCGACACATAATGAACGGCGTTAACGACGAGCGCCGCCCGTTGGCATTCGGAGAAACGGCGATGAAGTCAGGGTAAACTGAGTCAGAGTCATTGGATTATATAAGACCACAAATCTGCTGATACGTTGATAGATTCGTTGATGGTAATGATGTTCTTGCAAATGTGAAGGATTTTTGGTAAGGTAGAGTCATTTGACCAGACATCTAGTATGGTATGGCTATTGCCCGGGTCTCCGGTGTGACGTGCGTGGATGTGTTAGTCTTCGACATCACTCGCAACGAATAATTAAATCTTTGAATCACCTCATACCATGATGACGACTGCCACGACAACGACTATTATCATCTTTATCAGAAGAGTTATGACACAATCTGTTGTTTAATTCAATCAAATTTGAATATCGTCCTCTTGTGGGATTGTACATTTGCCATTATCATTGACATATCGAAACATTACTTGCATATTTATTATTATTCATTTATTTGTATTCGTATATTATATTATATATACGTTTACTTATTATAATTTTTTGTTTAAATTGATCGTATTTTTAAAATATCTGATAATACCTTGTTACTATTCCATCGTGAAAAATCACTCCATTATACCTTTCTTCTTAGTTCTCTTTAGTTTCTTCCTTATGACAAGTGTAGGTACACCACAAACAAAATTTTGTAAACCGGATAAAATCATAGATAATGAGCAACATAACGTTTGTGGTTTCAACGTGGATATCATTTCATTCAATAAATGTTTTGGATAAGGATGAGTCAACGATAATATTATTACATCCAATGTATCTACTACACCGCTGATACAATCAAATAAATGGTAACAATGTTCACCAAGTTTGACGATATTTTGTCTTATTATATCTTCAGAGACATTTTTGCCACTAGATTCCCAATGGACAATATATAACATATCTCCATTATTAACAATCGTACCCATCAAATAAGTTAAGGCATACATGGATTCACTGGACATGTCAACGTACAATATGTAGCAATTCCCATTTGATTCTGTATTGTTTTTAGCATCACCTTCAATAGTAGTTGATTGGATTGTATCAGCTACAGGTCCTTCGATATCTAGTCTCTTAGTCAATAATTTTAATCCACGTACATACCCTTCATCCATCTTATCAAATTTAATTCCTTCTTCAATTTTGGCATCTCCACCATCTCTAACAAATTTTGCAATCCATGGTTTCTTGCTCTCTAATACATCATTAATACTGACAACAAAATTGGGTAAGACTTTCATTCCAGGATCGTAATCAAATTTAGAGTCAATTTCAGCATCATCTTCAATATCACTTACTTGCTCTTCATCCGATTCTTCTTCTTCCTCATCATCCTCATCCTCATCGTCTTCCTCGGAATCCTCAGAATGTCCTTCCCCTTCTTCTTCTTCTTCATCTTCTTCAGTAACTTTCTTGTCAACAACATTTTTCTTCTTGATATTCTTATGTTTCACATTATATAATCTCATCGACGGATCTTGTCTTAATACTGTCCATTTTAAAAACTCTTCTTCACGGATCCTACTCCTTGATCTGGACATCGACCTTGACCTTGATCGTGATCTACTCATGCTACCAACACTCTTGCTATTAGAACGAGACCCACTACTATCATTACGCACAGCAATATCACGTTTCATAATACGACTTCTACCTCTCTTCAGTTGTTCAGAATCAAATTGGACTCCCATTCCGCCTGTTCCATCTACACTACCTCCCCTCTGAGTCTCGGGACTGATTGGTTCAGGTTCATCCGCTGGTACCACATGTTCGATATTAGCAACATCATTAGTGTGGCTAGTGGATGGCTCAAATAAATGAGATTGGAACCCATCGGGATTAGTTAAAAGTATACTTTTATGATGATTTTTACTGCTCATTATGAATAGAACTAATTAAAGTAACCAGTTTCCAAAAAGGAGTAAATAAATAAGTTAAAAAAAATACAACTGCAGTTGTACTCGACGGGGTAATAATATGTATCAATGGAAACACGTTCTCTCAACTGAAAAACGCACCTTAAATAGACTCAGCTGAATATCACAGTCCTTTTACACACATAATTTCTTATCATGAAACAACGCAACCTTCCTCCCCCTTTAAGTTCTGTTCTTTCACAACTTCACTTTATAAATTTAAAGAAAGAAAATCGCAACGTGAGAGAAAACCGAAAAATCGTCATTGTAAAGCGATGAAAAGGGTGTATAAGGAATAGAGAGAACACTACAGAAATCAAAATATTGATTTAAGAAGACATTGAATTTAAGTAAGTGTTATTTGATAAGCTGTAATATAATATATAACCATTCAGAAGATTTAAAACTAATTTGCTTTTGCTTCTTATAGGAGAGAAATGGTATTGCCTGATCAAAAGCCGTTAAGAGCATTCCCAAAGGATACAGTCTTTACTTCACCTGTAAAAAGGATATTTGATTCGCAGACAACTGTTTATTTTCAACATTCTGAAGCATTAGCACGACTGAAATATTTTGTTTCAAAATATACAATATTGGTCCAATCTAAATCATATAATTCTGATTATGCGGCTACGTCATTTGATAAAGAGTCATCGGGCGCATTAACTGATGTAATAGATATATTGAATCGACTTTCAGGTTATATAGATGACATACCACCGTTTGACGGACCAAGAAGATATGGGAACCTTGCATGTCGAATCTGGCATGACAAGTTAAATAGCGTCATCACCGAGGAAATAAGAAATTTACTTAAGAATAATGGTATTCAGAATGTTAATCAAGATTTTGTATTAGAAATGACCTATTATATTCAAAACTGTTTTGGATCCAAGACAAGATTAGATTTTGGAACAGGGCATGAACTCTCATTTGTTGCATTCATTGGGGCGTTAGATATGTCTGATCTATTACCAAATTTGACTGGTTACAGCATAATGGAAATATTTAACCATTATTATAAATTAGTGAAAAAACTTATTCTTACATATACATTAGAACCTGCTGGATCTCATGGTGTATGGGGTTTAGATGACCATTTCCATTTCATATATTTACTTGGTGCATCTCAATGGATAAATAATGAAGAAGTATCTCCAAAGGATATGTTAGAAAAATCTGTGCTAGATCGATATAAGGATCAAAATTTCTATTGTATGGCTCTGTCATTTATTTTCCAAGTTAAATCTGGCCCCTTCAGTGAACATTCACCCATCCTTTATGACATATCTCATAATGTAAAGCAATGGTCCAAGGTGTACAAGGGTCTACTGAAAATGTACGATGAAGAGGTGTTGAATAAATACCCAGTGGTTCAACATTTTTGGTTTGGTACAGGATTCTTTCCGTGGGTTGATTCAAAGACAAAGAAACCTTTACCGGTATATGAAATAGTAGAGGAGTCACAAGAGGAGTCAAGTACATCAGAACGCATTAATATAGATAACGATGTATCCACCGGGATGCCCAATGGGACGACGTTCTCAAAGCAGCCAGTCACGTATAATACAAATTTACACACTCCTACATTAATGATGAGAAACGAAACAACACCTAGCGTAATTAGCAACGTATTCACTAGAAATCCACATCCTTTATCTTCTCGGACTGTAACATCGATGGCCCCTCCTTCTTCAAGAATATTCAATAATTATACAACCTCAACTCGGAACTCTAACATGACTCCCAGCTTGCCCTCATCACGTCGAAATCAGGAAGATAAACTCAGGAACTCACTTCCAAAGAGATAGAGATCGAGAATATCAGTAACAAAGTATATATATGTTTATAACAATATAATGATATATTCAACAAATAAATCATTGTACGCATTCAACCGAAACTCTTTCAAATCTATATGGTTTTAATGTGGCTCTTCACAGAAGCCGCGGCGGTACATTTGTTTGTTTATATTATTAATAAAGCCAATGTCTTATATGTCGTTACTTTCAGAAACAAATAACAAGATAGGGGAAGAGTAAAGATTTAAACTTCAACACTACTACTATCTGTATTTAAGTTTGATAATTTACTGAGAACTTGATTAGATAAACAGGTGATTAAAAATAGCTATGAAGAGAAGAGACTTTGTTAAATCTCCAGTGGTAAATCGTTCAAGTGATCAACAGGAAGCTAAATCCATAACAGAGCTAAGATTATCCATATCTAAAAGAAAGGAGTACCATTTGCCAGATATTTCACTCACTCAGTTAAGTAAATTTATATTAAAGAAAAAATTAAAGAAACCTTTAGAATCTCAAAATGTCAATATTTCTAAAGTTATTAATTCGTTTGCTCTAAAGAAGAAGAATCTTCGTCGAAGTCAAATCACATCAAAATCGTCAAGTCTGACAAGCATTGTTAAGCGAATTAATAAGCACAATAGATATCATGAACCAAAAATTGTAAAATGGGCTCCTTTAAATGATATTCTAACTAACTCTAAAATTAAGGATACCAATACAGAATTAAAATACTCCTTTACATCATACAACGATTACATCAAGAAACCTCCTATTGATGAAACCTCGAAGTTGTATCAAGGCAGTATACTTTCCACACTACATGAATCTCTATGGCAATTTAACTCTAAACTGAAACTGTTGGAAGTTCATGACAAATGTAAGTACGATACATTAGTAGGAATCCAAATAATAAAGCCATTATCATCAAATGAGATTATGATTATTACATCACATGGAAATTTTTCTTTTATTCTGCATAATTCACGGAACGATCAACATATTCCTAAGCTAGAAATAATTCAACAATATAAATTGGCTATATATTCAAAAACTACGATTAAATTGAACGATAATCTCATATGGTGTCTACAATGGAAATTCATTCAATTAAACACTTAACTAACATTCGCGTATCACCTAACATACATAATCTATAAAACTAAGCATCTATTACTAATTATTATATGAATATAATTAAATAATATCCAAATCACTGTCACTATCGTTATTTTTTCTGGCCGGGCTCTCATTTTCCTTAAATGTGGCTTTGAATACACTTTCTCTATGATTAATTTTATTCATTAGAGCAACTCTCGAAGGTTTTAAAAAGACTTTTTCTTTTTTAAAGCTTATTAAATCGTTAATGTCACTATTTTTTTTTTGTAATGACTGGCTTTGCTCTTTGGGCTCAGCATTTTTTGATTTCATATCGTTAGTATGATGATTCAAAACAGTAGCCATTTGCCCACGGGTAGGATCAAATCCTAATCTTTGAATTAACCCACTTTCTAGTACATGTTGGGTGTTTGCTTTCATTTTTCTTGCCTTCTTTTCATTCGCCAGACCTTCGACATCATGTGTACCTTTCTTCAGTATCTTGTTCAACTGTTTATCAATCCTAGAATTTTTCTTCTTATCCATTAGTTTCCTCTTTTTATTATCCAAATTGGTTAGCATGTCTGGATTTTGATATTTCTCATCAAAAAATGCTTTTGCAGCGGAAGATGAACTAAAATGTCGTGAATTACCACCATATTTATCATAAAACTGAGGATTTTGTTGCGACCAACTCGGCAGTACTCGATATTGGTTCGAAGTTGGTTTTGAGGTAACAGAACCAGCCTTGGATTTATATAACATGGGTTGATTTTCAGCCTTCATTGGAGCACCTAATGCATAGTTACCAGTTAAGTCAACGCGCTTGGAATTAGTTTTACGAAATTGGATCTCACGGTGATATTCACAACATCGGTCTGTTGATATATTTATTGGAGTTCCACATGATACATTTTTTGTCTTTATAATTTCTGGACACCATCCTATATCCTTACTTTGGCCAATCTCTAATATACAGTTGTAGCCGTGACTAATTCGTAAATTAAATGATTTAATAAACTGTTCTTTACCACTGGGACGCCACGGTAATATTTCAGGGTTCAATATTGCGATTATATCACCAACTCTAAGGTTGTAATACTTCTCCGCCCCTTGTTTACCAAAAATATATACATCTAAAGTATGCCTGAAGTCTGTGATCACAAATTTAAAATATTTTTGAGGTTTTGCAGAAGATGTAAACTTGATTTCATCCTTTTTTGAAATAATCCCAATTGTAGCCCAGTTCGAATATTGAGGTTCCTGAAATTTTGGAGGACGTACCTTGGCAAAAAGTTTACTTAAACGAAGAACCTTTATATCCTGGAGCATTTGTTTCAGATCGCTTGAAGGAATATATCTTTTCTTTACCCACAGGTGAGAAAATTCATCCATTTCATCAGTTATCATTGTTGGATAAGATTTTCCCTCCGAAATGTTATCGAATGCATGAACTCTGGTACTCATCATTGTTTGATATTGATGAATAGCGTCCTTGCCTTGTTGTTTCGATTCCTGGAATTTTTTAGAAAAATAAGATGGATTATTGATTATGCCAGTCACATCACTGTCAGTAGAATATTTACGATGGAGTTTTTCGGATAACCCAACTTCATTGATATTTAAACTTGTTTGAGAAGTTTGACTTTCTTCTTTTAGGTAAGTTCGTGGATTTACCTGATAATGAGTCTTAATTACTGGTTTCTTCTTTTCTGGCGAACTTGGAACTTGAGCACCTCTGAAATTAGGATCTAATATTTTAGACCTTTCTTTCTTCGCTCGTAATCTGTTCTCTAGATCTGCCTTCTGAGCAGCCATTTCATCTAACTGTCGCTGTATTTCGTGTTCCTCATCGCTATCTGATGAATTGTTATCGTAATGGTCAACTTCTTTCAGTTCTCGAGGATCATCCATATATGTTTTATAGTTAGTTACAGAATTGTTATGAACTATACTTGTTGAATTGAAATCGTTTTATAATAAATGATGGTCAAATATATTCTTATTTATGTTATGTATTGACAATTATTTGTTATATATGGTATTCAGAGTCAATCCCGCGAAGCTGTTTGAGCGTGAAATTATGAAAATGGATTATAACGTTCTAAAGAGGGACGACGATAAATAATCATGTTTTATAAATAATGGTTTATTATGTTTATTTATTTTTAGAAAATATAACATTACATGACGCTTTACAGAAGTGTCTATTTAAGGTTCTTCTGTTCTACTTCTTTTGAACGGTCTCTCCACAGTGTCATCTGAGTCTGCTGAACTCGAAGTTTTATGGTTGTTGAAGTCTGCTTTACTTAGTGTATCAGAATCTGACTTGATTGCATCAGTATTGTTCTGAATTTCTGAGGATTTATAATTGTTATTTCCAAATGATGTAGATGGTTTGCCAAAAATAGGTGTAAAATTCGTAATTTTATTATTACCGAATGGAGATCCTGCATTGGCTGTTTGGAATGTTCCTAACGATGAATTCGAGGATTGAGTGGAAAAGGTAAAAGGGTTTCCACTTGCAGTTACTGGTAATCCGAAATTTGTTAAGCTAGAGCCATTTCCTAATTGTGTATTTTCTGCAATTTGTTTGTAACCATCATCATTACTTTCTTGGTGACGATTTGCACTTTCTGTAGTTGTGGGCTGGGAACCTTCTAATTTTGAGAGTTTTCTCTCTAACAGTTTTGTTTTCATTAATTCTTGTTGTCTGCCCTCTTCAAAAGATTTTTTTCTTAATTGTTCAAGACTCTCTTGCATCTCTGATTCAACAAGTTCTTTTAGTTCTGCCTTTACTTCAGTAGCTGTTAGATTTAACTCTTTAGATAATATAAGTGATTTTGCTTTTTCGGTTGCCATTTCCTCAAGATTTTCTTGCAATTCTTTTTTCCTTTTCTCAATTATTCTATTGATTTTCTCTTCTGTTGGTTGCCTTAGATGCCTTTTTAAATCATCTTTGGCTTCTTCGATCCTTTTTAATGTTTCAGTTTCCCATTTTTCCTTTTCTTTGTCTAGGAATTTTTTATCAATGCTTAGATTACCTTCTGCTTCCATCAGATCTGAGCTTTTATCACTTTGATCTCCGGCTGTTAATGATATTGTATCTTTCTGTAATTGTTTCTTAATGATGCCAAGTCTTTCCAAATAATTGATAAGGTCAGGGCTTTTTGTAGATTCATCAAACAACTCAAGTTTTCCATTTAAGTATGCTATCTCCCTTTCTAATTTGACAACATATTCCTTCGAAGCATTATTAGGAGATAAATTAGATTCATTACCTTTCGACCTGTTTGAAACATCGATTTTTTTTAGTTCTTCAATCTCTAGCTTCATTTTTCCAGATTCTGAAACTTTGTCCTCCAGTGCAAGTTGAATGACTTCTTTTTCAGACTTTAAAGCGCTGATTTCATCATTCAATTGATTAACAACAAGTTTTGTAGAGTCTAATCTTTCATGTGCCTGTTTTTTTAATCTGGCAAATTTTGCATCCATTTCTTTGCTTTGTAAGTCTTTCTCATTAATACGAGCATCCAAAATGTTTATTTGTTGTTTGAGTTCAACAATTTCATTTGGATTTGTTTTTGATTCGTCTGATAACCTCATCGATTGCAATTTCCATCTATTACTCTCCTCTTGCAATAATTTAACACTCTGAGTTTTCTCTAGTATGATTTCATTTAATTTTTGAACCTCCATTCTAGAGGGTTCCAATTGATCTTTCAAATTAGCAATATCATTCTTGTTGACTTCCTGTTCATTAGTTAAATTTCTTAGTTGAATCTCTAATTCTTCATTCTTATGATTTATGAGATTAATTTCATGAATCTTATTCACTAACTCATCGTGACTTTCGGTTATAAGGCTGGTTTGACTTTCATTCATTTGCGAATTAGTATCTTGTATATCACTTGCAGCATGTACTTGAATTCTTATTTCACGCTCTAAAATGTTTACCCTTTTACGAAGGTCGTCCCTCTCATGTCTCAAACAAAATAATATGTCGTCGATCTGTCGATTATCAGCAATTGACTCCATTTTGTGCAATTTCTCCAGTAGCAAATCATTTTGAGTGGATATATTCTCAAGTTGTTCTTTGGCGAAAGATAATTGTGATTCTAATATGTTAGTGTTCTCTTTGGAATGGTCAATAATGTAATCTTCTTTTTCTGCAGACGAAAATAACAAGTTTTCTGGATCTATATTCTTGGATTTTTCTGGTTGGTGATTGCCTTCCTTAAGAGATTGTTCTAATTTGTTTTGAGTTTCAGTTAAGCGGTTTTTTAAAGAAATATTTTGATCCTTCATAACTGAAAGAGATAAAATTAACTCACGGTTTTTGGATCCTAAATCCAGGTTTCTTGGGCTGTAGTTCCCGCTACCATTTTGAGTGGTCATATCCCCTACCTCACTGTCCTTCTCTCTGGACAAGTCACTTGGTGTTTGATCAGTCACACTTTCTGTACTATTTGCAATATTGAATACACCAGAATTGTAGTGTGTTGACCTCAAACTCTGCAATTCGACGTTGAGCATTATTTGATTGTGTTTATGATCCTCATTTTCTTTTATAAGCTTTGAAATAGTTGTCTCAGAGTCCATATATTTATTATTCATCGTGGTTGATTCGTCCTGAAACCATCGAACTTCTGTTCTTCTTTTTTCTTCTAACTCGCGCAACATTTGCTGTTGATCGCTCGTCTGTTCTGATAATAGTTCAATTTCTCCTTTTAAAGTGTTATACTGGTCAGTGGATGTTGTATGTATATCTTCCAGAGTCTTTAACTTGATTTCTAATTCTCCAATTTGAATTTTAAGTTCATTTTTTTCTTCACAAGCATGTATATACTTCCCTTGAAGGGACCTATTCGCATCTGTCAATTTATTACAACGTGCGTCAGATGTTTCCTGTAATAACCTCTGAGAAGATACTTTATTGTTCAAGTTGTTAATTTGGTTAATATTAGCATTCTCATTTGTTTGAAATTCCGTTATCGTTCTTTGGGCTTTTCCTAATTCCTCTTTCATCGATTTTCCAGATTTACTGGCATTGTTTACCTGGCGTTCAAGATCATTTGCGTGATTTTGCAGTAGTAACTTACTATTTGAAAATTTTTCAAGTTCGAGTTTTAGCTGATGAATGGAGTTACTTTGTTTTTCAATAACAGAATTCAGCTCTGAAATTTTTTCGTTCTTCTTGACCTCTAAATTTACAAATTTTTCGTTTAAATGAATCAATTCTTCATTTACAGGCTCATTTGAATCGTTTGTTGGTTCCATTGAAATATTATTTAACTTCTCTTGTGGGAGTAATAATCGTAAAGAGTCACATTCCTTGGTTAATTTATCTACATTGTCCTGTAAATCATTTGCATGATTTTGCAAATCTATTATTGCCAATTTTGCTTCCTTGATGGTATTATTGTTATATTCTGGTATACTTCCATTTTCTGTGGATTCTAATTGTTTTGCTAACCCTCTAATGGAATTCAATAAATCCATATTCTTTTGTTGGAGCTCCTTAATATTTTTAAACTGAACTAGCCTATTAGATATAACTTTTTGAGAATCACTATAATCATTTTCATTTTCATTTGAGATTATCTTTTTTATGAGTCCTAGTTCTTCAGTAGAAAACAATGACGAACTATCTTCAAAATGTGTCGCGACGACCAATAGAAACTGAACCTGTCTTGCGAGGTCATTTCTTTGTATTCTCAATAATTTCATATTGTCAGCCTTGTTTTCTTGTTTTTTCTTATTAATTCTCAATTCCTTTGATATTTCTGTTTTTTGATGGGATACTTTCTCCAATAAATCGGACGTGTCAAGTAATTGATGTTCCAGTTCTTCTGTTCTCTTCTTGAACGATTCTATTAAAGGCATTTTTGTTTCCATTTCGGCGATCATTATTTCTAGTTGTCTCTGCAAATGCTCCTTCTGTTGTCTGTCTCGAAGAAGTTGTCTCTTTAGATACTCTATTTCTTGGTATAAATGGTTGATATTTAATGATTGATTATGGGTTGAAGGCACGCTTCCAGAATCATTCTCTTCATTTGCTATGAATGAATCGATCATGTCCTGGAGATTGGTACATTTCTCTTTGTATTCTCTGAGGTTCTCTTTGGTTAAAGCAATGTCATTTATTAATCTATCTCTTTCGTGTGAATCGAAGGCGTCTGTGCTATTTTCGATGTTCTTTTTGACTTGCTTCTCACAGTTACGAAGTTGCTCTGTAAGTGTTTGTTTCATCTTGTCAGAGACACTCATTTCTTTAGTGAATTCAGATTCTTTCAATTTCAAGTCGTCTTTTACCGATTTCAATTCGTTAGACGTTGTTTCTACGATTGAAGATAATTCCGCATTTTTAGATCGAAGTGTCTTTTGCGTCGATAATAAAAGTTTGATCTGATCTGATACATCAATAACCTTACGGCTCATTTTCGATAACTCGTTTTCCTTCACTTCTTTGTATTCGATAAATTCATTCGTATCCTTTCTTATTTGGGATTCCATCCATGTTTTATGAGTATTTAACAATGATATTTCTTCAGCTTTTCTCAATAGTTCGCGTCTATTGTATGCATTCTCTTCTTCGAGTATTTGAACATTCGTTGACAATTCTATAGTCTGATCCTTTAATTCTGTTATTATTTTGTTTTGTTCTGTAAAGTTTTCTTTTCTATGGATAGCATTTTCTGGTGTATCATTTTTCGAGAGCTCTACTAGTAATTGGTTCGAAATATTTTGTGAAGGTTCCATTGATATACTTTTTTCGGTGTTGTAGGTGGCTGGGATGTTACCAATATTTGATAATTCTAATTTCTTAAGTAATATTAGGGTCGTTTCGTGGTCGATTCCAATCAGTTTATCCTGCGAAACACCTAATTCATTAGCAAGTCGTATCACGACATCGTTAACATCCATGACTTAAATATTATATCTGTATTGTTACAACACGTTAAAAGGTGTTTATGATTTAAAATAAAATGTCAAATGTAGATTTTTTTCAAACGTGTAAATGACGTCAAAGAGTGTAATATATATTCAGACTCTTTTGTCTCCTCCAGTATTATTTTTCGCACTTCTTTACCCACTCAATATAATCAATTGATCTAGACGTGAAATTAAAGACTTTTCGTTATGTTTTCAGGTTTGTTGCTGCCTGTAGATGTGTTCATCACTTTTGTCTGTTTACTGAACCTTTTTAACAGTAAGATAGTTGTGTAAATTTTTGAAAATTTAAAATGAGGGTAAACAAAAGCTGGTCAAAAATATTATTTCTTTAGACTGTTAGAACATCCAGACATTTCTACAATGTCTGGGTTTGTAAACTTCAAAAACCTTTTTTTTATTTTTTTGTTTTCCTGAAATAAATAAATTAGAAAGCCGGATGCGTCGTAAGCGTTTCGCCTTTTTTGGCCTTTTCTAATTGAGCCTAAGAACACGTTGAAAAACCTTTTGAAGCAATTCTCATTCTAGGGTGTGCTCTACCTGGAAAGAATGTCTGTTCCTTGTGAGAACTGTCTTTTCTCTTTAGGAGCCAGACGGAGAATCTAGCTTTTGGTAGGATGAAGTCTCTCTTTAGTTCCTTCCTAAAATTCCTTTCACCATTAGCCTGAATTTTCAAGGTACAGCCCAAATTTATACCCGTTGCTGAGGTAGAGATGGGATACTGGGAAATTACTCTGCTACGTGCATGGTTAGTATGAAGTCCAACTTACCAAGAAACGTAATCCACCTTTCTTGATGTCAATCTAACAAAGAAGCTTAGATGGTATTATTAATTAAAATAACGTGAATTTTACATTGAATAAAAGCCTTAGATCTTGAGTAATACGTTTTATTACTTATTGTTACTTAATAAAGAACTGTAAGCTTCAAAGATGCAAATGTATGTACCAATTAGATATAAAATAAAATGGATAACGAAATGTTTGATCAGTAGATAATAATTGTTAAAAGCGTTATATGGAAATGAATAAAAATACAAACTAGGATTTAAAATTGCGAAAGAATTGTTTTAATAATACGACTTAGAGATGATTTAATGAGATACTTATTTTCTTTATTTAAAGAACCATCTTCAGTGGGAAATGATTAATTATATATGATCCAACCTAAATGAACGGAAGGTCTATTTCAGATTAAATATACTATATCAAAAGTGTAATATATTATAAGGGGGATGTTAATGGTACTGTTTAATGATGTTTGTTAAATAAATGAAGATTTATCTATTTGGTTCGACATTATATTTCGTAATTTTATAATACCCTTATCAAATATGGAATACTAACAATATATTGAATAAATTGTTTTCTATTTTTATTCATTTTTCTTTTCAATATAGTTTCGTCAAAACTCTAACAGGTAAGACTATCACTTTGGAAGTCGAATCCTCCGACACCATTGACAATGTCAAGTCCAAGATCCAAGACAAGGAAGGTATCCCACCTGACCAACAAAGATTGATCTTTGCTGGTAAGCAATTGGAAGACGGTAGAACTCTATCCGACTACAACATCCAAAAGGAATCCACTCTTCACTTGGTCCTAAGACTAAGAGGTGGTATCATTGAACCATCCCTAAAGGCTCTAGCTTCCAAGTACAACTGTGACAAATCTGTTTGTCGTAAGTGTTACGCTAGACTACCACCAAGAGCTACCAACTGTAGAAAGAGAAAGTGTGGTCACACCAACCAACTACGTCCAAAGAAGAAGTTAAAATGATTGAGATGGCTCAGTTGTTTCATCTTATTATATATATAATATCGTTTAATAATTTTTAGATTTATTAATATCTTTTAATGGAATAAAAAATAGGAATTTAAAAAAAAGTTCATTGAGTAGAGCTACTGTAACATATGGTATTGTTGCAGTTGTTTTAACTATGATGCAGCATTTTTATTAAAATGTGTTAACTAAAATAAATAATGTATATGTATATGTATATGAATACCTTTAGGTCTACATATTATGCAAAGTTTGTTATACCCTTTCAGAGTACGAGGTGGATATGTTAGAATATTGTTAATTATTATTGTTGAACGTCTTTCGATGAAGCCGGTTTAGTTTCCTCGTTTGGAGGGGAGGAAACCACCTTCGAAGTTTTGGCTGATGACCTCTCTTTCAAATATTTTGAGTCAGTCTTTTTAACTGGGGGTTCCCAGTCTGGACAGTATTCCTTTATTATAGTCTTCAATTGCGGTCTCTTGATAGGCTTCGATAAGAAACCATCCATACCTGCCTCGATACATTCTTTAATGTTGCTATCATCAGCAAATGCTGTCAAAGCAACGATAGGAGATGTGTAATCTAATTCTTGACGAATCATTCTCGTAGATAATAATCCGTCTATCTTTGGCATTTGAACATCCATAAACACAATATCATAATTCTCATCCTCAGATTTAAGTTCTTTAATTTTATCAAACGCTTCTTGACCATCGCAAGCTAAATCAATTGAATTGATACCTTCCAGGTTCAGCATACGTTTTATAACCTCTTGGTTGACATGGTTGTCTTCTGCAACAAGAATTTTTAGGCTCTTACCGCTGTTAGCTAGGGATGGTATACTTCTGGATGACGTGGCTGTACCCGTACTTTGTAAGAATGGTCTATCTAAATTCAACGAACTTTTTGTGTGATAGTTTTCTTTAGATAAGGCTACCTCATGTAGCTGTTCTGTATTCGTTTCTTTGTCATAGGTTGCATCTTCAAGAGGTGTTTCCTGGACATCTTCCGTGCTTAAGCGGCTAATTCTGGAACTGCTGCCTGCGGTAACAATGGATGACCGAGACTTTCTACTGTTAATACTTCTAGCCACTCTGAATTTAACCTTTCTATTTTTCTTACTCTTGGCATTGAATTCATCTTCAAATGCAGTCTCAATATCATCGAATTGTAATTCTCTAGTTTGTTTTAATGGTACAGTAAACGTAAATTTACTACCAACACCAACATCACTCTTTAATTCCATGGTACCATTCATCATAGTTGCCAGTTGTCTACAGATAGATAAACCTAGACCAGTACCACCATATTGTCTTGAAAGCGTTTGATCACCTTGAACAAATGGTTCAAAAACTGAGTCATGTAAACTCTTATCGATACCAGAACCTGTATCTTCGACTTCTATGGATATAACCCATGTCTTTGGTTCTTTCAATTCGGTACCCTTATCATTATCAATTTCTTCGTACAAATGTGGAGTTTTCTTAAATTGACTATTGAAAACAGTATCATCATAAGAACTTGTACTTACAGAAACTAATGATTTGCTATCTGTTTCGTCGCCCTCTTTATCAGAATCTGTCGATGAATGTCCATCCTCTATTTTATCAGCTTGTTCTTTATTAAGATCAGTACCATCTTGGACATAACTATCTCCAACTTCACCATTATTCAGAATTTGTTTACGACCAACCCTAGAGGTAGATTCATCATCTGGAAATTCTGTCCCATTTTTAACATAAACTTTCTTGTGTTGGAACTTATCGCTTAAGATTGCGTCATACTCACCTAAAAGTTTGATTCTGACATCAACTTTACCATCTTCAGGTGTAAATTTTAATGCATTCGATACCAAATTCATCACAATCTGGATGATTCTATTAGAATCCCCATATAAAATCATTGTTCTCATGATATTTGGTGAAAGAATAATAGAAAGACGAACATGTTGATCCTTGGCAATCTTACCAAAGATGGACTTAATTTGTAATGCAACATCAGTGATGCAGAAGTTTCTTTTCTCTAGCTTTGTTCTTCTTAAAACATTTTTCGAAAATGTAAGAAGTTCAGTTAGGATATGTAATAGAAGTTCACCAGATCTAAAGATAAGTTTCAAACTGTTTTTGATTTTATCCATATCCTCTTCCTCCATTGAAATTGCAGCCATACCTAAGATACCGTTTAATGGGGTTCTTAACTCATGTGAGATATTAGCTATAAACACTGTTTTTGCTTCATTTGCAGTTTCTGCTTCAATTTTAGCAGCCTCTAATTGTTTTGTTCTAGCTCTAACACGGTCTTCCAGCAATGCATAATGCTGATCTAATGCATCTGTCATGGTATTGAATGTTTCTGTAAGGTCCGAAAGTTCATCAGAAAATAATGTTCTCGAGAATGGTACTCTAGCTTCAATTAGATTAGTCGAGGTTGTGAGGTTTCTAGACTTATTTGATAATCTTTCGTTAGAATCTGTTGTCATACTGTGAGCTTCTTTATTTGATGAGGCGTCATCTAGAGGAGATATAGGATGTAAGTTACTCCCATCTATGTGGTGTAGGCTATCAGCATGCATAGATGCTGCTAATGACGACGACGTCAAATGGACCTTTTCATTCACACTGTTGTTAAAATTTTGGTCATTTCTATCAAATTTTAGATTTCCTATTATACTATTGGAGAAATGGAATCGCGATGATTGGAATGATGTTCTTCTTATGGAATTATTGCGACTGGCGGATTGGCTTCCAGGTGAATTAGTTCTTAGACCTCTACCTTCGGTTATTAATTCAGTAGCCTTCTGTAATCTTACAATAGGTTTGACAGCCCAATGTGCTAAGGGAAACGTGACTACAATCACAAAAACGCCTATGGCCACTACTGTTCCTGCAATAATTTTTGCCAATTTAATCGATTGCGATAAGAATACAGATTCGGCTTGAGATACAATGGCAACCCAATTCACTAGCGGAAAGGTACAGGGGGAATAACCAACAGCAACATTATTCGAATAAATAATAAACTTCGTACTCTTTACAGAACCAGCTCTACCAAGCCTAAAAGCCGAGTTTAAGAAAGTCCCATTTACCAGAGCAATTTCTGTTGATATTATATCAGATGGTGTCCCCTGTGGTGGGAATACAAAATGATAACCAGTAAGATATCCTGAGCTATTCCTCACTGATGATAGTACGGCAACATTTGATTTCTCCAATGCAGTAGTATCCTTGAAAACACCATATGCACCTTGAGCTGACATAACAATGGTGATGTATCCATAAACTTTACTAACGTCGCTTAAAATAATGGATGGATTGGTAAAAATTGGTAGAGACATGGACATCAAGTAATCTGTACCATTTTTAACTGGATCGGTAAGTATACCCTCTGAGTCCAGTGAAGAAGGTAGAGAGATATTTGTTGATAATGGAAATAACTGCGATAAAACTGAATCTGGTATCTGATCACCTGTAGAATTATTTGTGGCGTTCATGACTGTCGAAAAAGTCGAATCATACACTCTAGAAGCATAAAATAAATTCGAAGAACTTAAGAATTTTTCAACAACACTTAGAGAATCTACCCAATTACTCTCGGATTTATTTCCTGCAACATAATTTGCCAGACTTTTCTGTAAAGTATCTCTTGAAGATAAGTAATAACATTGATAAAACAGATAGTTCAAAGTTTGGGTCAGTTGAGATGATTTAAGTTGTGCAGCAATATACAGACGATTAGATCTCAAATCCTTATAATTTGATGTAAAATAAACACCTGTGGTGATTGCCAAAATAACCAACGATAAAATGGCAACAAGACTAACTAGTGCTGTTAACTGAGTTCTTATACTAACCTTATATGGAGGTTTCGGAGAAAACCTTCTAGGTATTAGTTTAGTTAAGGAATGTAACATAAGTTTGTCATGTATTGATGAACAAATATAAATAGTTTGGTTATGATAGACTGAATACCGTGCTTGGTAGTATGTGCTGTGATCCAATATTTAGTTATAGGGTATTTATATTATTGTTGTTGATTGGAACAATTTATCCTTATTATTGGTGAGTTGAGAACTTCTTCTCGAACATAATATAATTATGTTTACTGTGGGACCATTTGTAGATGTGCGTGCTATCGTAAAATTTTATAATTGGAGACTGACATAGCCTCGCCGCGTCAAATTAAAATACCAAAAATATATAACTTTAACGCGAAAGGTTGTTGGATAGTATTCTCTTTCTGTCCGGTCATCAAATATGAGAGCAATCCAAGGTTATTTGATTACCACTATTTTATCTCAAAGAAATATTTTGCATTTCTTTGAGAACTTTTAAGTTTTTTGGAACATTTGATTTGATTTTATAAAATTAGAATAAAAGATATGTATGTAGTTTAATAATTTTATGTAGAATATTATTACCTGAAGTTTTAAGAATGGCATTGTTTTTTAAAAATGAAAATAAAAATCATAGCTTTGGGGAATAAGCTATTAATATGGCATAACATTTTATTTAGGATTTTCAGAGCGCAATAGAATTTTGTACATTAAAGAAGAACATATCCTAATGCGAATAATTTACTCTGGTTGTTTTCCTGGTTGTAACCAACAGACAATTTTCTGTCCTTTGAGATCACGCCGTACATTTCTTCAAAAAATGTTAAACCTTTATTGAAATTTTCTTTTAAAACTGAGCCAACATTTTCCACAAAATGCAAACCATGTTTTACAACTTTGAATGATTTTGTATATATTCCATGGCTGTCTGGATCTAATTCTTTATCCAAGAATTTTAATAACCTTTTCAAAATCGATGATGATGAATGTGAAGTAACGTCAGCGATTGTTTTGATATCTTTGTTATTGGGATGTATGTAAGTACTTGTAGTACATACGATCCATCTTAGTACATTAAAATATGATAAACAATACCCAACACCGACCCCTACCGATAAAGAGACACCCCATATAAACCATTTATTTTCCGTAACGGACTTATATTTATGATTCGTACTTTTGCTTTGTTTCCTCTTTCTTCTATCTTTCTTTTCTTGATGCGATAAAATGTATTCATTTATCTTATTACCATTTTGATACTGTAGTTTTTTTAATCTCTTATTAGTTGTAGAGTCCCTTGATTCTGAAGAATCAGAATAATCAGAAGAAGATTGTGAAGTATAAACATATACTGAGCTTGATACTTTTCTTTCTCTCTGTGTTGTAGTTTGCTCTTTGATAAATTTTTGTTCAAGACCTGTTAAAAACAGAAGTAATTTGTTTACGTCTTTGTCATTTGAGAACACTATAGGTGTGTACATAACATTGATCAGACTTCTTCTTAGATATGAGTTTATTATATTTTTGATCTGAAGAAGATTATCACTATCTAAAGTAATAGTGGCAATGGGAATATTATTTTTAACTTTTTGGGAAACTTTGTTCAACATGCTCATTAGTTCACTTGCTTCTTCTATAACTATTAGTATTCCGTTGTATTCAATATATTCATTACTATCATAACTTCTTGGCAAATAAAAAATGTGTTCATAGGTTGCAGGTATAGATTTATAAAATTGTAAACCAATCCTTCCCAGAATAAGGATTTTAAAGTTTTTCCTTTCAGTATTCTTAGAACATTCACCTTTTCTAGAGATAGAAAGTTTTGGCATAACAAAGGAACCAGATGAAGATGATACACTTTTTGTTAGAGTGACACTATCTTCTTCATTAAATTGATTAAATCCGATAGATGGTAATTTTGATTTTGCCGATACTTGATGAAAATCAAATTGATTATTTTGGGATGATTCCAACTGGCTAACATTTAGTCTATTTGAGCTAATACATTTGAGTAAAGTAGTGTTTCTAGTTGGAGATTGATTGTCTTTCTCATTCTTCAAGATCGAAAACTTGTTAGGAGAAGGAGAATTTTGAGGATCTAATTCTTCTTCTGAAGTGTCACTGGAAGATAAAATTCCGACTGTATTTGTTTGTGATGTACACCTTTCCACTTGACATGAATTTGTTATATCATTCTTTTGGATGGCGAACCATGATTCTGGAAGTTCTTGCTTATCTAGTTGATTGTCTTCCTGTATTGCCTCTTCGAGTGTCAATGGTCTCTCTGTTATAGTTTTGGCAGAAGTTTCTCCAGATATATTATTCGGATCATTGATGGAACGTTGCGTTTTATTTTCATTTTGACACTCACCTGATGAAATAGGTAAAATATTATGACTTCTCTCCAGTAAGTCATATATAGAATGGTGAGGGTCTAAAGAGTTTGTGTTATTATTCATCTTATCCTTTTCTGAACGTTTCTGATAAACTGACATATTTTGGGGGAAGGCGATGTAAACTTATATCAGGTAAATTTAATAAAATGTATATTGAATACCTTATTCCAGTAAAAGAAGAAATGTTAGTAACGTGGTAATTCTAATCTTATGCCACTTTTCTTGTTTTCCCTTTTCGTGAAAAATTTACTAAACAGTGGATATGTAAATATACTAATAATGATTTGGAGTTTTCAAATCTCACCCTAACGTTTGTGCCACTTTTATTTTTGGGTGTCACTTAATAAAAAGTACCTTATATCTCACTTTATTGAAGAGATAAATAGAAATATATATGTGTCCCAAATTGTAATGTTTAACCTTGGGTGCAACTATACCAACACTATAATATATGTGGGTATGTGAGTTACGATACGAATAGATGATAGCACAGATATGGATGTGTATTGTGTTCTAATAATGGCTATATATAACTTCTCCATTATCCGATTTTGTTCTTAAATAAAAATCTCCCCTAAAATGTGTTGATTATTTTGTTGGGGGAAGTGCAGCCACACCAACTACTAACCACAACACCGCGTATTATTTAGAGCTCTGTGTGTGTTTTGCGCATCGTCTGTCACACTTGATAAGCGCCACTAAATAGGGAAATTTGATTATCTCCTGGGGGGAAGCAGGGTTGGGGTATAAAAGCATGGAGGTTTATAAAATTAGTCGTATATTGTTTTAATCTTCCCATGTAAGAACTCCTGTTACTTAAATAGCCACTATTAGGCAAAGAATTGCTTCCACTATGGGCACATTTTTATACTGGGTATTATTTGGAAGGTTGCCATATTTACTGCCGATAACACTTATTTTTTTGAGAACAGTGTGGAATACGACTCCTAGGAAGTATGGGGAAGGGACAACCCTTCTGGAACTGCTTCTTTTCTAATTTTGTTTGTAGGTCATTTAACATTTCTTTTAAGTGGTGCTTTTTTAGCTCTGATAGATATTGTACTAACTGCTGGTTGTGTTTCTCCTTGCTGGGCCATTGTTCATATATTCAGAATTTTATCGATATGGTACCAAGAGGAATAATAGTCTTTGTTATGTATTTAATGCCAGAACGTGCGACAACTTTTGAGTTCCAATTCTGAAGATTATTATTGTTCATAGAAGCATGCTGCATTGCTTTGTCTAATTATAATAATACATCTCAATTCATTATTTACAATGTTTCGTTTTATATTTGATATGCTTCTTTCGACTGTTGTCGATACCAAAACCATCATATTGGAGAGTTCCTGATTATTATGGCGTACCAATTCTTGAATATGTTTCCATCAAATATGTGGAACTTTCAATTGGTTATGTAACAGGTACTTTATATGCAGTAGACTATATATCTGTCTCAACGTCTTGTACTATTTTGGTAAGTTTTTTCAATCTCTAGAGAAGCGTTTAATACGAACACCGCCAACAATCTTGCTCAAGCTTGCCTATGTACATGTACGAATTTTATTTTATATAACCGATATTTACATTACGATATTATCTATCAATCTGACAGTATTTTTACTAATCTTATCGAGGACGTTAACAGCGCAACTAATGACGATCTTGTCGTTCGGTCCAACGGTATCTAATTCATTCAAAGTATAGAAGTCTGCAATGGATATATAGTCAATCTTAAAGTCACCTGTTGCGGTGTAAGGCTCCCATACTGTCTTAATCTGTTGCAACAGGGCGTCTCTGTTGACGGACGAGCCCGTCGCGATGATATCAGTTATAGTGGTCTGTGCTAATGAAAGACCTCTGTATATGTTTGACGCCATAGTGACATATTCAGCAGATAAATATTTATTTCTACTGCTTAAGGCCAAGCCTGAGTCATTTCTTACAATGGGGACCATAGTCAATTTGGTATTAACGAATAATTCTTTGACCATAACGTTTAATACAATATATTGTTGAATATCTTTTTGTCCAAAATATGCATTATCGGCCATGACAATGTTGAACAATTTAGTCACTACGGTAGTAACGCCTCTAAAGAAGTTTGGTCTAGTTTTCCCTTCCAACATCTCGCTGACACCGAGAACACTGACAAATGGGCCTCTTTGTTGGTCGATATCTAGCGGGATACCTTGTGGATACATTTCCTTGGCAGAGGGGGCAAAAAGAACATCAACGTTCAGGGACTCTAGCAATTCGATATCTTTGTCGGGAGTACGAGGGTATTGATCCAGATCCTCGTCTGGGGCAAACTGCGATGGATTCACAAATATACTCACCGCTGTAAAATCGTTGTTATTCACAGATTGTTTAATCAAAGTGGCGTGACCATTATGTAGACAGCCCATAGTGGGGACAAACCCAATTGTCTTACCACGACGATCGATCGTGGTTGTTCTCCATTGAACGACTTCCTGGATAGTATGTAGAATCTTCATTTTCAATTGCACCTAAATCAATTTTTCGATGTTTCGTTGTTTCGTTCTTTGGTGCTACTGGTCTCAAACTATCCCTAATAAATTACAGCCCTCACAGAGACACTAGAACCTTCCACACACATATATATACCTACATCGGTCAGGACAATTAAACTTCACAGTACATACTACTGCTAGCTGCATGTGAAAGTGTGCACTCCAGTTCGCCCAACTCCCCTCGACCTCTAAGTGGATGACTCTTCTTGCTCATCGAGGCACAGCGACAACTTTTTCACGAAATTTTCCATCGCCGTCGCTGCACTCATTTTGGCTGTTCAGTGGGGAGGTGTGAATTGAACCGTATTTGTTGTGGAAGGGACACGACTTTTCGGTGATTATGGGACGTCAGGATGCTAAATGCTGGATCAGCATGTTGAAAGTTCTCAGGTTTGATGTTGTTGTCTGTGTAATGTGAAGATTGTGTAGACACTTAACTCTATAGGAAGATGTGTTGTCTCTGTGCTCTCCACGTGACCTGGAGAGAAACCCAGTAGAACAGTTCGATTTGTAAGCTGGAAATTTTTACGACAGGCGATTCGCGATTTAAAAGGGTAAACAAATCAAAACAAACAATAAACAAACAAAGAAGAGCTTGTCACATATACATCTAGTAACTCTATTTTGGTAATATATAGAAACGCATACTTATTCTCTGATAGATAGTATTCGGTTCTAAATTGTGGCTTTGATAATCAATAGTAGAGCAAAAAGTATAGGATACTTGAATATCCCTCTACGTACATATATATATTTCAGCTCTTTTTATTTTTCTGACAATTTTATTAAGATGAGCAGTAATTCTAGAGTGGGAGCTAGTCAAATCCCTAATCCATTTCAATCGGCGGGGAATGTTTCTTTGGGATCCATTCCATCAGCTGCAACATTTAGGCATGAATCACAAATACCTTTGCCCTCATTCTCTCAGCCTACTGTGAGTTCTACATTACAATCACAAGAACGAGAAACTGCAACAAATTTACCCGTAAGAAGAAATAGTGTGAATTCAACATCGGGACTTGCAAATATGATGAATAAGAGCCTAAATAAACAAAATACTCAGGTGCAAAGTTCTAATTTAAGGAAAAGATCTAGGACCACTATGATCACGAATGAACAGGAGGCGAAACAGAATGATGCCATGATACCCAATACAAGAAGAAAAAGTCTTCCCAGTAGATCGAATAACGAAATTTATACCAATCCTGATAGGAAACCATCTCGTTATTCAAATCTAGGCTTGGCTCCAACTACAGATTTCTTAAGAAATGAATCTCAATATTATAATAGTAGTAATAATAATAACAGTACCTTGACTAATAGAGATACAAGACCCTTGAGAGATAGAAATTTTCAACAAGCAATTCAAGAGGAAATTATTAACTACCTGATTAAAAATAAATTCGATATTGAAACCAATCACCCTGTGTCTATTAAATCATTAAAACAACCCACTCAGAAGGGATTCCTAATAATATTTAAATGGTTATATCAAAGAACAGACCCCGGTCATAAATTTAACAAATCAATTGAATCTGATGTATATCAAGTCTTGAAAAACTTACAATACCCTTATTTAGAATCGATCAATAAATCACAAATAAGTGCCGTAGGTGGTTCATCCTGGCATAAATTCCTCGGGATGTTACATTGGTTAGTTAGAGTCAATATGAAACTTGATCAAGTGACGGGTAAAATGGATGATGTGATTGAGAATCAACCCACACAGGAGATGATATCGATTAATAAACCTGTCAAGACTCTGGATGAACAAAACCATATCCAGGAAAAATATGAATTAATGGTGGAAAATTTGTTTATTAGTTATATCACTGAATCTTACAAGAATTTTTTAAATGTTGATGATAATTATGAAGTACCAATGGAAAAATTAACTTTAGGATTTGAAAAATTTACTCATATCATAGAGAGTGATGTTTATAATTTAAATTCACAAAATGAAAATTATTTTAAGAAATATCAATACGTTCAAAAGGTAAGTGAAAGATTCACAACATCGATGGAAAAATTTAATGCTCTAAAGAATGATTTAGAAAAATTTAAAAAATACATTGATTCGATGGAAGTCAAATCTCAGGAGTGGCCTAAAAAATTAAAGAAAATGAATGAAGAATTAATGAAAAAAAAAGATGATGTTACAAATATTGAGACAAACATTCGTGAAATTTTAAGAACATTGGATCTTAAGGGTCTCTCCGTAGAGACAATAGATGACAGAAACAAAGAAAAGACACAGCTTCTGGAAAAGTATGACACAATAACTGACAATTGTGATAGATTAACAGGTATAATAAAGACCAAAAAATATGAAAATAATGGATTAGTACGAAACTTAATTAGTGTACAGAAACAATACGAGTTATCCTTAGATAGATTCTTTCAGGAGAGATCAGAGACATTCGGTATAAAAGAAAATAATGAAACTAAGAATAAGTTCCAAATAAAGATTAATGAATCGAATTTAACAAATGTCGAT
This sequence comes from Maudiozyma barnettii, assembly GCF_903064755.1. Lineage (NCBI taxonomy): Eukaryota > Fungi > Ascomycota > Saccharomycetes > Saccharomycetales > Saccharomycetaceae > Maudiozyma > Maudiozyma barnettii. The sequence continues at coordinate 47,294 of NW_024545246.1, forward strand.
GAATCGATCCAAGTCAAACATAGTGATTTATCTGATGGTCAATATGGTCCCTTAGCAACTTCACTATTAGAGAGTCAAAAAGAAGAATTCCAAAAACTTTTACAAGAAATTAACTTGAAAAGTGAAAAGTTGAATATTGATAATGATATAATTAAGGAAAAAATCTTAGATCTTCAAGATGAAATAAAACTAAAAAATGTAGAATATCAAAAAAGAGAAAAGACATTATCTGAATTGAAATCACAAATCGTTTCGCAGAAACAAAAGAATGAAAGTAATTTGGTGATCCAACGGATCGAACTTGAAGAACTTCAGAACAGAAATCAAAGAATTCTTAAAGATATGGAAAGACGTGTAAAAGATGCAGAAAATCAGTTACAAGAAAAAGAGAGAGAATTGGAGACGTGGAAATTGAATGCTGCTTCAGAATCTACCCAGTTGAAACAAAAGACACAAGAGATAATAGGACATTCAGTAGATTTTAAAACTACAATTGAAAAATCGATTATTACAACGAAGGAAGATATCTTAAAGGCACTTCAGGAGATAGAAGAATTTAAATTAAATAAATAGCTGCAGAAATGATACTACTTTTGAAGTAGTAGTTAAATAGAATTGTCAATTGTGTTTATTTTTTTTTTATTTTATTGAGTTATTATTTAAAATAAGTATGCAGATGTTATATATGAATGGGAATTAAAGAAAGAAAGAAAGTTCTTTTAAAAAAAGTAATGTTGTTGTTTTTTAATTTTTGGTATTTTCTAGTTTGTTTTTGTTTTATAATTTTTAATTTTTAACTTGAAAATCTATGCAGAATGTTTTAATATTGGAAAAAGTATCCCATGGTGGTTCGATACAATAAATCTAAATTATTTCTTTAGGTTGTTGTAATACATTTTACGGATTAAAGGATGATGTTCCTTCAATTCCTTGTTCTTGTTGGTACTATATTCCATATATGCCATATCTTCACCACCAGCTAAACCAGCTAGTGAACCTTCACCTCTGACTGCCTTAGACTTAAATCTCTTATGAATGTTAGAACCACGACCAATAGAATTGTCAGCATCATCACCAACTTCAAGGCCAGCAGCTTCTTCATTCTTTAATAGAACCTCTTGCAACAATTCTCTACGTTCTCTTGCAGAAGCATAGGCCAAATTAGGTAGATTTTCCATACCATGTAAATGTGTGATGACCTTAAATGCGTAACCTTGATCAACTAAGAAAGCCTGTCTCTTTGTTGAGTAGTACATTTCTTGGGTATCCTTGGATACTAATGAGTAAAAGAATGCGTTGAAACCTTGATCATTACGTCTCTTAGCTCTTAGAATTCTACCCAATCTCTGTGCTTCTTGACGACGGGAACCATAATGAGAGGATATTTGAATCAGACAAGTAGCTTCTGGTAAATCAATAGAGGTATCACCAACCTTTGATAAAAATATAGTATTAATTTGGTCGTTGTATTGGAAGTTTTGCAAAATATTCATACGTTCTTGTTGTGGAGTAGAACCATAAATAAATGGTTTACCTAACTTTAGAGCGTATTCCTGTAGCGCATACACATTATCTGAAAAGACAATAATTTTATCACCTCTTCTTTCGTGATATTGAATCAAAAATTGGCATGCTTGGAATTTTGTAGGATTCATAATGTATAGAAGCATTCTCTTTCTTGCAGATTCTCTTAAGTATTCTTGGTAAAATTCTGCAGTCATTGGACACCATACTTCTGCACATTGAACATTAGCAATATGACCTTTTTGTGATAGTTCCATCCAGTTGGCTTCGTATAATTTTGGACCAATTAAGAAATTCAAATCACTAATTTTATCATCTTCTCTGACTAATGTAGCAGTCAACCCAAGCTTAGCGTGTGCAGCAATAGTAGAAACGACTCTACGGAACATAGCTGCTGGAACGACATGAACTTCATCAAGAATAATGAACCCCCATTCTCTACCGGTTAAAAAATCCATAACTTTTTGGGAGTCATGAGATCTATTTCTTGTATTAGCAACCATGGAATATGTAGAGACGACAAGACCAGATTCTGTTTGGAACATTTCTTTATTATCTGAAGTGAAAACAGCACAATTCTCTGGTTGTAAAGTACACCATTGCAAAAATTGTTGTCTCCATTGCATAACAGAGACAGATGATGTACATAGAACAATCACAGACTTTTTGATGGTACATGCGGCAGTAATACCAACTAAAGTTTTACCTGCACCACATGGTAAAACAATAATCCCACTTCTTGCACGACCATTACCAAACATCTTACTTAAAGACTTCTCTTGGTATGGTCTAATTTGGGTAGATGGTTTCAAATCGATATCTAGATCAGGATTACGATGATCATTTCTGAAATCATATTCTTCTAAAACTGGATAATCAATCTCTTGACATCTTTTCTTCACAATTTCAACAGCTTCGTTACCAATTTCAAAAGCGTGGACTGCATCCAAATCGTCTTCGTCTTCATCTCTTTCATTATCACCACCTACAACAGCGCTAAACATTGCTTCGACATCATTTGGGTTGACATTAGCTTTTGTATCAGAAGTTTTGGTATCATTTGCTTGATCCTGTTCACCATCCATTTGTTGCTGTTCACTATCAATTCTTAATGGACCAATAATTGAATCTCTTAATAGCATTTGTAAAATATCGGCCTGTGTGGTTTCAACGAAATATCTGTTATGTTTGATAACTAGTTTAACCTTACCATACGAGACAGTAGCACCTTTAATGAAATCAATGATTGATTGTGCAACAGGAACTTTGGATAATCTATCTAACACAGAAATAATATCGTCAGTTTCAAGCCCCACAGATACAGCTGCATATAAAGAATACGCTGTAATCTTATATTCATGGATATGAGATGGTCTACTGATAGGTTCAGCTATAGTAACTAAGAAATCCTGTGCTTGTTCAGCCAAAGGTGAGAAACTTTCTAGAATAATTCTACCATCACTTGGAGAAATCCAAATAGGTCTCGAAGAATGATCAGGTCTTAATTTCAAATAACTGAAGTCATGAGATCTAAACATACCTGAAACAGTATCTGGTTGGAAATCTGCCGGAATATCTGTATTTGCATGGCTTAGAAAACTTTGATCCTTTTGGGCTAACATATTCATTGCATCATTTGCAGCTTTCTTTCTTGCCCTAACAGATCTGTTAGGTTTCTTCACAGGATTTGCACCGTTATGAGTACTAACAAACCCATCATTCTCGGCCTCGTTAACAAATGTATCATCATTATCAATATTATCTTCAACAACAGATTCATCGGTAACAGAAGATTCATCATCAGAAAAGAACGATTCGCTCATCTTTGGAAAGACTCTAGCAGTACCTTCACTAGTCTTTGAGGTATCAACGTCAGTCATACTTGTTGGTTTTCTAGTATCTCTATTACTAAATAGAAGGGTAATTATCTAATAACGATAGATTAGAAGTCTTTGATAAAAAAAATTAATATTTGGAACTTATATTATATAAGCAAACGTCAATAAGGTAAATACTTCTCCTAAACTATTAAAATTAAAACAAAGCTGGGAGTTTTCAACTACTAAACACTTGAAAGCTTTATCGATGTTATGTTCTGTTATAACTTGATAAATATTTTCTGTATTTGTGTAGTTACCGTTTCTATTCAGGGTTATAAATCAGAAATCTTCCACAGATATAACTTGTTTGATAGTCTCGATTTATATATGAAATGTGTTCCATTTTCACCTCTTCAACCTTAGTAATGATCCATAAAGGTAATTTTATATCCTTTTTTTCTTCTTCTCAGTTATGAAAATGGCTTCAGCTGACTAAAGACCCTAGGGCTAAAATAGGGTTTCGTCTTTAACGATCGTCCGGGTAATGCTATTTTGAAACCAATTACTAAAGTGCCAGCTCTTGAACCAGGAGTATAAGAACTTGATTTCTGTACAGTGATACTTAATATTTTACCCATCAAGACTACAATATCAAGAATTCAAAAATATTTTCGAATTATTGATAGAACTTATTTGAAATACTAAAGCATAGAAAGTACTACGCCATAGTGGCACATATTTGATAGTTAAACTATAAGATGTTTCAACTATGTATATTACTATTGTTGGTTTAAATGTACTTAAATATACCTTTATATTTCAGATTGTCTTTCAAGTGTGATTCACACTACGAAATTACGAATTAACTTTATCCAGACAACTAAATTGCATTAATTAGATTAGACGAAATAAATAATAAGAAGTTATGTGTATATCTCTAAAATCTTAAAGTAATAGAATGATCGTTCCATCCTACTTTTTATAATTTTGCCAGTTTAATCGGACCATCTTTTACTCTCTCATTTTTAAACAAAGCAAACTGTTCTTCGAACAATTTCAACCTATAGCGGTCATTATCCTTATTAGGGGTACGTTTTCTCATATTCATTTTAAAATTATCGACAAATTTATTGACACAGTGAAAAATTTTCGTTAAACACTCTCCAGGATCTTCTAAATTTAGTAAATGGTCACCATCGGGAATTATATCTTTTTGATATTTAGGAATCTTTGCTACTAATAATTCTTGGTTTTGTGGGGGACACCAAGTTGACTTTCCACCGACAATTCCGTAGACAGGAGTATTAATGTATGGCAAGGAATCGATCAACCACTTAGCTGTGGGATCTAACGTTAAATAGCAGATGATATTTTGTTGTTGGGAAATTTTTGTTCTAATTATTCCTTCAGCTGTATGAACAGCTTCAAACTGGATCATCCTCTCTATTATTTCAGCGTTTGCATTTTTATAAAAGCTTCGTTTTTTCATAAATTTCTTAAAATCATTCATATCTTTAAATTTATCTTCCATTTTATTCCAAAGTGCCTCGTAAAACCTAGGTGGAACAATCGTTACATTCAATTTATTTTCTACATGCGGTACGTATACCACTGGCTCTATCACAATGATGAGGTCAAAGAGTGTGGGTGAAAGAATACCACATGATAATGCTTGAAATCCTCCCATTGAATGACCGACAATAACATTAACACAATTTGACATACGTTTGGGTAAAAATTCTTCTTGGGCAACTTTACAAGCGTCTCTAGCTCCATCTGCCCAATCGAAATTGGTCCCCAACAAGTTTCTATTAATTTCAGCAGAATCACCATGTGTAACTTGGTCAAGTGTAATCATTTTATTGATTTGCCATTTTGTATTATTATCAAAATGCTTTGACATGTAGGCAATATAATATTCCCATACAGATCTGTTCATGCCACTACCATGAAGAAACATAAAATTTATCAGACAAGTATCGGAATTCCGTTTATTTGAACCTGCAGAATAAGTAAACACATCGTAAACCAATTGTAATGTATCACTTTCTTCAATTAATGTTGCATTTTTTGATCGTGAAGCGACAGCCGCCGTTGTCTTTGTTTCCTTTTTGAATAGAGTGCTTATAATTGATTCCATTTTCTTGAAGAATTGACCTAACAGTGAACACCTCGAAACTCTACAAATTTTATTTGAGAAAAATAATCATTGTAATTAAAAGAAGCCCTAAAATATTTTGATATGTTACTTGTATTTATACCTCGTCATTATCTGAGAAGTAGTAGGAAAATTGGTGTTTATTTCCCCACTTCTTTGTATATAGTCCGGTTTTTATATTGTTTACTTCCGTGAGTCAACGAAATAAAAAATAAAAAATGAGAAAGTAAAGAAAGTTCAATATACGTCATTTTATTTGATAAAATTGACACATTACAATTTGATAATTATAAATTAGATTAGATTATTAGAGAATTATAGATTATTATATGATTAGAGAAAGCATACACCGGCGAAATGCTGTGATATTCGTGGCTCTTTATATATATATAGTACAAACTACTGTCCAGTTTGAAATGTAAATGTGAAAATAAAGGAAACAGAAAAAAAAATAGTGATAGTAATAAAAGGATCAGAGAGTAGTGAATTGCCCAGTTTGTGTAGTACCTGAAGTTGATGCAGAAGCTATTAAGATAGCAGATGTTTTAAAGAAAGAGATAAGGATAGAAAGATGTAGTCATTTTTTGAGTTGTTTGAACTCTAATTTGATATACTATTATCAGAGTCATCTACTTCTGTATCATTTTCTGTATCTTGTGTACTGTTATCGTTGAATGATACAGTAGGTTTGGATTTCTTTGGTGAAGATAATGACATTAATGTTTCTATAGCGGCTACTTCAGTTGCACCTTCTTTTTTCTTTGGTTGGATTTTAGAGTTATCTTCAGTCTCCTTTGAAATTTCTTTAAAGGGTTCTTTAACTTGATTTGAAGGTTTTCGAGAATCCTGAGACCATTTTAAAGGTGATGAAGATGAGTTGTTGTCTATATTATTCTTTTGTGATGTCATATTTCCTGATTTTAATATCCTACTTGAGTCGCTCAAAGTTGAAGAAGAAGATGGTAAACCATGGTGTGATTGTACTTGACCTCTTGCAGGTGATGACAGTGCTTTCATAAATGCTAAACGAGCAGAATTTGTGCTATCTGATCTTTCTTCATCCTGTAAGTTATCAGTGTCTTCATCCATATTGATTCCATTACCATAAGCAAACTTATTTGTGTATGAACTTGAAATGGAATGAGCAGGAGAAAGATGAACTGATCTTTGTGGACTAAAATGAGAATTTTGTAAATGTTGTCTTTGTTGAATTAAAGTTTGTTGTCTATCTAATTCATTTTCTAATTCTGGTAAAGTACGATCCACCCAGCCGTTTTGTAATTTTACAAAAGCATAATTTAATCTTGTCTTTAAATTATTAGATATTTCTCTTATTGGTTTATTTGATTCCTTATAGATACTTGGTGAAGTGATATGAGGAGAAGGAGATAAGAAAGTTTCTATATTTCTTGATTTTGGAGTAGTTGGTGGTAATAGACGTGTACTTCTAGATGTAGGTGAGAAAGGTATGGCTGCTTCATGTTGTTGTTGTTCTTCTTCTTCTTCTTCATTATCACTAGAATTATGTGATCTTAATTTCTTATGAGATAGTACCTGTTGTTGTTCCGACAAATTATTTAATGAATTGAATTTAGGGGTCGCTAAGAAACTCATTGAAGCTGACGATCTTCTAACTTTATTTGGAGGTGAGGGAGTCATTGGATAATCCATATCGTTGTTGTTGTTATTATTGCTGGTATTGTTTTGTGAATGACGAGGAGTCCTTGTATTATCGTTCTGATTCCGAGGACTGTTCTTCAAAGAAGATGAGGAGTCGTCATTGCCATAACCCTTTGGAGACATCATAGTGAGATAATTTGAATGTTGTTGTTGTTGTTGTTGTTGTTGTGGATGTTTAATATTGATACGATCGGAATCTCTCAATGATAATTCACTAAGTGGCTGTTGTTTTTTATTTATAACTTTCCCTTGCATTAAAGCCAAAAAAAAAGAGACTCTATTATTATTAACTTTTTAAAAAGGGAGAAAAAAAGGTAACAAAGTTCTGTAAATAATAAACGAGGTAGGATTCTATTCTCTCTGTCTCTTTTTATCTTAATGAGGAAGGAAAATAAAAGTATGTATAGGGGGAGTTGGAGAAGGGTTGTTATTATGTTCTGTCACTAGTAATATTTAATTCAAACCGTCCTTTGATACTAGTTAATGCCTAGTATATTGCAGTAATTATGAAAAATGACAAAATATATATATAAATAGACAGATAGTTCTCACTTTTTAAAAATCCTTTCGTGTGTTTAGGAGTTATAAAACCAATATTTAAAAATAAAATTAGACCACACACACAATTCGCAGATAATTAATAATGCAAATAAATTTGTAATCACACCTGTTGTAGATTAACCGAAGAACCTCTTTGGGATAGCAGTTTCCTAAACAGTTCAATCGGTATTTAAAATGGCTTGCCACGCAACGAGCATACTTTATCCTTTGGGTAATAAAAGTTATTATATCATAATTTGTCAAAATATGACAAATTTACTGAAAACAAGAAAGAAAACCATCCCATCAAAGGAAGAAAAAAACTATCCTTGTTCCGTGTCTGCTCAATCTAAAATTAGCTCTCTGTCTGCGTATATCTCCGCAGAGCAAACAGCAACCACCGAAACAGAAAAAAGAAAAAATGGCGCACGCGGAGAAGCGAACGGTCCACCATTAGTCGTTTTGGCTGTGGTGGGCGGGTGCGCACTATAGCAAAAAATGGCAAAAAACAATTTTATTGCGAGCCTTGCGATACTTTCACGCTGCATGATAACGGCCGCGATTAGGTAAATTCTTGGCCTGGGAGAGTTTTACCCTTTTGGGTGCTGTTGTTATGGTAAAGGGAAACGGTCGCCATGGGCACCCCAATTTGTTTAGTTGGTTTGGGATGAGAGGAGTTGCCTGACATTTGCGAGTTTTTAGGATGTCAGTCTGTTGTATTTGAGGAATAAAAAAAGAGAAAATGGTGTTAAATGCTTGGTGTGTTTTGTCCATTTGTTTCTCTTATTAAATATTAGTTATATATACATATGTATATATATTGCTATATACATACGTGAAGTGGTGTGTGAGTGTGTGAGTGTGTGAGTGTGTGAGGTTAGCTGGATAATTTTAATTTATTATTGAGCTAATTTTTCTACACTTCGAAGATGCCTTGTTCGGCTAAAGTCTCTAGGTTGTGCTCTTTGCAAATGGGTATGGTGTCGTTGATAAGTGTATATCCTCTTGTTATTAAAGTGTTGCATACATAGCATTGCATGCACGCCATATGGAAGCGTTCATTCTTATGATTTTCTAAGCATTCACCTTCGACTATACCATGACATATATTGCAAAGACTACCATTGTGTTCGTGATAATGTAATTGGCAGTATGGCTCATCCTCGTATACATAGCATTGATTGTGTCTATCTAGTGTCTTTGAACAGTCTGTACACTTGAAACAGCTACGATGCCATTGTCCGTGTAATTCTTCTGCATATATTGGTCTTTTAGGCCTGTTTTGCTCGAATGGCTCAGTTGTGACAATCTCCTCATGACAAAATCTACATGGTCCTGTCCCTGTAGGCCATTCCACATTGTCATTTATATTACTCCTAGTGCTACTGCTAGTAGTAGTAGTATTATGACTTATGTCTGATTGGATACCTTCTGGAAGGACTGTGGATTGACTTAGGTTTGCCACTAATGATTCGGTAGAGTCTAAAAAAATAGGTTCATACCCTTTGAAGTTTTGGAATGGTATCGTTGGTTCTTCAACGGTCATACCTGCATCCAGCATTGTAATAGATTCATCTGTTAACCCAGTAGGATCCATTAACGTGGGTACAATATTTTCATTTATTACTGTCTTTTGTTTTCGGTTTAATGGTGAACCTTCTTGTAGAATACATCGACTTAAATCGACTAATGTACCCTTCGCTGTGATAGGTGTATGATCATCTGCTGTGACATAATCCACTAGGGAATCAACTCCGTCCAGATCCTTCTTTAATCCAGCATCTACCTTATTTGAATCTGTTTGGAAAAAAATGTTATTTTTTTGCATTTTTTTCATTGTTAATAAGGGAGGGGAAGGTGGAGGTGTCCCTTCCATTGTATCTCTCTCTACAATGATTGAACCCATGTTTGCTCTTAAAGCAGCATTTTCTTGTGATTCAAATAAATCATACGCAAATGGCAAATCATGTTCTTTACTGGTTTGTTCAACCGTTGGTAATAAATCCTCAGCGTTTTCATATTCAAAATAGCCTGAGAATTTTTTTGGTTGAATAGTAGATCGTTTGATGATTTTCTTGAAATGGAATTGCAGCCCTGCTCTTTTCAAACTGGCAACTTGTGCTTTAGGATATGGAGACGTCTTAAGTACTCCCATTTTATGTTGTTGTTGTTTTGGAATTTTATATGAATCTGTGTGTGTGTGTCTCTTGTAGAACTGTATTGTTTTGTCTTTGATTCAAAAACTGCGACAATTTCCCAGAATAAACTTTTGCAAAAAGGTATGGCAGCAAAATGCAAGGCTCCCGATGCAAATAAATACATAAACATACGTATATATATATATATATATGGTGGTCGTGGAAGGGGTTCTAATTTAGATGGAGTCTACAAGATTGTTTACATTTTTTTTTGTTTTAGATTATCATGTCATAAAAAGGAAAACATTGCAGTTCTACTCACCTTTCTTCGCTACCCCCCAATATAATTACTCCAAATGTAAATAAACTACATGCAAAAACGAACATGTGGGTTGATTATACAGTATGCAACCAAAGCCTTATTCATGTCTATCAGGCTGGTAATTAACACGACAAAGTGTCCTTCCTCCCTTGCCCAGTACTTTTTACTGTAATTCTTTTTTTTCATTCTATGTAAGATCTAAATTGATCTACTCGGTATTGTACATTGAATGCCTGCATTCCTACAATTAGAATAAAATGTTTTGTTTTCTCTTCGTCATTTTGTTATGAACTTACCGAATTAGGCAACACATAATCAATAAAAAACAAATTAAATTAGTTAATTAAGACGAAAACAGGCAATATGTTTTCATAGTTTTTCTACTTCGAATTCTGAAATATTTTAATATTTTCATGGAGATTTGTTGTCATTGTCTGGTCGTTGCAATCAAACCCCCCAGATAATTCTCGCAAAAAGAATGGTAAACTCTTTCGCCATCACGAAAAAATAAGTTGTCCTTTTCTTTTTAAAAACATTTTAGTTTGTTTGTTGTTGTCTGAAACGTCACATACTCCTCGTGTGTGTGTGTTTCAACATCATAATAATTGAAAATGCAAGATTCGGCAAGATATGTATTGCTAGTTGAGATTTCTAAACGTGGGTTCACTCTCAATGGCCATTCTCTTACACTTTATTATTTTTAAAGACCCTCGCTCTCCTTATTTTCTCTGTAACACAAGCGCGTAAAAGTTTAAATTCCATTTTGTTTTGATTTCAACCAGATATAGCTCCTTATATCCATAGGTGATTCATTTCCTCTTTTATTGTACTCGTGTCCTCTGATTGAGAAAAAACTTTATTCCTACACTTTATTTACTAAAATGGCATCCGTGCTGTTGTGAAGAAGAAAAAAATATCATTTAACGAAGTAAATGAGTAGAGCACCCTCTTTTTGTGAAAGAAACGGAAAAAAAAACTTTAAATGATCAAAACTTCTTCCGTTCCACCACCCGTTTGTTGGGAACTACACCCACTTCTGTGTAGACATCTTACAAAATTAGCAAAAACTCAATTATCCAAAACGGATACAAAAGAAAAAAAGATCCATTTTCTAACAAATTCCCGAACAACTAATAGAACTAACCTCCCTTTTAATGTTTGACTCTAATAGTTTGTGCGACATATAACCCCATTCCTTCATTTGTCTGTATATTCGCTGTGCATTGTCTCACTATTCGGTCATTTTGGTTTTTTGGTTCATGGCCTCGCCCTCTTTATATGTATTTTTTTAATATTTGGTTTGTTTTTCTCCTTTAGGCTGCGATTTTATGTGAAGAGGAAGTGGTAAGCCCATCACTAAACCATATTATACAACCTCTAAGATGAGGAAAGAAGAAGAAAAAAGGGTCGTGACTATACTCATACTGAAACCTAGATAGATCATACAGTTTAACTAATATATAGTTAAACCATTTTCTTCATTTTCAAGTCTAAATTTCACCAATATAACTTCAATTTCGTTTCCTTTTTTGCCATTTAAACTATACAAATTTCAACGATAAGAGATGGTATTACAACGAAGCTCTTATCCCGTTACTCAATACCTTATTGAACGATATTATGAAATATTAGGGGTTCCATTACCTGATGGTCCAAATTTAGAACTTCATAAGAATAGTGATGAACTTTTTGATATTATATCTGGTAACGACGTATCAAGGAGTACAGATTCTGCTCCAGATATAACAGTAGATAATGAGAAAAGTACAGTTGATGAGCAACAAGAAAATGAATGTATGGAAAACATCAGTTTATTGGAAAAGATAAAAGGTTTGGTAAATTCAATTACATCATGGAATTTCTCGTATGAAAAATCGATACAAATTGGAGCTCTATTAAAGGAAAGAAATAATGCTTTATCATTTCGTCAATGGGAAAAAATTGGTCTTAAATTAGATTCATTGATGATGAAATCATCTTGGAAGTTTCAAACAGAATCAAATCTTTATGATTATAAATTGGTTACTGAATTAACAGAAAAATTGGTTTTATTTAGAACGACAGAAGATTATGAAAATTTATTATATTTAATACGTACAACTTGGGTCAGGAACCTAGGTGAAACTTGTAATTTGAACCTATACAGACACTCTAATATAGGAACCAAAAAAGTTATAGAAACATATTTACATGAATCTCAATTAGCAATTGATGCGCTTCTTAATAAATCTGACATGGATCCACAATATATGTTAAGAATCCTACAACAAACTAGAAGAAATGTTGGAAGAACGGCTTTAGTCTTAAGTGGTGGCGCAACGTTTGGTCTTTTCCATATTGGTGTTCTTTCTGCATTATATGAGGAAGATCTAGTACCGAGAGTCATCAGTGGAACAAGTGCAGGATCTATTGTGGCAAGTATATTTTGCGTTCATACCAGAGATGAAATCCCAGCATTGTTAGCAAACGTACTAAACATGCAATTTAATATATTCAAAGACAATAGAGACCAAAGTAATAGTGAGGATTTTCTAATTAAAGTTGATAGATTCTTTAAACAAGGTACATGGTTTACAAATAGGCATTTAGTGAACACCATGGTTGGATTTTTGGGTGATATGACATTTAAGGAGGCTTATTATAGAACTGGGAGAATCTTGAATATTACGGTGTCTTCAGCGTCAATATTTGAACAACCAAGGTTATTAAATAATTTGACAGCTCCGAATGTTCTAATATGGTCCGCGGTATGTGCATCTTGTGCAGTTCCAGGTGTGTTCCCTGCAACACCATTATATGAGAAGGACCCTAAAACTGGCCAAAAGAAAGAATGGACAGGAAACAGTTCCATCAAATTTGTTGATGGATCTGTCGAGAATGATTTGCCCATTACAAGACTCTCCGAAATGTTTAATATTGATCACATCATTGCATGTCAAGTTAACTTCCACGTTTTTCCATTTTTAAAATTTTCTGTCAACTGCGTTGGGGGTGAAGTTCAAAATGAAATGAGTGCAAGATTCAAGAAACATCTTAACAATTTTTATGATTTCTTTACAGGAGAAATTGTGCATTATTTAGAGATTGGTAGTGAACTTGGGATCGCTAGAAATCTTCTCACAAAACTTAGATCGGTGCTGTCACAGCAATATTCTGGGAATGTAACAATTTTGCCAAATATGAATATGTTGTTCAAGTCTAAAGAATTAATGAATAATCCTTCACAGGAATTCCTATTGTACGAAACTGTTAATGGTGCTCGGGCAACGTGGCCAAAGATATCTATGATCAAAAACAATTGTAGACAAGAATTTGCTTTGGATAAAGCAATTTTCTTTTTGAAGGAAAAGATTATCATGTCAACCTCGATTAAGAATCCATTACAATTTAGTGAGGCAACAATTAGAGTTTCCGATATTCCGTCAAACAAAGACGTCGTATCACCATCACAGGAGAGTAAAGATACTCATACCGAACATGCAGGTTCTTTAGACGATAATATAGCCGAGCCAGAAGAGCTGGACTCTTTATTAATTCATCCGAATAATGGAAATAGTGATCGTCCAGACACAAGATTGAGATCATTAAGTTTAAGAGAGCCGGTCTCTCTCACTAAAAGACCTCCGATCTTGGGAAATAGATCCTCCAGTAATATAAGACGTACTTCTACACCAGGGGTTACATACGGTGTAATAGCTGTTCCTACTTCTGCCAGAATGATTAGCCCAAAGAAGTCGAATGGAGCAACAATTAGAAGGTCTCCATCTAGTGCCGATCGTAATGATAAACGAAGGAAAGAGAGGTCTAGTACAATTATTACATACTCTACAACTTCATCTGCAAACAGATACTAATGTCACTATGAAATATATTTAGTATATATAATTATTTATTCAATTCATACGATTTGTTTTTGAAATAGCATATATGAAATTTATTGACTTTGAGGATTATGTCGCCCAATTTATGCCCTGTATTGTTTTTTATTAAAATTTTTAAAATTTATGTATTTGCTACTTAACATAAAACATTTTGTTATGGTTTGCCATGTAAACAAAATTTAAAAGTGACAATTTTTGAAATAATTGTGAATCTCCATTACATAAATACAATTTTAAATTTCTATAAATTTATCAAGTTATGGATGCTAATTAAATACGATATTTAAATGAATTAACTCCGAATCGTTCCCAACTTTCCCTTTCATAAACGCATTCCATATTTGTAACCAATTTTTTGCTACGCATCATATTTACTGTAACATGGGACACTGACGGACATCCGTTTAACATTAAACTATGTAATGGTTTATTTCCATTATTTTTAATTATGGCACGTACTAGGTCAAATACTGACGAACCTCCTATTGACTGATTGAATGATAAATCCAATTTAGTTAAATTATTCAGATACCAAATCTGTTCTATCAATGCTGACACACTGTTATCAGTCAATGACCCCATCTGTTGAATGTCTAATTCTTTCAGGTTCTTCATACGTTCAAAAAAACGCATTTCAGTAGATATATTATTCAAATCATTTATGTGACTTTGTTTCGAGAATCCAATATATGAGCAGAAGCCGATATTTAACTTTTGCAAGATATCTGTGTCAATAAAGCTAGTAAGATTATACAGACCCGAACCTGAGATGCATGTATTCATCAAATCTAATATATTGATATTTTGAAAGTTCTTTTTATACATGCTGGAAGAGTCGGTTACATCTACATCACACCTTCCATTATTAATATCTTCTCTAAAAGTTAAAGATCTTAAGTTCTTGAAAACATGATTTTCTTTTAAAAGTTTCAAAAATGACGCAAATCTCCCATTTCTATTATTTTCTAACCATAAATCTTCCACATTTTGGAACTGTAACAACCATCGAAAATCAATAACTGTATCATCAAAAGTTACACCAGATATGCACAATTTATTCAGAGAGGACCAATTCAACGGTGAATTTGCTAGCAAAAAAGAGACCATCGGAAATGATTTAACCCTATTTTGGTCACATATTATTCGTAGACTTCTCAAATTAGAGCTCCATGCTGGGTTTAAACTTAAAATTCTTGAATTTGTCAAATTTGAATTTGAATTAAAACTGGACGTAACCGGAACTAATGAGCCATTAAAAATAAGTTCTAAATTATTCAAACTCTGGAAGTTTGATAAAAATTCAACATCACCAGGTTTATCAGCCCGAAGCATTGTAATTATAGAGAGATCTTTCACACCACGACAAAAAGTATCGTCTGGTATAACGTATTTTGATAGTTCATAGATAGAAGCCTGCACAGTTGAGACAATGAGTTTATCAGTACTATAATTCTGTAAATTCATAAAGAACATATTTAGCATTTTTTTCTCTTCAGATGGTAATCTTGACGATAACGTAATGGATTTGATAAAATGTTTATTATCATATTGTATATCAGGGTTGGTTAAATCCTTAATACTACTGTACCTTGATGATGAAATTTTCTGGATAAAAATAATAAATTGAGAGAACTCTTTGTAAGTTACTCTCCTGAGATTGAATACATTAAACAATACTGACCAGAAACGAATCCTCTTACACCAAGCTTTAGATACAGTCATTAGTCTAAAAAGTTCACTTGTTTTGAAACCAGACAATATGTATGGTAATAATTCCATGGGCAAATCATTTATAAAATCTATTCCTACGTTTTCTTCCACTTCGCTGACCTGAATAACCTTGCTTTTTTTAATTTGCTTGTGCTCTTCTATGGGATCAATAATTACACGCTTGCGCTCTAGATTACTTTTCTCCCTCTTTAACTTCATCATATTTTCCTTAATACTTCGTTTCTTGTTCTGTACAAATTCAAGAAATTTAGGAGAATAATCCATCTTCAGGGAATCATGTCCATAATTTGCCATCTTTAATGCCATTTTATAATTTTTATATGCATCGTCTTCCTTACCAAGCTTCTGTAATAAGATGCCACGCCGTATATAACCTTTTAGGTTATATGATTCTTTCTCAATCATTTTATCTGCAACTTTTAGAGCTTTTGAGAGTTCGTTCATCTTTTCCCAGGTTGCTGAGAGATTATCTAATAGTTTTATATATCTAGGGTGAACTACTATCTTTTTGGGTTTCCCATTAGAACTGGTAAATGTGTGAGAGGTTAAACCCAAAGATTCACGAAATTTAACAGTATCCTCATCATTGCAACTCTGGATCAATTTAACTGTTTTCGAAAAGACATTTCTGGCATTTTTATAATCCTGGATTTTGAAATATTTTGTACCTAATTCTAAGGCTCTATCGACAGCTGATCCGCTCATCGAATCGCATTCATTAAAGATGGTCTTACTCTTCGAACTCGAATATTGTACTTCGTCTCCTGTGAAATGAGTCGTTGACCATCCATTTGATACCTTCTTATATATTTTAGAGGTATATATTTGTTTACTATCAATAGATTAGCTGTGCGCTGTACAGGGTTTCGCGTATGTATCTGTAAAATGCACGCGTCTAGTAACTGAGCCATCTTTAATCAACAGCCTATATAAGAGGTTAACAATGGAACTTGATTTGAATAATATGGACCGTATAATAAACACAACTATACGCATTCCTATTTAGTAACCTGGCGACCAATTCATCCAATTATTTATTCAGGAAGCAACATGGGTGCAAATATGCTTCAGGTGCTTCTTATGGCATTGGCGTTATTGGTTTTGACATTTGCAATCGGAAGTCTTCCAATATACTGGTTTTCGGAGGAATCAAATGGTACCAATGAAGAATTCACAGGTAAATCAAAACATGTCCAATATATTAATGTATTGGCCCAATTTGGGATAGGTATGCTGCTGGGTACTTCATTCATGCTGGTCATTCCTGAAGGGATCAGTGAATGCCTGGAACATGGAGGAAACGTAGGTTTAAACATGTTGGTGGGTTTCCTAATTGTCTATGTACTAGATAGAATTGTTCAATCAATAATGAATAATAATAGCCAAGAGACAAACCCAGGAATTGAGATCAGAGGAAGAGCCGATATTATATTTGAATCATGGAAAGATCTGGTAAAGAATCCTAAACAAGTATGTCAAGCCATCCTTAGAAATAATGTTGTATTTGCATTATTTATTCATGGGTTATCCGATGGTGTGGCCTTAGGGACAGCAGTTAATAACGATTCACTTATGGTTGTAATGCTAATAGCAATTGTTATCCACAAGATCCCTGCCGTGCTCTCATTGTCGAGTTTGATGATTTCTAAACAACATCTTCCAAAATGGGAAGCCATATCAAACTTATTTGCATTTGCGTTATCCACTCCATTGGGATATATTGTTCTATCGACATTCAACTTAAAGCATTCAGAGACAATGAGCTGGTTGAGTGGTAATTTATTACTAATGAGTGGTGGGAGTTTATTATACGCCTCTTTCACAGCATTCGTAGGAGATTCTGGACATTCTCATAATAATGAACATATCCCAATGCAGACGTATGACACCGAATTCTCTTCTGTAGATGACCTCGTGATCTCTCAATCAGATAACCATGAAGATTTGGATATGGAATGGGATCCAAGGCGTTTCAATATCGTCAATGAGGATAACCTTAACAGCACTTCGAATGGTAATCCAGCACCTCTAGAAAGTAATAGAATACGTGATGATAGAGGCTTGAACGGAACTCAACAGACATTTAGTTGGTTATCAATGGACGAATCCATATATACCTTGACAGGAGTGGTCCTACCTGTCATCATATCGTATGTTATAAATGAATGATCAAACATACATACAGATATATATATATGTATATATATATATATATTAAAGTACTTATAGATAGGATTAATGAACACATACGTAAAATACGCTCTTCATGAGCATTCAAATTTGATATAACCCAAAAAAATAATGATAACCCAATGGATGGTTACTATGTATAAGTTTCGAATGGTTAACCTTCATAAATAGAAGGATTTCTTTTTCAAAGAAAATATGCAATTGTAAAAAATGGGATTAAAAAATGTTACCTCCTGTTCAAAGTCTTTCTCCTTAGCCATTTATCTTTAGTACTTGTTATTTGAACTTCTTTCTTTGGTGCCATTGACCTAGTTTGAGAGGACGAGCTTAACAGGGTTACACTAACAGGTCCTTTCTTAATTGTTTTCCTTCTGAGATCCTTTAGTTGATTTTTTCTCTTCTTAGTAGCTTCCTTTCGTATTGTGCTCTCTACATCGGAATCATCAGAATCATTGTCAATACCTGAGTCTTGATTAAAACTTATATGAGTTGGTTTGGCTGCCTCTGTTTGCTCCACTTCTTTCAAAAGTTCAGCAGGAAGTTCCTCCAATGGTTCTATAACGTCTTCACTAGTAACAACCTTCTGTTTTTTGACTGATTGTTGCTCTTGAAATAATGCATTCTGCTTTCTTCTCTTCTCTTTTAATTGCTGTTGTTCTAATTTCTTGGCATCTTCACTAACCTGTAGTTTCTTTTCAATATCTTCTTTTGTTTTGGCAGCCCCTTCTTCCTCAGGAGCCTGATCGTCACTGTCACTGTCACTGTCATCAGCCAAATTAAAGGTTCTCTTCTTTGTTGTTTTAAAACCATCTTCGTTCATAGTTATTCCTTTATCTTGGGAATGGATGGCTCCATCCTCCTGGTCATTAAATTTAACATGATTACTGCTCATTTTGCTGCTAGAAGTTTTTAGTTAGAACGTCTCTTTTTTATAATACAGTTAAAGTTTAACTCACTTTACTCTATTAAACACCAGCCAATAATCGCAACTAAGTCTAGAGTCAGTTATATAGTTCCTACCTTTACAAAGAAGACCAAGTGATGGATTTTAAGTTGTTTCACCAAGTATCTTGAAAAGCTCATCGCTTTTTTTTTCGCTGTGGAAGAACGAAAAATTTTCGAACCGTAAGTTACCCTCATGCTCAAATTAAAATTGGTGTATTACCTTATAACAAAGCGAACTGTTACCATAAGGAACCCGTCCATCAACCAAACATGATCTTAGTTGGCTTCTTTTTGTTCTTCTTTTGTATTTTGTTCTTCTTCAATGCTGGCTTCAAGTCTATGGCTATGTCATCTCCGAACGTCAATGGCTTGCTTTCTTCAATTTCTGATGGATCTATGTCATTTTGGGCTGCGGCTGCCTTGAGACCAGCTTCAATCTGCTTTTGCAGTATGTAACTCTTCATTTCCTGATCTGCTTTCTCATGCTTCTCAATATCTTGAAGTTGTTGCTTCTGTAATGTATTATTCCCAGAGGTGTCAACGTAACTGATTAGTAAATTGCCCATCTCGATATTTTCTGGTTTGTCAAAATCATCAAGATTTCGTATTCTAATCTTTCCTTCCTTTGACAAATGTTGTATAAATTTATTCAACGATGTAAATTGAGTCGCATTCATATGAATATGGTCCCTATCTTGAATAAATTCATTATAAACTTTATTGGCGGTAATTGGTTTCTCACCGTGATTTACTCTCAAATGGGTCAAGAAATCAGATTCAAACTGTGCCGTGTACTCGTCAATGTCATCTGTTGAAATCTGTGCTATTTTCTTCAGATGGTATGGTGACTTGATATGCGATTTGAATCCGTTGTCATCACGACATTGCTTCATACAGACCTGACAATAGAACCTCAATTTTTGAAGGCCCCTTGCCTTCATCTGTTTACTCAGAAATTTAGCACTGGAATAATCGCTCATCCTGTATTGCAATATTGCAGTTATCTTCTATAGACCAACACACACTATTCGATGTCTCCTGAATATATTAATTTAATATATAGTTCTTTCAAATGATATATTCTTTGTCTTGTTCATATATTGCCATCGGCTTCTAAATATTTGTTACTGAGCGCCCTAGAATAACCTAACTCATTTAAAAGTGTATAAATAACTGGTCCGTTATACATTCAACTTAACCTAACAAAGTTTTTCTACAGTAATAGAACAAATAAAAGTGTTCATCAAAATTCCACACCAGCAGGTACTTTAACATATACACTACTCTCATACGTTTGTACAATGTCGAAGTTAGAGCAATTGGCAAAGCAGAGAATAATATCAAGACAGGATAATTCCACGAAGACTAAAGGATCTAACACACACACCAAAGGTGCTTCTCTATTAGATAGGCTGAAAACTTCAAAGAATGAAAAGAAAACAGAACCTAAACAGAATCTATCTGATATACTGAAGAAATCGAAGACTAATCCTACCGAACAACCGTCTTTAAGTTCTTTAAGTTCCAGATTGCATGATTTACAATTTAAAATAGAAAAGGAAAGGAACGTCACAACTAATGTGAAGAGAAATGAGAATGTAGCAACTTTTGAAATATCAAAAGTAGAAGAAAAAAAGTCAAAGACGTCTGACTCCGAAGAACTGAAGAAAGTTAGACGTTCTTTATCATATTTTACAGACATTAAGGATAAAGATGTTATACCGCCAACATATTATATGACTCCCGTCAAGGAGCCCCAACAACACTGTATCGATAAAACATACAACAACAATAGTCATGTCTATAATAAAAGAGTACTAGCAGAGCTAGATTTTGTCTTTTGCCCTTCAGGTAAGAGAAATAGAATAGCACAAAATTTTGCAAAATTGAGTCCAGACGATGAGTCCATTTTGGCTCAAAAAGGTGCATTTAAGGATGTTACAAAGAAAATAGCGAATCTGTCTATCAAACCACCAAGGAGGTTACAGAAGAATGTAGAAATAAAGGAGACTGTTACGAGAATCGATCCACAGCAATATATTACCAAGAATAAGATTCATCCAACTATATCAATTGTTGCTCTCGGTCATTCAGGTAGCGGTAAATCCACGTTAATCGGTAAATTATTATATGATCAAGAGTATTTCAAGATCCAGGAAGTCAATGATTTGAAAATTAGACTAGAGAGGTCTCAATATAGGAATGAAAAGTACACATTCTGGTCATGGTTGTTAGATTATGATAGAAAAACTTCAAAAGTTATGGAGAAATCCATAAGGTCTGAATTGGTTCATTATGGAGGGTATAATTATAGAATAACTGATGTTCCTGGATCCAAAAATATGTTATCACCTGAGCTTTTACGTGTTATGAGTAACAGCGACGTTGGATTACTTGTAATCGATTGCGATATAGATGGATTTGAAAATGGTTTCAACTTAAATGGTCAAATAATTGAACACTGTATATTAGCACACTCATGCGGCATCAAGAAATTAATTATTGCCATGAATAAACTAGATACTGTTGATTGGCATGAGGAAAGATTCCAAGATATTAAAGGAGAGTTACTTCCATTTCTAATAAATATTGGTTTTGAACGTGATCAATTAAATTGGGTTCCTTGCTGTGGTATCGTAAATACAAAGGAAGATGGTCTCTTCAAACCAATCTACGAGCAAATGTGTCCATGGAATACTGAAAAGAGAAGTGTATTTGAAATTATTCAGAGTGAGAGCATTACTCTAAGTAATTCTAAAATTACGGATATAAATCAACCATTAACGGTGACCATAGATAAATCTAAAATTGGGGACCGATGTCTTGGCATAATAAAGTTTGGTAATATCCAAAAAGATGATAATGTTATCGTTCAGCCAGAGGGAAAAGCCATTTCTGTCAAATCCATATTTAAACAAGGGAAGTCGGTACCTATTGCCTTTGTTGGCGACTATATCTCCTTGGAATATAAACCACACGGAAAGGATAAAGAAAATGATGTTATAGTAACTGAACGGAATGTTATTTCAGCTCCAGAAAATCCTCAACTGGTAGTGGTAAACCGTGAGAATGTTGTCCTTGATATTGAACTGTTTGACATATACGACACACAAGTATCTGAAGGAACTAAGCTGAAATTCTTTACAAGTACCATTGAGCAAGACTTAAAAATTAATAAAATTCTTAATCGTAGGGATACTATTTTAAAGGTGGAAGCCGAAGTTAATGAATCAGTTATTCTAATTCCAGGACGTAATGTTGTTATATTAAGAAATAATATGAACAGAACTATTGGTATTGGTAAAATCTTACAGTAAATATTTATTTCTAAGACGATACGTTATTTATATTATTTCAGTGTGATACATTTGTATCTATATAGTTTTATTTAACGAAACGTTTATTACGTTAAACATGATATTATCATCATAATCTAGAAATTTTGCTTGTTGTGGAACTATTATTAATGTTACCACCTCCACTGTTACTATTAGTATTTTTATAAGTTTTTGGAGTTGCAGTCTTGGTTGGAATCAAATCAAACACGGAAAGATCTTCCTCATTTAACCTGAAACTTACGGATTTATTTGCTCTCGAGGAGTTAGCACTCGACTCAGTCGTCATTTCGTCATTTAGGTCATTAATAATTGCATGTTTAAACAATTTCTTCTTTTGCGAAGATGGTCTTTTCTTGTTGATATCTTTATCTACCAATGGAGACGAACTTTTTGGTTGTATTAATTGTTTTTTCTTAAATATCGTATCCTTCAACATAGACGACGATGGAGAAGAGGAAGTACTTGGGGTATCGACAGGGATATCATTTTTCAAAGTAGTTTGTATAGCAGAAGTTAGAGAAACAATTTCATCTTCAGGTACGGGATTATTATCATCATTATTATTACTTTTACGTTTTCTTTTATTTACCTGTAAATCCTTAATATTAATAGTTGTTATAGCATCAACAAATTTTTCTGACGGTCTTCTCATTTTTGAACGTAATGATGGTAATTTATAGTCCACTGTTTTCCCTCTTGTTCTTCTTGTTGACGAGTCTATTTCTGGATATTTTGATACAGGCATTTTTTCATCTATAATCTTTCTTTTCTTGTTTTTTATTCTTGGTGGTCTAATAGAATGCTTCATAGCTGTATTACTATTATTATTTTCTTCATTATCAATTATATCTTTCTCATCATCTTTAAACACATTAAGTTTAGTTGCAGATGTGGATATAGAAGAAGAAGATAACGAAGAAGAAGAAGGAGGAGCGGTAGAAGAAACGATAAAAGATGTAGGTAAAGGTTTATACGAATCTCGTGATAAAGCCATCATCTCAGTCCTATTATTTCTCTTCGCATCATTTTCTTCAGGTATAGAGTAATCTATAATCGAATTTGTAAAATCTGTTTCATCATTAATTTGTTCTTCAGGAACATTTCCATGATCTTGGTTTTGTAGCGAAACAATTGATTCTTCACAGTTCATACCATCTGTATTATTATTTTCTATTGGGAGATCATTATCAACAGGGAACTCAAAATCGCTTGGAACAAACATTGATTGTCTCCTTGAACTTTTCCTTCTCTTTCTTGAGGATGTGGAGTTCACCGAAGGTGACACTGAGGAAGAAGAAGCCGAGGAAGGTCCTGAAAGTGTTGTATGCACTGTATGTGAGTCTTTCGATGTTGGCAATGATGATGGTGGTAATTGCATTACAGTAGAACGCAGAGCATTCTTTAGGGAGTGACCAGCGGGTAAATTTTCTTGGACTCTAACTTGTTGAAACATATCTAGAATAGATTGAAATCGTAAAAGTAAATCTTGTTCCATATTTTGTAATTTATCGGTCAATTGTTGTTTATATTTCAATTGTGCCATACTCAAATGTGATCTTACAGCAACATTCTCCTGGATCAACCCACTAACTTTTGTCTCCATTTCGTTCAATTTAATTTTTAACAAAGAATTCTCCTTAGCAATCGCGACATTCTGTTGAATATACGATGTCTTTAAATGTATCAATTTCTCCGACTCCTGATCCAGAATATCCTGCAACTCCTGGAATTGCAATTGATACGATCGTGTATTACTGGTATTATTTGAATCGTCGTTCTTTGAACTGCTGTTCTTTGAACCGCTGTTCTTCGAGCCGCTACTCCGTACCGTTCTCGTCATCTAGTTACTTCCTTCTTCAAATATATTTATATATATCACTAGTTTCGACGTTACCAAGATAAATCTAACAGAGGACTTTACTTATAAAAAACCTTGAAGTGTCGTGTTTCTTCTCAGGTTGACTTTGCAGATTTGTTCCCTTTTGTTTACCTTTTAATTGAAGTATAAACAAAACTGGAGACTCCATACTGTTTGTGGCTCCGACCATCTCGTCCAACGCGATGTTCCCTTTCACTGGGAAAAAATCCTGCGGCGCTGGAAAATTTTTCGTCTTTTCAGCTCATCGCAAACTTTTCGCAGTGAATGGAACTGGAACTTCACCAAGTATAACAGATGCTTTAAGTAATCTGTTTGCATATTTGTATATTTTGTATAAGTTGTGGGGTTTTTTGCTTGCTAGGGTGAGTCGAGCAGAAGCAATAGAGTGTGACAAGGATGATTAGAACTGTGAAACCAAAGAATGCCAGGGCCAAGAGAGCTCTGGAGAAGAAAGAGGCTAAAGTTGTGGAGAACGTGAAACAAGCACTTTTCATTCCAGGTCAGACCTCTAACAAGGTCCTACATGATGTGATGGTCGACTTGAGTTCGTTGAAGAAGCCAAACATGAAGAGATTCAACAAGAAGAACAACATCAGACCGTTCGAGGATGTATCAGGACTGGAATTTCTAAGTGAAAAGAATGATTGTTCCTTGATGGTTTTAAGTTCAAACTCTAAGAAACGTAAGAACAACCTGACTTTTATTCGTACTTTTGGTTACAAGATATATGATATGATTGAATTACAAATCGCTGAGAATTATAAATTGTTATCTGATTTCCGTAAGGAAACTTTCACTGTAGGGTTGAAACCAATGATGGTATTCCAAGGTAGTGCCTTTGACACTGATCCAGCTTTCATGCATGTGAAATCTTTGTTTATGGATTTCTTTAGAGGTGAAGTCACTACATTGCAGGATGTCTCTGGTTTACAACATATCATCTCGGTCACCATTGCTGGTGATTACCAAGATGGGGAAACATTACCAAATGTTTTATTCAGAGTCTACAAATTGAAGACTTACAGAAGTGAACAAGGTGGTCGTAAATTACCAAGAGTGGAACTAAGTGAGACTGGTCCACGTTTGGATTTCAAAATCGGCAGAATTCAAACTCCAACACCGGATATGGTTACAGAGGCTATGAAGAGATCAAAACAACAGGACATCAAGATGAAGAAGAACGTAGAATTAGACTCCATGGGTGACAAGTTTGGTAGAATCCATATGGGTAAACAAGAATTACAAAACTTGCAAACAAGAAAAATGAAGGGTCTAAAGTCTAAATTCGACCAAACTGGTGAAGATGACGAAGGCGATGACGACGAAAGCTTCGTCACAGCAGACGACATCGAACCAGCTGCCAAAAAACCAAAGCACTAATACATTCATTTGCATTTCTCAAATAATCATCATTATTATCATTTTCCTACTATTTCCACCTATACATATATACATATATATACATATGTCTATATATATTATCTATATATAAACAAACAGTTGTGCCTACCACCTTATGTGGTTTCACACTGCCCCTAACCAAGTTTTTTGTACATTAGAACTCAATCGGTCGTCATTGTTCAATCATTTTGTCGACTTTCTTCCCTTTGTAGGAATTGAATATTAAAGCAGCCAGCTTGTCCTGGGATCGAACCTCATACTCGGCCCATCATTATCGCTCTTCACATTCACACAGAGAGAAAAACAAAGGCAACAACGCACAATCTGATACAATGACTGACTGGTTGATGTAATCAATATAAATTTAATACGAAAAGAGTCCCTAAACCAAAGGGAGCACGACAAAAGTTGTAAACGCTAACTTGAATTTTCTCATAAGATACCAATCTTGTGATTTATAAAGGTTTAGGTTTACATCTATATCAAATAGAAACTCAGCTGATTACCCAGTTTTGAATAGATTTTTGCTATTATTGCTACATTTTTTTTTATTATATCGGAGATATAAGAGGTTCGTTTAACAACCAAAAAAAATAATTCTCAAGATTTAGCTCGAGTATCATTAAAGAGATCTCATATACGGTGAAATAATTGTTAATCAACTTTACATAAACTAGGACTTTCTTTCCTATCTTTTTTAAATTGAATTTGAGATTCATTGAATCAACAATTATTGGACGTCTAGATATAAATCAATTCTTAATCAAAAAACACAACAAACATGGGTGTGCGGTCAACTTCTCAAGAGATTAACAGAGAGACGAAAGAGAGAAGGTCTCATTCTAGCTCTTCCTCTACAAGTCTAGTGACATCTCTGATGAAATCTTGGAGGATCTCGTCTTCCTCTAGTTCAAGTTCATCGAGTAAACCTTCCAACAAATCATCTCAATCCTTTTCTGGAAACCCAACTACAGGGACATATAACGATACAATGAACAATAATCTTACTCAGACGAATGATGGTCATTCCAATCAACTTCGTAGCAGCAATGAACATCGACTTTATTCTCTCTCAAGAACAAATAGTTCCGATGGTAATTTTGATGCAATGTCAAAACAACAGAATAGTACAACGAAATCTATAACGTCACCAGCTAAAACATATTCACCATTGAGATACGCAAGCCCATCGTCTAATCAGATTGAAAGTCCGAGAGCATCCCTTCTAAGACAACAGCATAACAAACATTCTCATCATAATCAAATATACTACCAACATAATAACAATAGTACCATTAGTGAACATTCAACCCATAAGAAATCCAGTGACAAATATTTCGAGGATCTAGATGAAGATTGGAGTGCAGTGATAGATAATTATAATATGCCAATTCCAATGTTAACCAATGGAGGTAATGGAAAATCATCGACTTCTAATAATAATAACCAACAACATAATGACCCCAGAAACAATCTTTCAAGGACCTCAACAGCATCGTCCGTAGCAACGAGTATTACCTCAACTACAATGACACAGGGCCAGTCCTTACAATATCCACAATTACCAAACCTTAATACTATGGAGGCTATAGAATTAGAAAAAAGTCAAGAAGAGATAGAAAATGAACGCGAAGTACAGGAATTAAACTCAATAATGCAAAGAATAACTAAATTTGATAATATTATCAAGGGCAAGAATGTTATCAACTTACAAGAACTACGGCAATTGAGTTGGAATGGTATACCCAAACCTCATAGACCCATAGTTTGGAAATTATTAATTGGTTACTTACCAGCAAACACTAGAAGACAAGAATCTCTATTAAAAAGGAAGAGACAGGAATATACAGAAGGTCTGAAGCATACTTTTTCAGATGAACACTCTAGGGATATTCCAACATGGCATCAGATAGAAATTGATATCCCCAGAACAAATCCTCATATTCCATTGTATCAATTTAAGTCTGTCCATGACAGTCTTCAGAGAATATTATACCTTTGGGCAATCAGACACCCAGCTAGTGGTTATGTTCAAGGTATAAATGATTTAGTAACACCTTTTTTCCAAACCTTCTTAACTGAATATCTACCACCATCTAAAATTGATACTGTGGAAGTTGTTGATCCAGACACATACCTGACTGAGGATCAAAAGGAAAACTTAGAGGCAGATACATTTTGGTGTCTAACGAAATTTCTGGAACAGATCACTGACAATTATATTCATGGACAACCAGGTATTCTAAAACAAGTAAAAAATTTAGGTCAATTAGTGAAAAGAATTGATTTTGATCTATATAAACATTTCCAAAATGAACATGTGGAGTTTATTCAATTCGCATTTAGATGGATGAATTGTTTATTAATGAGAGAATTTCAGATGGATACCGTTATTAGAATGTGGGATACATATCTTGCTGAGACATCACCAGAAACTACATCAAGTTTCGCGACCTCGAATCAATCGAATTCAAGCAACGATGGCGTATTGTCACCACACACACCTGTTTCAAGAAAACCACCTACCTTTGGAACACCTAACATAGACCTCGCATCACCAGCATCATCAGCTAGTAGATCAAATATGACTACCCAAACAAATGCATCTCCAGCAGGTGTATCGTCGTCAGATGATTCGTCGAACAGGTTTAGTCATACTTCACTTAATGAATTTCATGTATTTGTTTGTGCTGCTTTTTTAATTAAATGGAGCGATATGCTTTGTGATATGGATTTCCAAGGTATAATTACATTCCTTCAGAATCCCCCTACCAAGGATTGGACTGAAACAGATATAGAAATGTTACTAAGTGAAGCATATATTTGGCAATCATTATACAAGGATGCTACATCACATTGGTTAAAATAGATACTTTAACATCAATGACTTTATTCTATCGTCGTATCAATGATCGAACCATTTTTTCTTACATAATGAACAATAAGTAACCATAATAGCACCTGTTATCATAAAAATGGCTTATATATTTAAATATTTACCATCTACACCATTTACAAATTGTTTTGATAAAATGTTTCCCACAACTCTATGAACTCCTTTTGAGATTCTATAGATGACTCCAAGGAGATCTCCATGCTGTTTCTAAATTCTTCTATTTTCTCAACTTCATAATGTTTGATCTCACGCTTAATGTTATCAGCAATGACTGTCCATTTTTCCTTTATCGCGTTATATCTCTTATCCAGTACGAGACATTCTCCTAACATAGTTCTGCAATGTTCATCCTTAATTGGTGCACTGGGTTTAAAATCTGGATAAGTCTTGTCAAATTGTGCTTTTTTCTTTCGTAAATCTCCTTCCACAACAACAAGGAAATAGCCTAATTTGGCCCTCTGGTTAAATATAGCCCGCACGCTCGACAATGTTCTAATATATTCGTCGAGTGTTACACCAAGCGTCAAAGATTGTTGTAAAGAATTTCTTTCCAAGGATTCTCTAATAGAATTATGTAGTTCAGCAAACGAATTCAAAAGGTCTGAACTTTTTCTAGTGACTTCTAATTTCGCTAAAACTTCTATACTCTTCGAGAATTCAAATACAGTAGCTGCAAGCTCATTTCTCTCTGTATCAATAAGTTCAAGTGACCTGTATAATTGTTTCAACTGTTCTTCTAAGATAACAAACCTTTCACGTTCCTGAATATAATATTGATCAGGTTCATTATATTTGGGTTGTGAGGTTAATGAAAAGTTCATAAAACCTTTATTTTGTTCGGCATCAATACCACCATTGTTTAGGACAATCGCTGCGTCATCTGGTCCTAACAGTTCGACCTCACTCATATGAACTTCTGAAAGATCATTGTTATCATTATATGATCCTGAAGCTGTTGCATATGCTCTCAACTTTGAATCATTAGAGAATTGTTCACTTTTTAAGAACATCAAAAAATCTTGATCTCTTTGTAGTAGTGAATCATGGGCAATTCTTTTCAACATTGTCTCCATTTGAAATCGTCTATTTTCTATGAAATCTCTCTTGAATCGTCCAACAGCTTGTTTTTCTGGAGGAGGAGGAATCACTTTACCCCAGTGATTGCTTTGTAATTGACGATACAACCATCTAAAATCAGTATAACGTCTTGTGACTTGAGATTGATTCGAATCCAACAACTCTGATACGCTATTTACCGTGTATTCAATATGTGCTGATGTAAGATCACCCACTTTTATAGGGTCTGTGACATCGATTTTAAATGGAACTGCATCAGGAACTTGGGTATCTGACTGATCTTGATCTGGGGTTCCAATGTTTGTTTTATCCTTCTTTGAGATTTTATTAGAATTATTACCAGATATCTCTGCATTAGCATTCGAAGTTGGTTGAAATTTTCTAGGCGATAATTTATAAAGTGGTTCATCCATTTGATTTAGAAGAGAAGCTTTAGAAATATTACCATTCACATCTTTTCTCTTATTGTTATCATATTCTAATGGTTCTTCAACAAATTCATTTTCCTTCTGTGCTTTACCCAGGGGATCGTCATCTAACGATGTAACTTGTGTTGAAGAATCTGAATCTGATATATTATTTGTATCTTTAACTAGTTGAGGTTTCCCGTTTTCAGTAGTCGCATTACCATAATTTGGTTTTCTACGACGTAACCTTGTCGATGCATTAAATAATGAATGTGGTTTACTTGTTCTTTTACTTGGTGATGTTTCATTAGAATTTAGTTTCAATGCCTCATTTCCGAGGATAGGGGAGATTAAAGAAGGCGATCCACCAAACAAGAGATCACCACTACCACCATTTATCATGACACCAGGTACAACATCCTTCTCGATGTCTGCAAGAAGGTTATCCTCTGGCGCTAACAAATTAATCAATTTATCTCCTTCTGATGTGTTCTTTTCACCAGCTTCATTGCTATCATCACCAAAGTGATCACTGGTGCCGATGTTAGCAAAGGTTTGACTCAATCCATCAATAGTATCATGTGAGATATTCAGATTAGTGTCTGTTCTAAAATTGAAGTTATTATTATTCCCAGATGCGGTAGTATTTGTTGTGGATTCATTTTCATTTTGATTCAAATCGTCCCAAACAGGGGCTCTAAGTGCGTCGTCATTCTCGTAATTCATCCTTTAAACACCAAGGAAATTCCAAACTTCGTTTGCAGTTTTATACCGGTATTATGCACCTACCGAAATATATATCACTAGAATATACAATCAACAGTAGTTCCCTTGCAACCCTCTTGTTGTATCTTTTGTACAAAGATGGTTATTTGTATCAGGATTAATATCCATTTTTTGGTTCTCTTTGACGATTTAATACGAGAAATCAGCCAAAATGACCCACGGCCCTTCAAGAAAAGCGTTTATGCTGCGGTCAGACGACCCATTTACTATGGGAATAGCCATTATGAAAGATATATAAGTTCCATCTACATAACGAAACGAATGTATCAAGACGTCGTACAGCTCCTTTAGGTGATTACAACGTTAGTATGTTGTTCAATGGTGACTATGTAATGTGTGTTCCTTAGTCAGATGAATATCCTTTTGCTTTTTTTGGGGTTTTTAACTTTTAAACAATCGTCTCAGTGAATATTTTAGTTGAGATAAGGAAACTAACTAATCTTATAGATCATCAATATATATGTAGATAGATAAGTAATGGCATTGCTTGATATGGTTATACCACTTCTCTGTCTTGAGTATTAGTTTAATATCCTGTACCCTTACATAAGTAGCCACTTGTACGGCACTTTCTGTAAAAAAATTAATGTTGATTTTCCAAAGAAATTATAACCGTCACCATTCAAACGGCGACAATGACAAGAAGGTATTTCATAATGATAAACAAACAGGGATAAGTATACACTTCAATAAATGTCTGTATTTTCATTGTGGAACTTAATTAACTTTAAAAGTAATTTTACCAGGGTTTCAAGATATAGTATTGAACTTTTCTGTTTGATTGTCGAACTTTACAAACATTTTCTTTACTTTATTTTGAAGAAATGACTGACTTAGCAACTGAAAATGTTGATACTACATCAGCATCGCAGACAGATCTCGCTGATTATGCTACCAACCAGCTTCAAAATACTACCAAGAAGTCAGAATGTCAAGTCGGTACTGTGGATAGAAGATATTCTCTGTGGAATTTTTGGATATGTGGTCTCTTTTTGAAAATACTATTGTTTCCTGATTATTTCAGCACAGATTTCGATGTTCATAGAAACTGGTTAGCGATTACCCACAATCTTCCTATAACTGAATGGTATTTTGAAAATACTAGTCAATGGACCTTAGATTATCCACCCTTCTTTGCATACTTTGAATGGGCTCTATCACAATTCGTTCCCTCGGTGGTGAAAGAAGACGGTTGTTTAGACATAGTAGAAGTAGGTCAATTTGGTTGGCCCACAGTGATATTCCAAAGAATGACTGTGATCTTCAGTGAAATTCTACTTTATGCTGTATTGCAATATTATATCAACACAACGTCGAAGGATAGAAGAACTCAAAGTTTCATAGTTGCAACAAGTATTGTAGTCTCCCCAGGATTTTTAATAATTGACCATATCCATTTCCAATACAATGGGTTTCTTTTTGCAATTTTCATTGCCTCAATTGTTACAGCAAGAAATAAAAACTATCTATGGTGTGCAGCTTTCTACAGTATCGCATTATGCTTTAAACATATTTTCCTTTACATGGCACCATGTTATTTTGTATTCTTGTTGAGAGCTTACGTTTTAAATTTTGAAAATTTTAAATTTAGAAGTTATAAAGATTTATTATTTTTAGTGAAATGGTCGCATCTTTTAAAATTAGGCAGTATCGTGATTGGAACACTTGCTATATGTTTTAGCCCTTTTATTTTCCAAATGCCACAAGTATTATCTAGATTATTCCCATTTTCAAGAGGATTAACTCATGCGTATTGGGCTCCAAATTTTTGGGCTTTGTATTCTTTTGCTGATAAGATCCTTTCAATTATTATATTAAGAGTTCCATACATATACACTGTTATTACAAGGTTTATATCATCTCCATTGATACCTTCTTCAGTTAATGAAATTAAAGAACGAGTACAAGAGGCTAGTAATAATGGGTCTAAGGGTTTGGTTCAAGATGTTGTATTTACAGTACTACCTCAAATCCCACCAAAGGTTACTTTTTTTTTAACTGTGTTCTATCAAATATTAGCAGTCATCCCAGTGTTATTTGATCCTTCCTTCAAGAGGTTTATCGGCTCTTTGACACTATGTGGTCTAGCATCTTACCTATTCGGATGGCATGTTCATGAAAAAGCTATACTGTTGGTCATTGTTCCATTTTCTTTCCTAGTTGTTTTGGATAGAAGACTTCTAGTTTCATTTATGTTAGTATCCGCTGCAGGTTATGTTTCATTATTCCCATTATTGTACGAAAATGCTGATTTTGCATTGAAATGTTTATACACTTTTGTATGGTGTGTGGTCTATTTCTTCGCTCTTAGAAAGACGACCAAGCTCTCTTCTAGCGTTGAAAGAAGAGTCTTCTTTATGGATAGATTAGCGATTATCTATATCTGTTTGTTATTACCTATGGTCTTAGGGATCCAATTTTTCGATGTAATGAAATGGAAATATCCTCTATTCGAAAAATTTGAATTCTTAGGTCTTATGACTTACAGTGTGTATTGCTCTCTAGGGATAATGGGTTCATGGATTGGTATATCTTGGTTGTACAATTTTGATGAACCATTATGGGAATCATAATTGAGAGTGTTCCTAAAATTATATACATCTTTATATATACCTACGTTTAAATAATCACATGTAACGTTATGAACAATTAATATTAAAACTTACTTTGAGAAGAATAAAAATAAATAAACAGAGGTTATCTATGTAAGATTTATAAAATTCCTTTTAAAATGAATATATTATTAGACTTGATCAGAAATAGATTTATCATCCTTAATCAGGTTCTTTAACGCCATACCTGCATCATCCATCTTATCTGGATTTGAATCACTAAAATCAGGGACTTTCAAATTCTTATCAATTCTTGCCTTTGATGCATAATCGATTTCATGAATACTATTCAACTGTTGCCTTTTATTAATAGTATTTACTGAATGGGGCATTAATGGTGGAAGATCTTCCGAAGGTGGGTTATTTGCTTGAAAATTTCCAGGAGGACCGATTTCCCTAAGCTCATAATGGGCTACGTCAAGCATCGGTAACTCTATGCCACTTTTATTTTGTTTATTTTTTAAAGTTATAGGTACTACCGGGCTCTTATACGCAGGTAACTTCAATGCACTGTTTCCAATCTTTCCTGAAGAATTAATCTTTTGTTGATGATTCTTTAACATTGTAATATGTGCATGCTGTTCCATGCTATCGACATTATTAACTGCTAATATACTAGAATTTCTCCTTTGAGTTGGAGGACTGAACAACAGACTCCCAGGTGACCCAAAATTTACAAAGGATGGTGGGGTATTAAATACCTTCGTATGTTCTGGTGATAAAACATTAGTTCTCATATTAATATTCTCTTGCCAAACCTGCTCGCCTATCTCTGATTCATCATTTAAGAGAAGCGGATCACCAACAAAATATTTAAAGCCATACTGCTTGGTGCCTTCCCCAGATGATTTTTTAATTCCGTCATCAAGAGGCTCAATTTTCGACATACCATTATAAGTTTTAACAGAAATAAACTGTTCATCAATACCATTATGTATACCTTCATTGACCTTTATATTCAAAGGCTGAGGAGCAACAGATACGGTATGACTGTTTCCAAGGCTCATCCGAAAGGGCGACAGGATTCCTAATGATCCATTTATATTTGGTGTTAATCCAGTTTTCCATTGAGAACTAAAGAAATTTCCTGGGGACATAGGTCCCGGAGCAGGCGGAGTACATGGTATCAATGCTTTAGGATCTGATATTCTATCCTTTGAAGAACTTCCAGATTCATTTATCGCTGGACCACTACTAAATGCCTTTTCTAACTTTAAAGGTCCTTTTTTGGGTAATGATAAAATCTTTGCTTTTGTTATGCTGTCCTTTGAGATCGTAGACTTCTTATATTTATTTGACGCATGGGTCTTCATTTTCTTTAATAAGAACAATACGTCCTTCTTTTGGAAATTTGTGATTTGATGATGTTCTTTTTTTATTGGGGAGATAAAATCCTTAATTTGATGAAGTTGTTCTGGTTTTGATAGATCGTTGGGAGATGACCCTATTGTTGCTTTCCCGTTAGAATTTATATTTAATGATAAAGAAAAATTTATGCAATGTTCATTTTTCTTCTCACTCATCACATTCATAATTTCAGGTTTATCTGTAATGGGAGTCAGAGGTGCGCAATTTGGTAGCAATTTTGGTTTACTCATATCATTTAATGTATTCTTATCCCTTGATGGTGAATTAGTCGACTGTAATTCAGTCTTATCCGGCGTTGCCAATATTATACCTCTATACCTCCCATTCTTAGTAGTACCCATCTTCTTAACCATGTTATTCTTTGAAGGACTTGATCCGGCAAGTCCCCCTTTGAGTGGTGAATTTGAATGTGAATTTGATTCAGAATGTAATCGTCCTGCATTACTATTCCTTCTCTTCTTTGAGTTAGGTGTCAGTTGCCCGACTTTCATCATTGGTTTAGAAAATACGTGCGTACCTTGTCTCTGTACTTTCATCGAAGATTGTGCTAAAGGACTCTCCAATGGATTAGCATAATTCTTAGTGATTGGAGGTCTTCCTCTCTTTCTAGTACCTTTCTCTGGACTTGTAGTCATAGTGAAATGTATTTATCTATCACTAAGTGGGGCAAAAAAGTAAACTCTCAACTCGTTGGATTACTTCTTATAGAATGTTGTGAGTTTAATATCGATTTGTAATGAAGTCTCCTTTTATAAATGATAAATAATAATAGATTGTTGGAAAAAAAGTCGATATTTTTTAGGACGCACAGAACTACTTTCTAATAATATAAGGAAATCTAGATTCGAGGATGAAAACTGTTGTTCACTTGTACCCTTTGATAAGTCACAGATAATAGTTTAGTATTCTGTTTTCGCTATTATATTATATTATTTTATTATATATCTGTACTATACTTACAACTGAAAAATTGAAGAAGAAGCCAAAAAGAAAAAAGGTCAAAACAATATACTGATTTGTTTTCCTAATCAGGTAATTTTCGCTTTTTTGTATGGGGCCCCCGGAAAAGACAGGAAGAGAGACAGGGAAAACCTCTATCATTACAGAACAGATGAATTAAAAGAATTCCTAATCCGGAAGCACGTGAGGAGTCCGAGTAAGATACTCATTTTGGTTCATCTATCAAGATTAGATAATGTTCAAGTTGTTGTTTAATATATAGAGTGAAATGTTACGGCTAATAGTTAATAATTTTATTGTATTTTTAATTTTAAAGTAATAGAAAGAATAAATAAATATGAATATAATAATAGTAGTAGTAGTAGTTGTTGTTGTATTAAATAAGTTGAAAAAAGAAAATAAATAAATAAATAAAAAACCCATATGGGAAATGATCATTACGGCGACAAGCGGATGGTGAGTTAGTTGTAATAATATTATCAGAAGAAATGAGGCAGGTAAGAGAAAAAAAAAAGAGGTACTAACAGCCAAAAGGAAACGTAATAATAATAATTGCGGAATGGTTACTTGGATGTATGAGACATGTAAATGATTCATTACTATTATTTAATTTCATATTATTGTTAGTAGTTTGTATTTATGGACAATTTTACCACGTCTCCGTTATTTCAAAAGAAATAAGATCTTCTCCCATTGGCGGATTTTATTTTATGTCAATTTTTTTTTGTATTTGGGAAATAAAATGAAAGAGTTTACTTTCTTGGTTTTGGTGGAGTGTAAGTGAATTTTCTAGTCTTGATAGAAGCCCATTTGAATTTCTTGACCCAAACGGACAGTAAGTACAATGACGATAGGATGATTATAGCCTTTAGACCTTGTCTCTTTCTTTCGTCATGTTCAGGTTCAGAACACCAGTTCAAGAATTGGGAGACATCCTTTGCCATTTGTGAAGTAGTAGCTGGAGTACCATCTTCATACTCTACCAAATCATCGAATAACACTCTACCCATAGCAATAGAACCACCAGGGAAGTATGGGTTATAGTTAGAACCTACAGGTAATGTAACACCTTCTGGAGCATCTTCTGGGTAACCAGTCAACAAGGAGAAAATGTAATCGGAACCACCATGTCTAGCCTTCACGATCAACGACAAATCAGGTGGTAGAGCACCTTGGTTAGCAGCTCTAGCGGCTTGTTCGTTTGGATAAGGAGCTGGGATATAATCAGCTAGTTTACCTGGTCTCTTCTTTGGATTACCATTGTCATCTGGTTCATCATCGTATTCAAATTCTTCAGCCATCTCTTTAACTTCGGAGTTTGTATGGGAGACACCAACAAGCGTTCTCCAAGCAACTCTATCCAAGGAATGACAAGCAGCACAGACTTCTCTATAGACTTGGTAACCTCTTCTAATAGAAGCATGATCGAATGTACTGAATGGACCATTCTGTGGCCAATCGAACTCTGGAGAATGTAGACCATGTTCAGCAGCAGTCATGGCATTTGCAGTCAATGATTCGGCGTATAGTAAACCTGAAGCTGTAATACCAGCCAATGCAGCACCAGTTATTAGAAGCTTGTTATTGGCGGACTTTGCGGTGTTGCCGGAAACTGTTGAGAGTTGGCGGGCAGCAGTCTTTGAGACCATACGACTTAATATAGATCTTGAAAACATGTTATAATAAAAAATTTTAATCTAAAATAGTATGTGTATGAGTATTGATAAAGGAATAGATATATTTAATTAATCTTTCTCTGGATTATTCAATCAAAATATTAACAAAATAAGGGATAAAATAATTGTAATTTTTGTTATCTAATGGAAATGTGAAATCTTTTCCCTGCAGTATCTTTCAAATAAGGATATCAATGGAAAAAATAACAACTATGTGATTAATAGTATCAAACAAATAACAAAAATATAAAATGTAGCAATACGTTGGTTTATATGTATATATATATATTTGGATGACTTTTATTAAACTGCAATATATCAAGACTTATTGTATATAATCAACCAAATATAGTTCTTAATATATATATATATATCTTTATATATTCCTCTAACCTCTTGCCAACTGTTATTTACCATTCTGTATCACTTTCTCCTTCTCCCTTGTAGAAACATCATCGGTCTATACTACTGGCCTCTCTTACTATCTCTGCAGCCCTTGAACAATAAACATTTACCAGCTTGAACTTTCACGCTCTATTCTCCGATACGTTCGGCTCCCTCAAAGAGAAGTTTTTCGGTTTTGACGGTTTCTCGCATTTCATTGGCTGGAGAGTAGGGCGTGGCGTGCATAGTGATTTTAGGGTATTTTAAGGAAATTAGATTGGGTCACTATGTACGGTTCTGGAATTATTATTCCCGTCGGAAATAACCCAACCAGTCTAAGATGATCTTTGTTTACATAAGTATGTTAACCATAGATGACTGTGGCCTCAGTATTTGAAAGTGACGAGAAGATAGTAACTGGACTCAATATCACCTCATACATAGTGAACCACATTTGAAGGATGTCGGATATACGGTATTCATATCTTAATACATTGGATTATCTTCCTTGTGATGTAGTGAGAACTGCATGGCTATTACAAACATTGGATGGTAAATTGAGAGATCTGGATCAATCACCTGAACAATTTAGATATTATGGAGACAATCTCAGCACACAGTCACATTTGCTAGGTGACTTAGTAGAGCAAGAGATAAGACGGCTCAAAGAAGAATCTCAGGAATTGGAATGCCAATTAGTCGTGAAGAAACGATACAATACATTATTAAAGAATAATCCTCATTTGATTAAAAAATTGAATAAGAAACTAAAGAAACCTTCTGTGATTAAAACGAAAAACAAGATGAAACTAAGTATCAATTTAAAACAATTGAGAAAGGAAGTGATTCAAGAACATCGTGCTAATAGTTTAACTCCGGCAATAACTCCAGATAATAACATCCTCTCAGAAGAAGAAGTATATTGCTGGTGTCAACAACCTTCTTTGGGCGATATGATAGCCTGTGATAATGAGAAATGTCCCAGAGAATGGTTTCATTATGCGTGTGTAGGGATAGTTCATTCACCTAAAGGTAAATGGTTTTGTAGTGATAAGTGTCGAAAGGAGCAAAACTCTAAAAAGCGACACATATTTAAAAAGAAGAAAAAGAAGCACTAGCAAATAAATCATACATTATTAATCAAAACAATACACACAAATATATATAGTTTATATAAGTACAGTAAACCTAAATGGAAGACCAATGCATAATTGAGATTCAACTCATATTAAAAAGAGAAAAAAAAATTGTTTTTTGTTTTGTTTTTGCTAGGAAAATAAAGAAATGTTGTAAATATATTATATTATATATATATTAAATTTACAAGTCCTTCTTTAGAGTACCCATGAAAGCGTGCTTTTCAGCTGGAGTTTGGAATCTACCCTTACCGAACTTGGAAGCAGTGTCGATCCACTTTAGAGTGACTTCTTCTAGAGCCTTTCTGGAAGTGTTAGTGTATAGAGACTTTCTTAGAGTAACAATTCTCTTTCTGGTACCTGGGATAGAACCCTTGACCATAACGAAATCGTTGTTAACGTTACCGTAGTGAACGAAACCACCCATTGGGTTGATAGTCTTCTTGGTTCTGTCGAACTCAGTAGAAGCATTACCTTCATCACCAGCCTTACCGACTCTGTAAATCTTGTGGTTGATGGAAGTTCTGTGATGGTAACCGTTTTGACCAGCACGGGCAACAGACCACATAACGTGGGCTGGATGCCATGGACCGATACAAGCAACCTTTCTTAGACCTCTATGGGTCTTTCTTGGTAGTCTCTTGGTACCCCATCTGTGGGTAACACCCTCGAAACCGTGACCCTTGGTGACAGCGACAACATCGATCATTTCGTTGGATTCGAAGACAGAGTCAACGGAAACAGTCTTTTCGAAATGTTCTCTGGCCCAGTCGACCTTTTCAGAGACGGAACCACCGTTCAATTGAATTTCAGCTAGATGAGCCTTCTTTTGAGCTAATGGGGTCTTTCTGACTTGAGTGTGGACTAGAACTCTGACGACGGAAGCGTACTTCTTTAATCTGGCAAGTTCCTTTTCGATGGCAGCACCATCTTGAGCGTACTTGGTAGAGTACTTGGAGAAAGCCTTCTTCTTGGACTTGAACCAGTTCTTGTAGAATCTTCTCTTGACTTCATCGGACAAATGTTCAGCCCAGACAGTGGTTAGGGATCTTAGACCTCTTGGGGTTTCGACGTAACCGACAACACCGACAACGACGACAGCTGGAGTATCAACGACAGTGACGGCTTCAACAACTTCTCTCTTGTGGAACTTGGAACCTGGTCTGTCTAGATCTCTGACGATGGTGGTCATACCGGCCTTGTAACCTAGGAAAGAGGTTAGAGCGACTGGCTTGGTTTGATCATCCTTTGGGAAAGAATGGACCTTACCTCTGATGGATTCGGCTCTCTTTCTTGGTAGGAAACCTAAATGACCGTGACGTGGAGCTTCGTACTTTCTGTGAGACATTGTGTACTGTACTTATATAATTGTGTTGTGGAGAGATTCAAATAGAAATACAAATGAAAAATTATAGCAAGAAGAGAGAGTATAGAATTAAATAAAAGAATAAAAAAGTGATACCTGTATATATATTAAATGACCAAAAAAGAGTATGGAATAATCAAAGATAAGAGAAAAAAAATTTTCATTCTAAATTTGAAAGAAGTGGGAAACCCTATGAAAATTATTTCAACCATCGAATCCATCTGCCAAAAAAAGGAAAGAGCAAGCCATCGAGCGTATACTGGAAAGAACTGACCGTCAACGGCCGATTCATCTAATATTTACTGTTTATTTTTGCGTTGGCGGACCAGCAAAACGGAAAAAGAAAAATAATTTGAAACCAGAAATATTTCAAGAAAACAAAAACAGAAAATAAAAAAATTAAATGATAAACTGTTGGGTGCACGGATGTAGCAGTCTCAGCATACCTGTATCACCATTTACGAGACGCTTCCCTGCGCAATTTGTTTTTTTTGCTCTTCTATTGTAAATATGTATGTATTATTGCTCAATAGAGGTACTAACAATAGTAATAGAAAAAAAGCTCGAGAGTGATTGCACCATCATTATCCGCACAATACAAAATCCAAGCATTCCACTTCTTTCACTAATCGCAGGTTTCCCTTGCTTACCAACACCGCCCAATCTCACCTAATCTGCTCTTCTTACCAAAGAAAAAAACTTCTTTCCTTCGGCTGACAGCACACCGCCCACCGCAACAAGAGACATTTCGTCTTTCTCGCTCTTCCCGATAAGTTTTCACGCACCCCACACAAATTGCGGCCTCGTGGAAGTTGTTCCGGGCGTGTTGATTTGGGTGGAAAAGAAAGGTTTATCTCTGTCTGCGCGCAGACCACATCGCACAAACACCCCCGCAAACAATACTTTTTATTGTCGCTTTGGCTATCAACCAACAGGCCCCCGCGTTATTGGCAAACGGACGAGACCGTCGTGTCAGAGACACCCGCAGCACGGGTGAACGCCCCCTCCCCCTGGCGGTGGTTGCTTTTTGGTTTTGCTTGCGATTGCAGGTTCTTCCATCATTTCCTCTCTTCTCTGATTAACGCTTGCCTAAGTGGGAGAACCTGGAAAGTTTTTCTTTTCCATTTCCCATTTCTTTTCTGGCTTGTTGATGATTATATTTGATTGCACTCCCTCCACTATATATAAGAAAAGAGAGAGTTTATAAGCACACTTTATTTGTAATTAACAATTTCCTTAAATTTTTTTTTTTAGCTGCTTTGGTCTACAACATTATAAAAATAGTATTATAGTACACATATAGCTACTTCTAAAAACAACAACATTTATTATTATAGAAACGATGGCTAGTTTAGATGATAGTATAATTTCAGACCAGAACTTAATGTTGCTGGATAACGTAACAAATTACACCAGAGCTTCGGTGGATTATTTCCATCATAATTTCGATTACAATAAACTGGAAATGTCAGAAACGTGGGCTCTCCTATTAAAGATGAGAAAACACAAATTGTTGCGTTTACCTTCATGTTCCTCAGAGGATGATGACGACTATTCCATGTATTTGAAAAGATTGCATCATTGTCTATGGAGGCGTTGGGCAATCCATGATTTCCACTTGCAGGACAAGAAACTGGACCCTTTGGCAATTAATTGGAATAAAGAAACAGATGTGACCGTGTTGTACGGCCCTTCTTTGTCAAAGGATATAGAACAACAGAAACAAGAACAAGAAAATCGACCAGTGGAGCTTTCTTTACAAGGTACACAAGATGTCGACGATATTAAAAGTGTCCATTCAGACACTCATTTGGATTATTCATCTTCTTATGACAGTTTTTCATCTTCCGTAGAGTCTAAAACGTCGTCAATATTTGATTCTCCTTCGATTTTGAAAACTAATTGTTCAGATTCATCTGCATTTTCTTCTTCACCAAAAAGAAAGTCCCTGAAGTTTAATAGTACGGTTCATAGAAGAGATGTCGACCAAAGAGGTCATTTCTTGGAATCGGAAATTGCTATTAATGATACAGATTCTCAAATGGATTCTTATACGACCTCGTTACATCATAACTCGGGATCTTATCATTTTTATGACTTTAATTCAAAAGCAGACCAAACGACGTTATTGTTCGATGAAGAAGATAGTGATGTTAATTACGTGAGTTCATTCAACGATCAACAATCAAATGCTGCCTCTTCTAATGATAATCATCACCATCACCATCACCATCACCATCATAATCATGTTCGTACAGCTGTACGTCACTGAAAGTTCTCTTTTCTTTGCAATCCATTACCTGATAGATTACTCTAAACAGGCATATTTTTTAATGACATTCCACTCTCTTCAATACACATATTCGTATCATCACTAATATTATTAATTCTATTTTTTATTAAATAGTGTTTCAATGACTAATACCGACAACAACAAATTGTAACTGCATAACATTTTTTTTATTGCTTCATATATTTATATATATAAAAATACGTATACATTCATACATATAATACTTCTTTTACTACTAATTCATGACGTTACACATTTTTATGTTTTTTCTTCCACTTCAGTAATTAAAAAATAATAGATTGTTGCTAAGTATGTTCTTACTCTGGGATAACCATATTTTTTCCTTACCGTGTTTATTACTATTACTCTTTTACAATTATTTATATATATAATTTACATACATGTTTATTTTATACATAATTATTCCACTTTTCAATCAAATTTGGTATTGAAAAAAGTATGGCTCATTGTCTCCTTGGCAGTCAATCTTTCTTGATGATCATATCTTAATAAATTATCAATTAAATCAACCATTTCAGGAACTGCTAAAGTGGTCTCAGGCGTAATAAAATGACTCCACGGTTTCTTAGTGAAATCCTTCATAATCTTATCATATTCTGATGGCAAATTCAAGTTATATTTAGCCAAATATTGTAGCATCTCTTTTGTTCCCAGGACAGCAGCAATCTTCACCAATTGATCAGGATTAGTAGACCCTTTAAAGAATGGTTCTTTCTTAAACACTATAGCGGCAAGCATACAACCAACAGACCAAAGATCCAAAGAATAATCATATTGATTCAAATTCACCAAAAGTTCTGGGCCCTTATGGTAACGAGATGCAACACGTACATTATAATCGACACCAGGATGATAAAACTCGGCTAGACCCCAATCGATTAATCTTAATTTACGTTCGATTGGATCAATCATAACATTTTGAGGTTTAACATCTCTATGCATAATACCCATGGAATGACAATAATCTAGAGCGATTAACAATTGTGTAAAATAGTACTGAATATCACTTAGTTTGAAAGTTGGATACAATGTTCTAAAATCCACGTTTTTAACTTCTTCGAATATTAATGCAGGAATCTTAGAATCTTTATCTTGAACAATATCATATAATGCCACTACATTTGGTCCGCCTGTTAAATTAGTTAAAATTTTTAATTCACGGAATATTTTTTTCATCTTAACTGGTTTTAACACTTTTATAACACATGGTTTGTCATTAGTAACACATTTCCCACTAAAAACTTCGGAATATTTACCACGACCTATCTTATTGATGATCTCATAGTTGTATATCTTCCCCCAATCAATAGTAACACCTTGTTCATAATCCCAATATTCTTGCGGCCTCTTTTCACAAGCATCCGAATATACTTTAGCAACTGAGTACACGTGCTTGGACTTCTGATTTAGCATCGAAGCTGGTAATGGCATGTTGTAAGTCTATAATAAAATAAAATCAACAATATTATCTCAATGTATATACGTTTCCCCTCTATTCTACCAAAGTAAACAACAAAGACAGGGCAAAACTGACAAACTGACCACAATCACTAGTTGATCCTACCTCGAGAAACTGTTTTCGATTAGATTCGTATCCCTATTACAGCTTCTTTCTCGATCTGTTTTCTGTGCTCTTTAATATACCTCCTCCTTCCCAAATTGCCCTTTCTTTAAATTTTTTTTTGGATTTTTCTTATTTTTTTGCTTTTCCTTTCCCCTCTGTGGAAGACACAGTCGTTTTCGTTTCGCAGTGTAAATATTTTTAATGCCTGTTTGTCTGTCTGGCTGTGCAAGATTTGAAATCAATTTTACAAGTAATGAATGACAGTATATTTAATATCATAGGAACACATGAAAGGAGAGTAGATGAGGGGTTGCTTGGGGATCATAGTGTCTATCATATATTGAAGTATCGATGATAATTTATTGCAGAATTTAGTGAAAACATTTATTATTTTGAAAATATATCCTTTCATTAGTGAGTCATCAATGTTGAGACAAGTTGGCCTTTTGAAATTCGATCTAGGAGAACGACACGCTGATATAGTAGTTAGGGATGTGCAAATATGGATAGATAGAGACATGGCACAGGAGGAGGAGCAC
This sequence comes from Maudiozyma barnettii, assembly GCF_903064755.1. Lineage (NCBI taxonomy): Eukaryota > Fungi > Ascomycota > Saccharomycetes > Saccharomycetales > Saccharomycetaceae > Maudiozyma > Maudiozyma barnettii. The sequence goes on from NW_024545246.1 coordinate 91,926, forward strand.
GATAATGATACCACCATTTGGTCGTATTCTGGTCGATTTATACAATATGTAGATCTTAATATGCTACCGCTATGGTTACGTCCAAACATATCAACCAATAACGATACATATTTATGTTTCACAACTAGTAAAGCTACAAACGCATATTTCAATTCTAAATTAAGGGACGGTCGGAGAGGTATTGTGGTAAGTTTTCCAACACAAGAGAGTGATGATAAGAGTGGGTTATGGATATTTTACAGAGATGATGCTGATGATAAATTCAATGAAGATCGATATGTGAAATGTTTTATGCTAGATCTGACACGAAAGACACTGATTGATACTCAAATACAAAACTCTACAAAGGATAGTACCATGGGAAGAGAATCTAGTATTGATGACATCTTGAAGAAATCTCAGAACAGAATCAATTCAGCAAATAATGAAGTCGCAAAGAGTGTTCGTATTAATGATCGTAGACTGCAATTCAATGAAACCCTGTCAAGGTTGATCCTTGGTGGGTTAAGGCTTAGAGGCATACCAAATACCCAGTCCTCATTCCAACGATTGTATAAGATGGCGTTCGATGCATCTGAATTTACGTACCGGAGGGAATTGAAAGAGATATCCAGAGGTCAACAACAGGAGATTCCGTTCGAGGGGCTACAGGAAACTGTCGAAATACTGTTGAAGCTATTTACTAAGTCATGAACCGTGTATTATTTCTGACAGCACATCGGTCGAAGAGTTGTCTCTTGTGTCTGAATGGTCAAGACCATCTCCGCTGGGTTACGGTAAATCCGCGGAACTTATCTCCGAATATGTTGCTTTCTTCACTCAGTGAACGTTGTGGGGGTATGTATTTCTCATTTTTGGAGTTTCGGCCGAAAACTTTTTCATATATTTAATTGTACTCCGCCACCTGGTCCGAATATAAATATATAAGCAGAGACTACTGTAACTTAACACTTTCAGGAACTGGAGGAACCTGCACTCAATCTGGATTCCGTTCTGTGTAAGCATCATTTGTTGCCGTTGTTGTTGTTTTTACATCTGGTTGGAATTTGTTGTATGGTCAATTAGTGTGTGTTTGTCTTTATGTCGTCTCAACAAGGTAGTCATCTATTTGTTCTCATCCATGGGTTATGGGGGACACCTCAACACATGGGCTCTCTCAAAGAAAGCCTTCAACACTATATCGATTCAAAAGAAAATGCCATTTTCTTATTGCCGTCACAAAACTCCAAATTTAAAACTTTTGATGGTATTGAAGTGTTGGGTTATAGGGCCCTCCTTGAGATTTGTCAATATATTAGGAGGCATAATGATTTACAGGAATGTTCTGATCATAAACGCATTACACGAATTAGTATAATTGGATATTCACTAGGTGGTCTTGTGGCCAGGTTTGTTGTAGGTAAGATGTTTACAGAATGTCAAGAATATTTTTCAGGGATAGAGCCAGTACTATTTTTAACGATGGCAAGTCCGCATCTAGGTATAAGATTCTTTAATCCATCAAATAGTTTATTTAGGACAATTTTAGATCCTGTAATGACTGTTCTTGGCTCAAATGCTCTAGGGAAAAGTGGTAGAGAACTTTTCATTGCCAATCGATACAATGATATATTAATAAGATTGAGTGAAGGTGAATTCATTCAAGGGTTAGCTAAATTTAAACATAGGACGGTGTGTGCAAATGTAAAGAATGATAGAACTGTTGCATTCTACACGGCTTTTATAACAAATCATGACCCATTCATTGAAAGTGGAAATAGTGTAAATTACACATTTGAAAATAATGTTCCAGGAACTGGATACTCCAATATTATCCCAAGAATTGTTGATTTAACACGATTAGATCCTAAAAATAAACATGTCATTGAAAATAAACGTTTGTCGCTGAATGGTAAGTTGAAGCTGTACATATTGTTACCTTGTCTATTCTTGGTGTTTTTTCCCATTGCATTACTGGTTAATATATCGGGAACTGTTTATAGATATTTTGCCACAATTAAATATAGAAAGATGATCAAGAATGGAAATTTACCAAATGAGTTTCGAGAAAAGGTCGGTATTAGTGATAGGTTGGAAACATATGTCAGTGCTACATATGAATCTATTCTAAAAGAAAATGAATCAGGCAATGATGGCGATTTAGAAGACGATGATGATCTTATACAAAATGGGGGAAAATATAATCAATCGATGAGTAAAATTCCTACCATGGATAGAAATTCAAGAGATAAAAAATGGGATATATTTATTCAAAAATACTCTAATATTGTAGATGAAAAGAATATGTGGTATAAACGCTTCGATGATCTTCCTTTTGATAATAAGAGAATAGCAATATTAAAAAACCTGTCTAGTTTAAAATGGATCAGAGTTCCGATCTATGTTAAGGCATTAAATGCACATGGCGGTATCATTGCTAGAAGAGGTATCGATGAAGATACACAGCCTACAAGTCTTGCCTCTATCCAATTTGTTGGTCAATTGGTTGATTATTTAACTTCGACTAATTAAATGACATTCATGATATTATATTTACGTATTTTATAGAAACAAATAGCCTAATTAAGGAATTAATTATTATTTTGCATTATCATTCAGTATATATGGAAAGCTAAATAGCATAGGATTTTGTTGATTACCATTTCTCGATTGGATTAGCTTTGTAAGCGATATAATCTTCTTCATTGTACAAAGAAATCTCAGTTTCATTTTCAATGTCATATTCACATAGTTTCTTCCCGTTGGCATCTGTTATGTCAATAATCCAATCATCATCATGGTTGAAATTTATTACCAGGTTCACAGTCTTTGAGCCGTGTGCATGAGTGTAAATCTTCATTTTGTTATATTTGACAGTTCTAAATGGTCTGAATGCTCCATCTGTCTGTATATGTTTCATGCAGTCATTGAACAAGTCGAAGCCAGTCTTATTTTTCAAATCGTAATCTCTCAAGATCAAGTTCCTCACGTTTCTGTATGGAAATGATTTGATAATACGTAGGGTAATGGTAGAATCAGTTAGAGGAGCCGCAGTTGACGTTAGCGGTTCATTTAAATCATAGTCAGTTTGTTGATTGTTAGACATTGTTGAGTAGTATTTTCTGATTGTACTGTATGATATGCAAACTAATATATATATATATATTCTCTTAGATTTAAAACTAACCTTCCTTCTTCAAGTTAATTACTGCGGTTTTATAATCAAGGATAATATCATTCGTTAAGAAATTTTTCAAAATATGTGGCGGGGGGGTTAGCACTATAGAGGCGATGAGTATATAAGATGTCTATATATAAGATGTCTATACAAAAGAGGTAAAGAGGCATAATCAGCTCCCTGGATTTCCTTCATAAACGTTATATTGTAATGACGTCAACACTTAATATAGTCGTTGTCATGCATTTAGAAACTGATCCGTTTTCTTGTTTATTTCTTGTTTAATTTACATTTAGGAAAGAACCGAGTGATTTTACTAAGATCGAAAAAAAAATTCATCGACTAAAATTTCAAAAATGTTAAAATACACCCGCTCTAGTAAATAAAATTCCAATCTCCTCAATAAATGAAATCGACCCCTCTTGAACCATAAATAAAGCACTTCCAACTTTATAAAAAGATAGAGGTAACCTAGTAAATTTTTAACTTTCAAAGTAAGGTTGATTGTCAACAGGTTTCTTCATCTAATTATAAGTGACAACAACAAAGGTTGCCTTTACTCAAACAAAAGAGGAACCTTTAGCCACTACCTTATACTCTATAACCAACAGAATAAATTTGCAAATTTGATCCTAGTTTGCAAACTTTATGAGCGTTAATAACACATTATTGAATCACCAAAACTTTTAATATTTTCTAGATTCCGGGTAACTGTTTATCATTATACCGAAAAAGGAAATTTGTCAACAAAGGACAGGGAGCCTCATCAGTTTGCGAAAATAACGAAGAGCAACAAACATAGGGAGAAACATATCTTTTTACTTCATCACTTACATCAAGTTTCAATGGAAAGAAGTAAAACACCAAAAGGGTAAGTCGGTTATAAAGTATACGTAAAATTTGTTTAATATTTGTTGTTAATAGCTACCTGGACTATATATATGTTTGTAAAATTTAATTGATTTAACCTTTGGTAACTCACGGCAGCAAAAGAAACAACAAGTAATAGAAATTTAATATTTAATATTTAACATATTCGTTTCTGTTTTGTATTATAGAACCATATAACGATGGATACGTTACAAAAATCGCCATCTAGTCTGAAACAACGTTCGGCGAAGGAAGTGGGCTTTCATGGATCTCATACTAATGATATCTCAAGCGAATCCTCAATAGAATCAACGTTATCGACATCAGGTTCCCGAACGCCAATCATGACACATACAAGTCAAACTAATGTAAGCCCGTCAAAGGAGTTCATGACATTAACACCAATTAGACTCCCTGAAAACTATTCTCCTTCAAGAAACCCACTACTTTTATCTAGCCGAAGGAAACAAAATGATATCAATACCGAGATCAATTCTTTGAATAACTATTCTCCAACTCATGAGACAATATATCAGGAAAAATTCAATGGTATCTCATCTCAATTGGCGACTCTATTAGAAAACCTGAATATAATATACAAAAAGATCGGATACTCCAGTTCAATGATAACAACTAAGGAGAAGACAATATTCCATGATTTATCATCCCTATTAGAAAATTTTTATGAGGAAGCTGAAGTTGAAATGGAAAAACTATCTTTAAATAATGATTTAGATCAAGAAATAATAAACAAAATATTAATTATACTTGGGGATCCTAGTGGTATTGAAACGATTCCAGATCTATATATAAGAAACGCCATTTTAAAACAATCAAATAAAAGCGTTCCCCAGTCCCCCAAAAAACCATTAACGCTACTTAATAAGAAAATTACACTTGAAAAAGCTAAAATGTTTACATTAGGGAAATATATACCTAAATTAATTACGTTCTTACAATATTCTGTGACGTTACAAAAATTGATACGATCTGTAAATAATGATAACCTAATAGCTGAAGAATCAGTCACTAATGCAATTTCGAATCTACCATCTTTAAAAGAAGTCGAATACCTACTAAAGGATTTGATGAAATTAAAAGATTTTCAAGTAAACACAGAAAGTATATCACAACTCTTGAAACAGTATAAGAAGATCCTATTAGATGGTAATGGCACCACTGATATTTCCACGGAACGTATAAAGAACCTTACAGCTGCCATCAATGTGTATGAAGTAGAGATCAAATCGAGATTCCAACAGAATAATGAAATGGTAAATGAAATAAGTGCATTAATAAACGAATTACAAGTAAACCCAGAGGAAGATTTACCTCCTCAGGAATGGAATACCCTAACGACTAGTTTCAACATTGTAAATAATCGTAATATACGAGACATAAATGATTTAGATCCAAATATCATTATAGGCAATGAACAATTAGATACTTTGCAGCTGATTATCAAGAAATATATTACCATTAAAGCAAATAGATTAACTGAGAAAAAGATGTTGATTACCAAATGTAGAACTTTATGGTCTATATTAAAAATATCCGAGACATATATTGAAGAATTTATGAGGCAGAATGCTGGTCTATCGACTCAAATCTTTAGTAATCTAAATGTAGAAAAAGAAAAACTAGAGCAAGATAAGAAACAACAAATAAAACACTTAATCAAGCAATCCTTAGAGGAGATAACTGGGCTATGGGATACTCTGAGTATCGAAGACCAACATAGAGAAGAGTTTTTCCAGAAGTTCAATAATAAAATCGAGCCAGTTCAAACTCTTCAAGATAACGAAAATTTATTAGCAATGTGTACTTTAGAGATCAATGAACTGAATGAAAAGATGGAGATTTACAGACCCATATTAAAATTAATAGACGAATTCCATTCTTTACAAGAGGATGAAATATTCCTGGATAATAGTTCAAAGGATTCATCTAGACTTCTCTCTAGAAACTCTCATAAGATCTTATTAAAGGAAGAAAACACAAGGAAGAGACTGACAAGACATTTTCCAAGAGTTATGGCGGAATTGTCAAAAAAACTATTAGAGTCAGAGGATGTATTCCAAAGGCCATTTTTATATAAGAATCAACGTATGCTGGACATAGTGTTAGATGAAGAGGAATCGTTTGCTCACAAATATCCAAGAAGTAGACGTATTATGGGAGAGCGTATATCTAAGATTCGCAAGGAAAGAGTAGTCTCTAATTCTTCTGTGAATTCGAAATCTACGATTGGATCAAGTCAATCTGCACCATTGATGACATTAACCAACAACAAACCATTTAGAGTAGCAAAGCGATACAACTCCGACGGTATAAGAACTGATTCTACTAATAATGAGATCCAAAGGAAAATATCTCCAATAAGATACAAATCTAATTTGACTGAATCTGATTTAATGAGAAATTCAAGGTTATTATCAGAAGAATCTAAATTACCAAAATTCTACGAACAAGATGTTGTTAAGTATGAAAAAGAATCTACAGAAAGGCATTTACTTGCTCCAACAAAAATTGTTAGAAAACCACTCTCTACTCCTGGAAACATAAAACCTCAAATGTTAAGGGATTCATCCTCAAATGTATCATTAAACAAATTTTCTACACCTATTTTGAAAAACACTCCACAGCAAACTGAGTCATATCATGGCGTAAAACCTACACAATTATTCCCAATTAGTAACAATAAACTAAACAATATGTCGAACATCAAAGTGTCACGTATACCGACTCTTAATAAACCTATGACAAGAAGAAACTTTGCAAATAGCGTATCTCAATTACAAGAAAAGGAAAACTCAGGACTAGGGAGAATCCCTTCAGATCCAACCTCCCAACAGGATATAACTGCAAAACTACGCAGTCCCTACCGCGAACCCGACCACAGTGTCTACCAATTATCTCAATCCCCTGATGGCAAATTCAGATTAAGTATTCAAGAGAGACAGCTAGATAATCCATTCGATGATACTAGCCTCTGCGAAGAATGAATCAAGATAATACACATAAAATAAAACAAAGGACAATTGTAACACTAATAACAACAAACAATTATAGTAATAATATTTAATAGTAAGTAAAATGCTTTAATAACATATATCATCGCAAACTTATGTAATACAAATCGATTCATATTCTACCCCATTCCAAAATCGTCTTGGAGGTTTACCCTCTCTATCAGCAAAAAATATTATAAACTCACTAAAGAGGGAGAAAGAAAAAATTTGTCATGCGATGCGATGAATAAATTTTTGTTTGAAGTGATTTTTTCTTGCTCTGTGCCAAAATGCGAGATCGCCAGATAGTGCCATTTTCTCTTTCTCTTATTGAAATCTCTACAAGAGGTAGTAACTCATCTGAAGAAGTTGAATGGTTTTCTAGAATAAAAAATTACGATGACCTTTCTGATTTAGAAGAATTTCGATTTGAGAAGTTTTTTTAATATTGGTCCGAAATAATTTCAAAAGTTTTAAACTTATAAGATATCTTATATTTTAATAGTCTGTGTAACATTAGTGCTTTGAATTTATCAGTTAGAAAACTTTTCATATTACGTAAGGTATACTTTTGAACTCCATCAAATTTACAAAGAACAAAAACAGAACAACATAACGAGTGAGAAGAAAGTGCTTATAAATCGTGTGTTTCTGTAAATAATTAAGTTAGACTACAACAACTTAGCTAAAGACAACATATTGTACTCCAACGTATAACTCTAAATATTAATTAATTAAGATGATATCTCCAAAATTTTCATCTACTGTTAAACAAGCTAATCCCGATGGAAAAATATTTCAAAAAAGTGGTCTCCCTAACGATAAGACTAAGGACAATTCTACCAATAGTCAACCCATACATAAGGATAAAAATAATGATTCGACATCAGTAATAACGTCTCCAATATTGAGAAACTCTGTGAGTCCTACTCCTTCACAAACTAAATCGATTATGAATGCAAGTGGTACATCAGGTGCAGTGGTAAATAACACTCCAGAGACAGGTTTGAAGAGAATCCCCGCTGTAACATTTAGTGAGTCAAGTATTAAGCCTTCTCAATCACAACCCGGTATGAATGATAATCTTAACAATACATCTCCAAATGGTGGCATACATGTGACGTCTCCAACAGAACTACAAAGAACCAACATATCTAATAAAATACCGATAAAGGGTAAGTCTGGCAGTCCAGAACAAGATGGGATGAAATCACCTTCTACAATGAAACCTATTAAAGAAGGTACGACGATTAAAATAGGTGATGATCATAACCGAATCCCTAGCAATAATAATGTTATAAAGAAGAATGATAGTAGTAGTAATTTAGGAAATAGAAATAATTTGAAAAACATAAATACAAAAATTTTATTTGATCAAGATGCTCCATTGACGATATCTAGTCCGTCATCAATATTATCAACTTCAGAAAGTGGAATCCATAATACTTTATCGTTAAATTTTTCAGATGTTAAACCGCAACAAAATAAAGACCATCCTCATTTTTTCGTTGAAGATCCATTACATACCCCAACGATGAGCATTAGTAATAGGTCAAGATCTTGTTCCAATAGTAGTGTTCATAGTGGCAATGTTACAATTGGTTCAATAGGTGCAAAAAGTATTGGAAGTATAATAAACGATGCCAATACAAATGCTACTACCAAGGCAACTACAAATAGATTGAATAGCAATTCTGGTGGCTTAAAGTCATTAGAATCTGTACTAGAGGACAAACTCTTAAATACTTCAACCACTGCAAGTGGTGCTGCTGGAATTTCTACGACTACGGCAGCATCAGCAGTTAATCCAACCGATGGAAAGCCAATTATATCCAGTCAAAACAATTCGACTACAGCTTTATCTCGAACCCCATCCTCTTCCATGATTAATGTTAGTGGGGGCGCTTCTACTCTTCCATTATCTTTAAATATACCCAAGAGAGAAACAGGTAAGAATGTTGATCCACGTTTGCCCCAAGATGATGGTAAGTTACATGTTTTATTTGGTGCCACTGGGTCCTTATCAGTATTCAAGATTAAACCTATGATTAAGAAATTAGAAGAGATATATGGTAAAGATCGTATAGTAATTCAAGTGATCTTAACAGAATCTGCTACAAAATTTTTCACACAAAGATATATGAAGAAAATCAATAAGAAAAATTTAAACCAGATAATTACTAATGCTAATGGAGATATAGTGATGAATAATGTCGTGATGGATAGAAGTAATACATTGGTATCCACTGCAACAAATGGTGGCGGCAATGACATTATATCACAAACCGCTACACCATTAGATGCTAATAGTCCAAATATCGGTCTTGTTCCGGAAACCAACAATAATACCAACAAGAATATATTTCAACAAATTGAATTACCACCACATATTCAAATATGGAGAGATCAAGATGAATGGGATGCATGGAAACAACGTACGGATCCTGTTTTACATATTGAATTAAGACGCTGGGCAGATATTCTGGTGGTAGCACCTTTAACAGCTAATACATTAACTAAGATTGCATTAGGTCTTTGTGATAATTTATTAACAAGTGTGATTCGTGCTTGGAATCCAAGTTTCCCAATTTTTTTGGCACCATCTATGGTTAGTAGTATATACAATTCGGTGATGACAAAGAAACAATTGAATATTATTAAAGATGAAATGTCGTGGATTACAGTCTTTCAACCAAGTGAAAAAGTGATGGGAATCAATGGAGATATAGGTCTTGGAGGGATGATGGATGCTAATGAAATTGTTGATAAGATTGTTATGAAACTTGGTGGATACCCTAAGGATGAAGACGAGGATGAAGACGAGGATGAGGATGAAGACGAGGATGATAGTGAGGATGAAGAAGAAAAGAAGAAACAAGAAGGAAAGAGTAATGAGACCGAAACAGAAGATGACGATGACGATGACGATGACGATGACGATGACGATGACGATGACGATGACGATGACGATGACGATGACGATGACGATGACGACGACGAAGAAGAGGCGGATAATGAAATACAACCTCAACAAAATTAGTCATCAAGAACAAGCGTTTCCTCGTTCTAACTATATATGCGAAATTAATACATAAAATAAATACATATGTAGCGAGCATATAGAGAGTATCACTTTTAAAAATTAGGTTCATCAGCACACACACATATATCTCCACAATACCAAAAACATATGTGTTCTAAGTTCCCTCGATTTTCTTTTCTTTTCAATCCCAAATTACGACAAGAATTGAATAACAAAGAAAATACCGTGAGTTTTAGTATTGTCATCTCATGTTCTAGTTCCAAGGGTCATTATAACAAAGCAAACCAACTGAGGGGTGAACAATTTATCGCGCGGTGAAGTGAGCGGCATGTGTCTTTCTCGCTCGGTCCGTTGTGATTTCCCGTCTCAGTTAGGGGAAACAGGTGAGGATGTCTCTCTATAAAGTCAAAAGCAAGTATTCTACTAGTTACTATCGCTCTCCCTTTCTACCTTCCACTTGAGACTTAATGTCCAACGGTTTTTCCTTTTCACTACCACTATCAATCATATATATCATGATATATTACTCATCCTCTATCTCATCCTCTATCTGTCTGTCTATTTAGTATGCAGCAACGAAAGTGAGGCGCGCGCACACACACGAGACGAGACGGCCACTGCGAAAATAATGTGACTCGAATTCTTATCTTGTCGTCAATTTGGGTGGCAAATTTTTGTTGTATATGGCGGAGAGGGTGAAGGTGGCGAGAGGGTGACAAAGGTAAAGTAAATATAGCTTGTGATTGAGAGGGACACAAACAAACAATATATAAAAGGGGAACGGGTGGCAAATGTGTTTTATTTATATTATTATTCGTATTTCTGTCTCTTGATAGATGTAACTCAAACATATATCTAAATATATTAAGAACAAACTACTTTACTATATTTTATTTGCTTTATTAGATATTACACATCGTGTTTAGTGTATTACAATTTTAACTTCACCACGATTTTGCTACTGATTATCTAATATTTCTAGTAAACACACACATACAAACACATCCCTATATTATTTCTATTATACTTCCATCACAATGTCTGAAAAAATGCAAGAAGAAAACGTAACACAACAACAATCGACTCCGAAGGAGAATACTACAACCACTACATCGACTTCGAGTGCAAAGAGGATAATAAAGAAGAGTTCGAATAAGAAGAAGAGAAAGAACGTTTGCTATATGGATAACTGTTCAAATGCAGCTTTAAAATTCATTGGTGATTGTAACTTCTGTCATGGTCATTATTGTTCAAAACATAGAATCATGGAAAATCATAAATGTACAGGACTAGATAGTTGTAAAGAACAAATGCATAAGAGAAATGCTGATAAATTAGATAGAGAACAAACTATAATACCAAAGATTCAAATATAAGAAATGAAGAATAAAATCAATCCTTCTTGTTCATAAGAAATACAAAAAGGTTAGACACATAATGATGTATCCCCGCCCTCATTCCTCCACTTACATGTATGCGTTTTTTCCATAATTCTTCTTACATCAATGTTTTGGCAAAGATAAACACTCAACTGTTTGTTTTTGGGACGCAGTTCATGAAATTTCATGCTAGGTCGTCTGCCACATACGGAATAACACCCTCTGCCCCCACGAAATCAACGTACCATGTTATATTATATTATTACAAGTAAGATATACCCACTTCTACTATTATGTATAATTAAATACCCGATAAATAATACTCAGACTTTGTTAATTTAAAAAATGTTATTAGTATAATTATATCACCATTATCGCTATTATCGCTATTATTGTTATTATTCAAATTCTTCACCTGCTAGCGCCGTGCGCTTTCCACTCTTTATTCCCCTTGTAGCTGTTTGCACTAAGCGTCCCGTTTCGCACTTTTCTGAAAAATTATTTCCCGCTTTTTAACGGTCCGAAGGTCGAGAAGCGAGCAAAAACGAAAAATTTTCATTCTATTTCGATTTTTACAGATGCCCATCTGACAGGACATATAAGATCAGAAGAATAAAGGAACGGTTTGATTCAAGTCTGCAAGACTTACTTTGCCTGTTATCATTAAACTGTGCTATCCAACGCTTCGATCAGACAAGAGTAAAAGTCAAAAACAAGATATATATAGTAACCATGGCCAAGAGACCACTAGGATTATCTAAGAGTAACAAAGCCAAGAGAGCCAAGAGAGACCAGGACAAAGCAGGTGCAGGCACCTCCAACGTGAGCTCTGCGAACAACAGCAAAGAGGGTACTCCGCAATTGACTTTGGAAGTCGAGGAAGGTGAGGACCCTGAGGATGAATTGGTGCAGTTGCGTGCAATGTGGAAAAGATATTTCCACGAGGAGAGACAATCAGAACCACTGTTGAACGGTGTTATTAACGAATGTAATGGTCTATTGATCAAGAGTGATCAGGACGGTACTGAATTGGATACTGAGTATTTAGCAATCTTTGCGTTTGCCTTAGTCGAATCGATTTATACTGAAGATGGGTATCATCCTGAAATGCATGAATTGTTCGAACGTGCCTTGGAAGTTCTTGACAGAGGGTTTAAACAAAATCCTAAAGACAAATTATTGGGACTTACGTATGCGAATCTTTGCTTCACTAGGATAATCACTGAATATATGTCTCAATTGAAGCCTGATAGTAATGAATCCGAAAAGCAATGGGCCATTGAAACGTTATTAAAGGATGCAATGTCTAAATTTTCAATTTATAATGAAGACATGAAGATGACATATGCTGTATTGACTGAATTGAATACATTATTAGAGTTAGTAGGTCATTTCAATAGTTCCAATGCTGTTGCTGAAGATGGTCTTGATAGTGATGTTGAGGAGGATGTTGAAGATTTAGATGAAGGAGAAGAAGAAGACGACGATAAGATTGGCTCAATTGCAGAGACCCATCCGTTGTATCCGTTGAGATTGCGTTCTCGTGATCACTTCGAATGGGGGAGGGAACAACTAGTCGAACTATACAAAGCATTACCAACTGATGATGATATTAAATTCAAGAGAGAAGTTGCCACAATGATTGGTGAATTATATTTAAAGAAGGCAGCTGCTCCAACTAGAAAGTTTTTAAGATTAAGATATGATAACGATGAAGAAGAAGAAGAGACGGATACTGCCATGTGCCAGGAAGCCCAACAAGGAGCCATTAAAGCTATTGCCTCGGCGTTAGAATACTTGAGAGATGCACAAGACCCAGACTCGACCGATTCATGGGTTGCCGTTGCCGAAGCATATATTGATTTGGGTAATGTTTGTGATAATGAATCGTGTGAACAAGACAATGCGTATGGCGAAGCTGAGAAATTATTACGCAAGGCTAATATTGCTGCTCACGGTAAGTACGATGAAGTGTTATCTAAATTTGTGCAGGACCAACAAGCCGAGTAAAAAGGTTAACCGAATTAGGTAATATAAAACGCCACGAGTAATATAACAATATAACAATATAACAATATAACAATATAACAATATAACAATATAACAATATAATATAAGTATATATACACCTCTTTTAGATAAGCTTTGACACTGCTCCGTGGGAGTTGCCATATAGCAACGGTCATCATCTGTAGAATGTCAAAATGATTAAGCCCATGGAGAAAAGAGTGAGCTTATTTGTATTTGTATATTTGCTACATCTGTGTGTATTCCGCGGGACAGACCTCGTTGACAGTGATGTCCCTGACGCTATTCTCTTGCACTCCAAGAAAACCAATAAAAAAGAAACGGGGTAGCTCACTCTCCGTGGGACGCTTTTTCGATCCCTGGTACTCTGTTACTACGTCATGTTCTCTGCAGGGAAAAGAAGACGGTCCATAGCTTGCTAAAAAGAAACGCTTTTCTCCCATTGCTTTTGTTGCTTTCCGGGAGTGGAAGGAGTATTCCTCCTTTTGGGATTCTGCGGTGAGAGAGATCCGTAAACTGAAAATACACACAGGGTATAAAAATCGCGCACATACACCTCGCTATCCATAGTAATTGCGGCACATATATAGGTAGATGAGGAAGGAAATCCGCGGACTTAAAACGAAAAGACAGCAAAATTGCCAAGGTCTCACACACCCAGAGAGACAGAAAGAGAGAAGGATCCCTTGCTGCTCTGTAAGATTACAGAAAGTAAACAAAGTGAAGTTGATTATTCAATTCAATTCAATTCAATTCAATTTAATTTAATGGTGAAAAACTTTCCATGGAAGTCAAGTTAATGTAGATTCCTTAGTACTCTCTGTCGAAGTACCGTAATATAATTTGCTTCAACAATCGGACCATTCCTCTCCCCCTCCTCTCTCTCTTCTACTCTTGTTAGTAATAACAACAACACAACGATTCAGTCAATCATCTCAGATTAGTCTTGAAGTAACAACAATTTATAAAATGTCCCTCTCTCTCTATATATATCTCTCCCTCCGATGCCAGGTTTCATTATGTAATGTATTATGCACCTATACTGGTAGAAAGTCAAGAGAGACAATAATTGGAAAAAAAAAGTAATGTTACAGCAATAATGATAATTCTTTGTCATTTCCTTTAATTCCATCCCTTCCCCATACCTATAATTTCTTTTTCTCTTGCATTTAATATATGTCGATCGACTGTTTTTAGAGTACTTTACATATATATATATGCATATATATATATTAAACCAATATTTTCTATTTATTATATAATTCATTGGTTCATGAAACAATTAAAGAAATATTTTATTTTATTTTTCACTTTTTTCCGTACCACAACTACATCAACATACCATCACATTAATTATTATTATTCACACCTCATAATGGACGATTCTTCAGTCCAATCAAGTATAGCGGCTTTACTCAATAGTACAGCTCTAGAAAATATATATGACCATCATGTTTCATTATATGGTGGGATGACCCCAAATTTAGCTTTCAATATTTGTATGATTGTAATATGGGGTATTCTTTTAGCATGTCAAATAGTTCAAGTCATATATAAACAATATTGGTTCTCTACTGCTTTCATCTGTACAGGGATCCTGGAAGTATTAGGTTATATTGGTAGAACATGGTCGCATTCAGATACTTCGTTAATGGACCCTTTCTTATTAAATATGATTTGTTTGACTATCGCTCCCGTATTCACAATGGGTGGTATCTACTATCAACTCGCTAAACTATTAGAAGTCTACGGCGCAAAATTCGGTCAATGGCCTCCAATTATTTATTCTTATGTATTTATTGCATCTGATATTGTGTCATTAGCTATTCAAGCAGCTGGTGGTGGTACTGCAGGTATGGCCGTCGCTGATAAAAAAGGTACTAAAGAAGGTACTCATATCTTTGTTGCAGGTCTGGCGTTACAAGTGTTCTCAATGTTAGTATTCATGTTTCTATGGTTCCATTTCTTATACCAAATCTTCATTAAGACAAGAATACAACATGCCAAAGTTTCAAAATTCTCATGGTCTCTATTAAAGATTCCATCTGAAGAAATCGATTATCTATATAAACCAAAATATAGAAACATGAGAGTCCCAAGCAGAATCCCTTTCAAATATTTCACTCTGGCAATGACAGGGGCCGTGTTGACTATTTTCACTCGTTGTGTCTATCGTCTTGCGGAATTGGCAGAAGGTTGGGAAGGTAACTTGATTACTCACGAATGGTACTTCATCATCTTAGATGCGGTGATGATGTCGATCGCTACAATTTGTATGACGGTGTTTCATCCTGGGATGGCATTTGAGGGACGTACCCAGTCTATACCAATTGCTAAGACCCATAAATTCAGGAAATCAAAAAAGAAATCTTCAGAGACCGCATTTGATCATGATATTGAGGCTGGCGATTTGAATACAAATGGTGGTAGTGACTTGGCCGATTTGGTTGGAGGTCAGGATGATGACGATTTGGACAATTCCTCTTGGAATAATACAGATAGTAATGAAAAAACAGATACTAATTATGCTATCCCGATTGTCGAAGATAATAAAACCGCTGTATCTGATGGTTCCAACAATGTTTCAAACAATAAACAATCTGGTTTGAAATCAAAACTATGGCCTTTCAATAAATAATCCTAATATTCACTATTCTAATTCCATTCCACATTTGTAACTTCTACCCCATTGCCATAGAATGATCATCTGGTTTGTCTGTCTTTAAGAAACATACCATACCATTTCCTTTCATATATATCACAAAACATGATAGCATTTATTTCCCAAACTACAACTACTACCCTTTACGATTAATTTAATTCATTTTCATCTTTGCTTGTTTTTTGTTTCAAATTACTTTAATAAAACGAAGTAACAAAATCTATGTCAATCACATAGTAAAAATACCCTATTTCATCAAAAACACATTTATGACACATTTCAACCCTAACGTATAACAGGATAACGATCGTCTATGACATTGTTTACTTCTAATTTAAGTTCTTCATCATTTGATATATCATACACTAAATGTAGTTTGGATGCATTTTTTTTCCAAACCATGTTATTCTTTGGTCATACTTTTTGATAGACTGCCTCCATAAAAACATATATATCATAATAAACACAGAAATATAATAAATATATTATTAGAAATTTAAAAAAAGTCTCATTCTATAGATACAATACATACACATCTATATTTTCTTCAATCATTGGCTTAAACTTTCTCTTCGACACTATTGAGCAACTCTTGTTTTTTCTCAGCTATTTCTCTTTCCCTCATAATGTAAGCTGCTTCAATTAATGCACATGCAATATATTCAATAGAAATTGTTCTTAAATATGAATGAGAACATCTCCATGTCCAAAATTTAGGCTCTAAATCACCTGTAAGTGAAGAAATTTCTCTTTTTATATTGGTACCAGGACATTCTGTACCTTCATATAAAAAGTAAAATAATGCCGAATGTAACGAAACAACAATTATTGCTAATCTAGGAAATACCTTCTTAACGCCAGCTGCTCTGGCAATGATACATATCCAAAAGACATACGAAATTATAAGCAACATATCCCAATCAATATCTAAAATTGACATGTTCGACTTCATGATAACACTTTACTATTATCTTATATACTTCAGTAATATATACTCATTATTAATTCCTCAACCAATCTATCTCTTCTGTCAATCGAAATTTTTAAAAAGTGTTTCTTGGTTGCAACTATAACATTTTGTTATTTCATCAACTAAAAAATATTTATCATAGGCTAATTTTTCCAATATCCCTTAATTTTTACCTACTGCGGGAAGAGTGCTTTATGCCATCGTAACTTCAACAACCACTCCAAAATACAAATACCAAGGTTATACTTATAAAGGGAAACCATTGAGAATTGTAAACAATCACTAAAATAACATTTACATAAAATGATTTACAACTTTTATATATTTCATAGTTGGGTGAGGATTCAACAACGTTCTATTAAAAACACACATCTCACGAAATAGTTGCCAAATCATCTCGCTTAATATATAAATATGTTCTACATAATCATTTATGTAGTGTATACATCATAATAAATCTTGAAACACATATAGTAGTTATTGTCCTTGCTTTAACCACCAATATACATGACCGCTTGTTCTAATTAATTTATGACTTGTTACTTAAAAATCAACGTATTACTTTCCCTCTACTCCACGACCTCGTCAATTTCCGCGATGAGAAGTGAAAATTTTTGTTTACTATATTTTTTTTAGATATATCTAATTAAGAAGCTACACAACCATAGAATCAAGCGCAAGTACTTTAAAGCTCACTCACAATAGGAACAAAGAAGTAACCTAGAACTTTACAGTTAACTAATCGATACTCTAAACAATTTTAATATGGGTGTCCCTTCATTCTTTAGATGGTTATCCCGGAAGTATCCGAAGATTATATCGCCTGTTATTGAGGACCCTGCTCAAGTAGTCGATGGTGTTATATTGCCATTAGATTATTCAGCACCAAATCCAAATGGTGAATTAGACAACCTGTATCTGGATATGAACGGTATTGTTCATCCGTGTTCTCATCCTGAGAATAGACCACCCCCAGAGACTGAAGATGAAATGCTTTTAGCAGTCTTTGAATACACTAACCGTGTCTTGAACATGGCAAGACCTCGTAAAGTATTAGTGATGGCCGTTGATGGTGTTGCTCCCAGAGCTAAGATGAATCAACAGAGAGCTCGGAGATTTAGAAGTGCTAGAGACGCAGAAATCCAAAATATGGAACGTGAAAGAGAAATATTAGAAAGAGAAAGTTATGGTGAAATAATCGATGATTCTGTTAGAAACAAAAAGACCTGGGATTCCAACGCAATTACCCCCGGTACACCATTCATGGATAAATTAGCAGCTGCATTACGTTATTGGACTGCTTTCAAACTAGCTACGGACCCTGGCTGGAAGGATCTTCAAGTAGTGATCAGTGACGCTACCGTTCCTGGGGAAGGTGAACATAAGATTATGAATTTTATTAGATCACAACGTGCAGATCCAGAGTACAACCCAAATACCACACATTGTATTTATGGTTTGGATGCAGATTTGATTTTCCTAGGTCTTGCAACACATGAACCTCATTTCAAGATCCTAAGAGAAGATGTTTTTGCTCAGAGTGCCAAGCCAAGGTCCAGAAATGGCGGTAATAGTACGTTTGCACCACAAACAGCTGAAGAAAAAGAACTATTATCGAAGGAAGACTCTCAGAAGCCTTTCCTATGGTTGCATGTTAGTGTACTGAGGGAGTATTTAGCGGCTGAATTGTGGGTACCAAGGTTACCATTTGCATTCGATATCGAGAGAGCTATTGATGATTGGGTATTCATGTGTTTTTTCTGTGGTAACGACTTTTTGCCACATTTACCTAGTCTGGATGTTAGAGAAAACAGTATTGATATCTTATTGGATATTTGGAAGGTTGTCCTACCTCAATTAAAGACATATATGACATGTGACGGTAACTTAAATTTAGAATCTGTCGAAAAGCTGCTGGGGCAACTGGGAGCTCGTGAACCAGATATCTTTAAGACCAGGCATATTCAGGAAGTTAGAAAACAGGAAGCAATGCAGAAACGGAAACAATATAAAAACGGTAATATTTCTAAAGGCCAAGATAGACATCCTACTAATTTTACAGAACAACTACAATTGTATGACACTTCTGGTAATCTAGCAAATGGTTCTTGGAACTTGACGACACATGATATGGTTAATCTAAAGAAAGAATTGATGCTTGCAAACGAAGGTAATGCTGAAGCAATTGTCATTGTGAAGGCTCAGAGTGACAAGAACGATGAATTAGTGAAGAATATCACTGAAGAGGAAATGAATAAAGTTGTATCTCAAGCTAATATTAGCAACCACTCTACAGCTGAACTTTTAAGAAAGAAGTTAATTGCTAAAAAACATAGTCTTGAAGACGATGTTGATGAGGATGAGGATGAAACAATTAAGAATGAGGAAGAAGGTGTTGTAACAAAGAAATTGAAGACCGAACAAGATAATCTAAACAATGAAATAAAATCAGAAGTCGAAGCTGAGATGGATGACGAAAATGATGAAGATGATGATGACAACGACGATACTAGTGCAGACGATAAAGATACCGCAACAGAGATTATTTCTAATGGGAGTGTCAAGAGTGGTGTTATCGATACTGATGAGACTGTAAAACTTTACGAACCAGGGTATATTGAAAGGTATTACACAGAGAAATTCCATATCGATCCAAAGGATATTAATACTGTAAGAAAAGGTTTAGTAAAAGCCTACATTGAAGGTGTATCTTGGGTCCTGCGTTATTATTATCAAGGTTGTGCTTCTTGGACATGGTATTATCCATTCCACTATGCTCCATTCGGTTCTGATTTTACTGATATTGCTAACATAGATATTCAATTTGAATTGGGTGAACCCTTCCTACCGTTTGAACAACTTATGAGTGTGTTGCCGGCTGCTTCGGGTCATACTTTACCTGCCATTTTCCGTCCATTGATGAATGAACCAGACTCCCCAATTATCGATTTTTATCCTAAGGAATTCCCAATCGATATGAACGGTAAAAAAATGTCCTGGCAAGGTATTGCTTTACTACCATTTATAGACGAAAAAAGATTATTAGAAAACGTCCGTGCTCAATACCCCAAACTAACAGACTATGAAAGCTCTAGAAACGTTAGAAATGAGGACATTCTACTTATTAGTAACAAGAATGTCAATTACGATACATTTGTAAAGAAACTCTACAATGGTGAGACGCCAGCTGCCAAGCCTTTTAATTTCGGTCACTTTAAGAGTGGCTTGAGTGGTATTGTTTTCGTAGATCAAGAGGGTTTTAAACTAAATAGCAAGCTAATGTGCCCTATCTCTGAAGGATCCTTCCCAGAACTTTCCACTAATCTTTTTTTGAAATTGTCGTTTGAATTTAATCCATTGATTGTTCCAAATAAATCGATTATCCTCAATGGCTATATTCCACCAGTACAAGCCCTGGATTCCTACGATCTAGATTCTATTATGTATAAATATGGGAATAATAACTATGGTCGTAATAACAGATCTCGCTTTAACGATAGTATGAAGGACAACATAATCAAAACTGGACCAAGTGGAACTACCCAATACAAACCAAGAGCTGGTGGATACAGAGCTTTCTTTTACTTTAGTCAACAACAGAATAACCAAAATATGAACCAGTACCATAATCAAAACGGAAACTATAATCACCAAAATCAAGGTAATGGTAGATTTGATAACGAAAATAATAATTACAATAATAGTAATAACAACCGTGGATATGATAACGGTAACAGGTACAATAATAATTACAATCGTAATAACGGCAATAACTACAGTCGTGGCAATAACTATAATAACAATAACAGAGGAGGTTACAGTAATGGAACTGGCTATGATCGTCAAAGAGGAAGATATAATGGTGGTAATCAAAACAGATACAACCAAAATGATAGAAATGGTAGCGGTGGTCGCAGATATTAATTTTATAAAAGTTCGTAACGATTCAACTTATATACGCTTATTGTAATATATATTCGAACATATAGAAAGTTGAAAATATGTTACTACGCTTATAATTATGCTAATATAAATATTTTAAAAAATATGTTGAAGAGAGTTAATATTACTCATAAATGTTAAACAGAGTTGCTGTTGTTAAACTGCTCATCTTTTGTGCATAGTAACGTTGGACTATGTAGCTCCAATAAACCCAATGTAGGGGGAACGAATTCTACATTATGCAGTATATATCAAGTGTTATTATGTATACGGCAGTGCAGTATACTCTAAATTCTACTTATATTAGCTACCTCCTCCTTCAGATAGGTTAAGCTAATGCTAGCCATTTTGTCGGAAATAGATTATAAGAGGGATAATGACCAAGGTTATAATCTATTGATAGGTTCATCCCGCAACAACTTAATAATAGATTGTTTACGCCACTATTGAGTGAGTTTATAATCACGACAATGATAATCCAACATATATAAACGGAACAATATTTCATTTATGAATATAATTGTTTCCATAATTTACTTTATATATTTTTATATAATATGTAAACGTAAGTTTGAAATCGAGAATATACGATTAGTATTCGAGTTGAAATTATCGGACATAGTTATAGATATTCAAATGTATAATCTTGTAATTTATTTTATGTTATATAAAGTAAGTCTATATAAGGAAGATTGTATATATATAAAGTTAGAATATGTGGTCCTTTTATACTTTTGGAAAAGGAAAACAGTCTACCAAATATTGATAGAATTCTTACTAAACATTCTAGAAACATGTTCTAGACACTTATGAAACAATTAGTAATACTTGCTTACTAATCATTCTTAAAGAATGTTCTAGAATCATATTGAACAGTTAGTAATAATTTCTTACTAAACATAAAATTGTAATAACCAAGTATTGCTACTTTCTATATTATAACAAATCCAAGCCTAAATCTATCATTTATCATTTCACTTATAAATTGTCTACTTTGGTAATATTAGAATATCTTATAACAAATAAATAATTCTTCCGATGTAGTGTAACGGCTATCACATCACGTTCTCACCGTGGAGACCCGGGTTCAACTCCCGGCTTCGGAATTTTTGGAACCTTATTTTATGAATGTCCGGGTAATATTACCGTTATAACTTTAAATAACTATGCTTGTGTGGTAGTAAGTCTATTTAAGGTCAATATTTTATATGTCATAGAACATTTAATGTTCTGTATAATTTTGAACAATTTCAAATAATAGCATATGTTTTTGTAGCTGATACAATTAATCAAGTAACGAGAAGGTATCTTTTTTGAATGGCTAAGACCATACATTTCAAAACATTTTCTATAGCTTATATATATCAATCTAATATAAACTGAGTAAACATTCTGTAAGAGATCATTCGTAGCTTTAACTACTACAAGATAGATATCATATATCAGAATTAGCCAACAATTGTGTCACATTAAAGTAAACTAATTTAAATGTATACCATCTGCTAAAAAACGATTACTACAATTCCAGTCTAGATCCATTTGAACGGAATAATTAAGACCCCATACCGTGCACAGTGACCAAAAAAACGTTGTTCCTTTTCTATTTAGTATTCTCCTATGACCAACGGAACAATTCCAATTTTGATTTCCACCTTTGCCCCCCTAGTCAAGACGCCGCAGCAGAATGAAAAAAAAAAGAGAACCCGAACGGTAGTAACTTTGTACGTCAGCAATGGAAACTGTTTCCATGAAATAAATCGCCGCAAATGGACATAGAGTTATTCCGCCACCCAAACAACTTTAATTTAATTTAATTTAATGGATATTTTTCTCCTCACCTGAATAGTTTAATAGTAAAAATAAACGTAGACCTAATAGTCTGTACGTATTTCTCCCTCTCGCTGGGCCCCCACCCACTTATCTTCGTGACCAAAACTATGGCGCACACAATCCCATAGTAACCAACACGACCTGCCTGTTCCTCGAATGAAACATTCGCTACGGTCACCTCTTCCTGTCTTTGGTTGCTGTCTTCCGGAAAATCTTCCGCTGCTTGTCACACAAAATATCCACCATCGTCCAGCGCAACTCACCAAGGAAAAAAACATAAAAAAAAAACAGCAACTCGCCTCTCCTACACTGTGAAAGAGCTGTAGTAAGAGACACACGCCGAGCAGATGTGGTGGGGGTTAATATTTTCACTCTTTTTGCTGATGAGGATAAAGATGATTGTTGGATTGACTATATTGACGGGCAACAAGGAGGAACTTGTTGTGATTATTTAATAATATTAGTATTTGCTTCATGTTGTCGTTAAGTTCATAAGAATAGCAATAGGACTGGTTAGTTCGTCTTCCTGTGCATGGCATTACATGCATGGGGAGCTATATGAACGCCTGTTTCTATATATTTTCTGGGAGCTGCAAGTTGAGGTACCGGAACTACTTCGATTGAAAAAAAAATAAAATAATAGTAAGAATATATTCTCAAAGGTCTATCGTTTTTCTTTCCCATATTGCAAAATAATAATAAATTAATTCGTTGCAAGACAAGTTTTATTCTTTTTAAATTTTTTTTTTGGCTCTCTTTAACAAACTTATTATATATAGTTATAACTTATTATTTTTTTAAAACACATAGACACACACACATATATATGTTTTGTTTATTAGGATTAACAACACCAAGAGATATTACTACAAATAAACACACGTATAAGAGCTTATATCACATATACGGTTAAGATTACAATTACAAATTTTTTTAAACCTATCCTCGAAAGAATACAATTTTAAAAAGATACGTATATATCCATACCTTTTACAAATATGTTTGTTTCACCTCCACCAACATATTTAATTAGGCAGTCCTCACATAAGAAACAATCTAAAAAGAAGGATGCACAAACTATTAATAATAATGAAATGTATAGTGAATGTGAAGTATCCTCTTCTGCATCTTCAATGAATTCAAATATATCAAATCATTCAAATGGTCATATTAGTAACGAAGAACAACAACAAGCATTCCATATTCCTTCCTTAGCTAGAAAAGAAGCTAATTTTGTTAGTGCACCAACAGAGTATGCTGATAGAGCAAGAGTAGAAATTAGAAAACGTTTATTACAACAATCTCCAAATAATAATAATAATAATAATAATAATAATAATAATACGAAACATTTGGATAGAATTAAATCTCATCAATCTTCAAATGCATCTATACAACAACATTCTATTGATAATGAAAGTATATTTTCAGATAATGCTTCATCATATCAATCAAGTATATTTTCTGCACCAACAACAGTACAAACACAAGTATCTCAATATTCCAATAATAGCCTCTTACAACATCAACAAAAATTCGTGACTCATTTGACATTGGAAGAAGCTTTACCAAAGACATTTTTCGATATGTATGCACCAGAATTGTTTACACAGGATCCATCCAAAATTTTATATAATGGAAGACCTACTTTTACGAAAAGAGAATTATTAGATTGGGATTTAAATGATATCAGATCTTTATTAATAATAGATCAATTGAGACCTGAATGGGGTAATAATATACCAGATATTGTTACTAATGAACGTAATTTAGTAAATTTTAGATTTATTCTATTTCCACTATGTTCTTCAGATGAATTTATTATTAATATCTTAGTTAATTCAGATCTATACGTCGAAGCAAATTTAGATTATGAATTTAAATTGACAAGCGCTAAATATACTGTTGCAGCTGCAAGAAAGAGACATGAACAAATGACAGGACGCAATGAACCAATGATGAACTTATCCAAACCCGAATGGAGAAATATTATTGAAAATTATTTATTAAATATTGCCGTTGAAGCTCAATGTAGGTTTGATTTCAAACAGCAATGTTCAGATTTTAAGAAATGGAAAATTCAACAAACAAATTTAAAGAAACCTGATATGCCTCCACCAAGTGTGATTCCAATGTCCATGCAGCATCGTAATGGTACTGGTTCTAATACATTATTGAAGAAAGCACTAATGAAAAACATGCAAATGAAAAATATTCAACAACAACAAAATAGTATAGATAATGCTCTGCTCGCAGGGGATAATTCAGTTCCAGTACAAAAAGTTTCTTTAACTAAAGAAGAAAAAGCCAGCATATGGTCTCATTGCCAAGCTCAAGTTTATCAACGTCTTGATTTGGATTGGAAACCAGATGGCGTCAGGTGAAAATATCTAAAATCCGTTATACGTACTTTTTCCTTCCTTTTGCATCATGCTAATTATTTGCATTCATTCACTAACTCATTAAACATTAGTCCATACAGTACCTTCACTCATTCAAAATCAAACATAATTCCTAATACCAAGTGTTTTGAGTACCATCACTTCTACAAAAGTTACTCACCCATTTTTATTAATATTACATTTAGATAGAGCAACTAATTAATTCATATATAATATATTTATTTTAAATATAAAAAGAATTCATTCATTCATTAATACCAAATCCTGTAAGTTACTATAATTACAAGTTATTAATGTTTGAAACAATATCATGTAATACGGCATATTCGCTAATGCTAAATTGATATTTGAATTTCCGAATGGGAAACAAAGAGAAGAAAAAAAAAAATCGAATTTCGTAGGAAATGTGTGAAAAATAAATAAATAATAAAGATGATGATATCAATTATAGGAAAGGTACACCGTCTCTATTTTTACATTAATTAAGAACGTACACATAGAAGATAGAAAATATATTTGTCCATTTCTGTTGAAGTATTTGCTATATACTTGACAACTCAATCCAAAGAGATACGAATTATATTAGCAGTTTTATTCTAAAGTATGTCTCAACCAGGAAAGAAGGATGCAGCAGATCTGCTAGCATCATTGAAGATCGATGACGCTAAGAAAGAAATAAAACCATCGACAAACACCACTGAAAACGTTTCTGAAAAGAAGGAAGACAAAAAGGAAGACAAGAAAGAAGACGTGAAGCCACCAGTGAAAGATGAAAAAAGCGAAAAGAAGACCGATAGCAAGACAGAAGATGAATCACCATTAGTGAAATCTGAATATGAGGTCAAAGTTAAACTTGTGGATTTACAAGCCGACCCAAACTCCCCATTATATAGTGCCAAATCCTTCGATGAATTAGGATTAACCCCCGACTTATTAAAGGGTGTCTATGCAATGAAGTTTCAAAAACCATCCAAGATTCAAGAAAAGGCCTTGCCATTGTTATTGAGTGATCCACCAAGAAACATGATTGCTCAATCTCAATCCGGTACAGGTAAGACGGGTGCTTTTTCATTGACCATGCTATCTAGAGTTGACCCTTCAATCAATGCACCACAGGCCATCTGTCTTGCACCATCCCGTGAATTAGCTAGACAAACATTAGAGGTGATCCAAGAAATGGGCAAATTTACTAAGATTACTACTCAACTAATCGTTCCGGACTCATTTGAGAAAAATCAACAAATCAATGCTAATATTATTGTCGGGACTCCCGGTACTGTCTTAGATCTAATGCGCCGGAAATTAATGTTATTGAATAATATTAAAATATTTGTACTTGATGAAGCTGATAATATGTTAGATAAACAAGGTCTTGGAGATCAATGTCTTCGTGTAAAGAAATTCATTCCAAAGAGTACTCAATTAGTTTTATTTAGTGCTACCTTTGCTGATCGAGTTAGAAATTATGCTAAAAAAGTTGTTCCAGAGGCTAATACGTTAGAATTACAAAGAAATGAAGTTAACGTTGATGCTATTAAACAATTATATATGGATTGTAAAGGTGATGATCATAAATATGAAGTCTTATGTGAATTATATGGGTTGTTAACTATTGGTTCCTCAATTATATTTGTTGCAACAAAGAAGACAGCCAACTTATTATATGGGAAATTAAAACAAGAAGGTCATCAAGTATCGATTTTACATGGTGATTTACAATCTCAAGATAGAGATAGATTAATTGATGATTTCCGTGAAGGTAGATCTAAAGTATTAATTACCACAAATGTGTTAGCTCGTGGTATTGATATTCCAAGTGTTTCAATGGTAGTCAATTATGATCTACCTACCATTGAGAATGGACAAGCTGATCCTGCTACATATATTCATCGTATTGGTAGAACAGGTAGATTTGGTAGAAAAGGTGTTGCGATTTCATTTATATCCGATAAGAAATCTTATAATGTGTTATCACAAATTCAACAATATTTCAATCTTGATATGACACGTGTGCCGACCGATGACTGGGATGAAGTCGAAGAGATTGTCAAGAAAGTATTGAAGGATTAAAACAAACAAACAAACGCCAAATAAATAGATGTCAATTTATATAATTGGAACGTATATACACACACACATATATATATATATATGTATATTACAATGAAAATTCTTCTGCATCAAATCAACTATTAAAACTAACTCCGATTCCTATTTTACCACATCAGGCGTAGCACTAATATTATATCTATATATCTATATCTAGACGATGATTGTATAATCAAATGCAACCCTTTGTGTCTTACTGAGCGTGGGATTGAAATCAATGTTTCCGTATTGTGTATATAATATTATCTAATCGAATTCAACATCCTTTAAAACCCGGACAGGAACCTCGCAACCTCGGCCGAATGAACCGTCCAGTTCGGTTCACCCCCTGGTCGCTTCCTTCCTTACAGCAGTCAAAATAAGCTTCTTCTCTCCCTTTCTTTTCTTTCCCGCCCAATCGCAATCATCGCAATCGCCGACCCGTGCCGGTCCCCTCTTCAACCCCCCGTGGCCTCCTTTTCTCTCTCCCTCCACGCTGCGAATAGCCACGCAAACCGGCAAAACGGAAATTCAAATATTCGAAACATTTGTTGCTGCGCTGCTCGTGCCCAGTGATAACCCAGGCCATATTTAGTATGCAGTCCCCTTTTTCTCTCTTTCCGTCTGTCGGCCTCCCTGTCCCTCTCCCTGACAGCGTGGGCAGCCGAAACAGAAACAGAACGTAAATTTTTGATTCTGAGTGAAATAAATGAATAAATGAATAAGTAAACAGAATTACAGAGCGGTGGATGGGGCGGGTGATGTAATGGGACGGTAGTACTACCATACCCACTTGTAATATTAGGAAATAAACAAATGTATATATATATATATATAAAGCGATGTGCATCGACAAAAATTATCTTATTTTAAAAAAAACCTTGTTTATTTAATTACTAATTACTTCTCTTTTTTATATACCTACTTACAAACACAAACAAACACATTACACACTAAAATCAATCCATTATGGAAGCCTCTAAAATTATTAACATCATCCTAGCTCTATTTTTACCACCTGTCTCTGTCTTTTTAGCTCGTGGATGGGGTACCGAATGTATAGTCAGTATTGTATTGACTATTTGTGGTTGGGTCCCAGGTATGCTTTACGCTCTATACATCATCTTACAAGATGATTAAATTTAAAGATTTGTTATATATCTATAAAATCTTTTTATTAGACCGTTTCTCTCTCTCAATTGCATTTTAAACAAACCAAACTAAACAATCAAAATTTTTTGTGAAATAAACTAATTGCATTTACTTCACTTCCCTTTCCTTCTATCTATATTTATATCTATATCAATAATTTTTTTTTTTGCTATGGTACTATCAAATATTATTAAGTAACTTTATCTGTTATTTTTCTATTAACTATGTAATTTTTAATTTTAATTTTAATTCAATAAAATATATTATTATTATTATTGTTATGTGTGTTGTATATATACATGTATGTAAAAATCATTATAGATGGAATTTTTAAAACTCAAACAGATATCTCTCTATCTGCATTCATGGGTGAGGTCGATATGTATCCGCATTTCACCTTATAATTGTGGAGCTAGCATATCCATCAATGGAGATTGAATAAATGCAACACCGGCAATAAATAATGAACCATTTAATACAATGGTAAAAGCTGGAGATTCCTTAAATTCTTGAAATTTGGATTTTGGTGCTTGTGGCGCACTTGGAATTCCTCCATTTAAACCTGGCATACCGAACATCTTCTATATTTATCTTTATATTTATATGTAAAAAGTGACTGCGAATAATATTTTATATCGTACACACTAAACACTTTTTTGATTGCTTGTGAAGTTATTTACTTGTTTTACTACCTACCACTCCTCTCCTTATATATATATATATATATTCATTAATTTGCTATTCGTCCCTCTTTCAATTTTATTTTCTTGATTTCGCTTTTTGGGTTTTTTTATTAGAATCACTGCTCGTTAACTATGATATTGTTTCTGTCTATTTCAATATTGTTTTCTTTAGTATTAGGAATATGCTATAATAATCATGGTAATAATGTTATATAAGACTTGTATATATACATACATATATATATGTATACGTAGTAATTATGCCGAGACCATACGATGTAACCTCGTAAGCTCATTGCTGTCTGTATGTGTTATTGAATCGTTTGACGACGCCATATATATCAGCTCGTCCCGCGATCTGAGTACCGATTCTGGCTGTTGTTCCTGTTGTTGATTACTTACCACTAAATATTCTTGTATCTTATCCATCAACGTGTGCAATGAAGCGCTTAGGCGTACATTCTTACTCGCATCTTTACCTTTTATTATACTATTACTGTTATGACTAACAATATTCCTCCTCTTATGAATAACCATGGGGGGTTCCGGGACCAAAACAATCTTGTGTGGCTCTTGATCTGGTACTTTCTCAGCCAAAGTATAACGCCTTTGATGGTACTGTCTTAGTTTATAATAATACCTCACTAGACGTATCATATATAACCATGCATCTATCATGTAAAGACCTAGGAAAGGTACAAGGACCATCAGAATAAGAATATAACATGTTGTTTGAACAATATGCACAAACTGTATACTCCACCGTACCACTGCTTCTTCTATTATATCGAGTACTGCCATACTATGTCACTATATTTTTTTTTGTTATTTCTTGTAGACTAATGTATAATAATTTGGTGTTCCTATTCAAAAACAAACGACGACTGATAAACTGACCTCTTTAGAGAAGAATAAAAATAAAGCAATATTTTTTTATTTAATTATCTTGTATATATTCGTAGCAACTAGCAACTTTATTCTGACGTATAAGAAATTGTAGCGATACCCTTTGATTGCTTCAGCCAAGAGATGAGTTGTTTTTTCCTTTAAAATATAACTGTTATTAAAATTTATATTTCCTTTTGATTTGTATTTTTTTTTGTCTTTCTCCTTACAGTGAGTAATATGTGTGATCCTTGTTCGCTTTGTTCTCCCGCATATATTCTACTCCGTCAAATGGTCATAGTGTCTCCTGCAAGGCATAATAATAATCATGCTAATAACATCAACAAATCATCATTCATTCATATTGACAGGTTTCGGTCGCTTTTAATAGCATTATATTAGTATATATATATATTTGTTTGGACTGTGGTATATATGTATGTATAAAGAATGTTTGTACGTAATGAAATGTTGAAAATTTAGAAGGAAGGAAATCCAAGAAGTATGTTATTTGGAAAAACAGCTTGTTATGTATCTGTCTTTCTCTTTTTTTATTGTTTTGATTTGCTTGTGCTGGTGACTGACTACTGTACACCGATCACACTCAATTCTAAAGTCCATACTCTACGGATATGTAATCTAACAGGTACACTAATCCTATTTAATTCGGCTTCTGTATTTGTCATACTTGGTAATTTCAATCTAATTGTAGTATGCTTATCATCGGCCCATGTCCCATATATCTCTACATTTAATTCTATCTCTTCATCCCCCCACCAACATTTTCTGGCAGGCTTTCTCCAGAATAATAACAGTTTTTCGTTGATATCTGGCTTGGGTACCAAATCGTATACTTTTGGTAATTCTGGTGAATGTTTTGCATGATTACCACTGATGTTAATATTACTACCGCCTAATTTTAATTGTGAACTGTTTCTTGATGACGAATGAGAACGAACGTTATCTGCCAATACAGAAAATCTGGATTTCTTCTTATCTTTCCTTGATGAGTGGCTTCCATCTTTATTAGAGATTGCAGATATATCAGATGACGTAGATGAAGTCTTCATAGCATTGTTACCACTTACTGTACGTGAACCAATCTTATTATTATAGTTATTATTATGATGCTGATGATTTGTATTTGTAGAAGAGTTTAAGGATGAGGCAGATACCGTGGCCGATAGGTTTGTTTCAGATGGTGTCTCTGCATCACCATTTCCATTAATACCATGCTCCATCTCCCATTTCAACTTAGCTTCGTTGTACGTGGCTCTAAACATTTCTGTACTTTCATTAGCCAATCTACATAATGATAATGAACTTATCACAGTCTTACCGGCTTCTTGGGTACGATTACCCCATATCGATTGAGTAGTGAACCCTGACGAACATAACATGTCCATTAGATGTTGTTCTGCAGGACCAAGTTTCTTACTGGACAATTTGCTTAGATCCATTTCATTAGCCATTGTTGTTGAACTATTATGATGAGTCTTACCTGACGAATTGTAATTGTTGTTTTGATATCTGAGCCTATTAGATGAAAATAAACCTTGGAACACAGATGTCTTGTTCGCTAGATAACTGCCTGCAGCTATTTTGATCTGAGCCATGAAATGATGCAATAAATCATTATTATTTTCACGTATTGTCTCTGGGTCCATATGTACATTATCGCCATTCACATTTCCTATTGATTCAAATTTGAATTGTTGTTGAGGAACACAATAATAATCCAAATCTTCCCTTAGAACGATAATTGCAGGCTTTTGATGTAAAATATTATGTTCATTTGGGGTACCACTCCCATTCGCACTACTACTACCACTACCATTATTGAATCCGAAAAACCCCTTTGCACTATTCACCAAATTATTACTTGAGTTACGTGCAAACAATTTCTCAACCGGATGATTTATCATATCGTCATGAGCCCTAGTGAACACTTCCATAATATACTCAAAACAATCCGGTGGGAAGTTCATAATGTATACTTCATCATCGGGCGTCAGGTTTGTAATGACTTGACCGTCTCTATCTAGAAAGACCCCAGATGGAAATAAACATAGAAGTAATGATTCAGGAAGCGACATCAGTTGATCCCTAGTGATAAAATAATGGTTTTCTTGAATGTTCAAATGAATCAAAGAATTTCCATATGCATCATTTTCCATTCCTTCGTAATACTCTTGATTATTGGCACCCATACCATTATCATGAAGCAACGGACTCACGCCAGAACCATCCTGGGATACCTGGGTAATTATGTTCTGCATTTCTTGTTTGTTTGTTTTTGCAGAAAATTATTTACTTTTTCTTGTAGCACACACTCAATAATTGAGATTTATTACTTCAAATAGGTGTGTATATTGTTTAAAAATTATGGATTCCCTTTAAGGAAAATGTTCATGCACACAGACTGTCCCTTTTCAATTTGTTTTTAATAAATCTATAAGAAAAAGAAATCAGAATTGTATCTTGTAAAGAGTTTATTCTAATTGCAAACAAGCTCTATTTTGCTAACACTTATATGCAGAACAACTTTTAAACAGTAACTTAGTTAACTATTCGTATGGTATATCAAAGTGACTTCACTTATTCTCTTTCCCTCTCATTATATAAAAAGATATGCTAATCCATTTTTATCAAAGAATTAGTTCCCTATTCTTCCAATGTCTGTTTAATGATTGTTTTTCTTAGAAAAAAAAAAAAAATTTGTTCGGGCGGGCGATAATCCTCAACCAAAAATTGCACAGGCTACAGAGAACAGAACACAATAGGATAAACATCAATGAATATAACGAATAAAACAGTCGCTAAATCACGCAATAAGAGTATGCATATTTGTTCAAGTACGAGATAAGGGTACTGACTTATTTTCTTTTCTTTTCTTTTCTTTTGTAGTGGTATGTCTAGTAGTAAATAAGGAATACATCTCTACATCTATATATTTCTACATATTTATATATATGCATGTGACTAGATTTAGAATAACAGACCGCTATAAGGGGCTATGCTTGTAGCTTGTCAAGGGATTAGTTCCAACAACAGCATCATCGTATTGAGTTGCGTTCGGTAAACTAACCACAATCTGAGATCACTTGGAACGAGGCGGGAGTCATCTCATCTTCACTCGAATTAGTGGACCCTAGTGCTGATCATACACTCTGTTCACATAAAACGTAGTAATACTACTAGTTCAACTTAACATTATACACAAGCTATATCCACTCACAGTTTCGTAATTAAAGTTAAGCTGATCTCTGTTTTAGGCTCTATATAGGTAACCAACCATTGTTAGGACCACATTCCTAATCCTAACCCTAACCCTAACAACATCAATTTCCTAAAAATATTCAGTCCAGCGAATTTACGAAGAAAATTTTTTTGCGGTGAAATTTTAATTTCTCATCAATGTAAACATATATATATATATATATATATATGTTTATTAATAAGAACAAGATTTATCATTCAATTCTAATTAAGTTATTATGCTTGACAAGAGTTATCGATATTCAAACAGATCATGTACATGAATTGATATTTACGCTTGAAGGTTCAAGAGTACTTGTGTCAAGGTTTTGTGCATTTTGTAACTTCTATATTACATCATCACTATTTTGAAATACCAAATGATGAACAAACATTTTTCATTAACTTATCTACATTATCTGAACCTCCAGTAGCTAACAATAGTTGCTGGAACAAACGGAAGAAAAACAAATTTATTTTTTATCTGATATTGGTATTTTCTTATTGTGTTACGAACCTTGCATGTTCATATCTTGTTTTTTTTAAAGACTACGAATCATATATATTTGTGTTTTAATTATATATATGTACGTATTATCTGATTTGTTTTTTGGTACTCTTGACAATATTTGCTTAGATGACTATATTTACTCGTCATCACTTTTTATCATGAAGTCGTCTGTGTCTGAATCTGTTGCTTTATTAGAAACGGCATTTATTTTAGTAGGCGTAGCATCAATTGGTTCAGATGAAACAGGCTGCCATTTCTTCTTTGGAGTCTTGTCAGGTGTATCGATGTATGTGGTTTGTGAAACAACACGTTGACTATCATTAGTTACCATTGACGCATCTGGATCTGCCCCATTATTACTATTATTGTTTCCTTCATTACCTTCTCTACTACGTTCTCTACTTGGTAATTGTGGTGGAACATCTTCATCATCTGAGAATTCATCATTCGTTAAGGAAATACCATGACTCTCAAGAGAATCCTCACCAATACGTGCACCAAATGAATTGAATCGAGGTCTCTCAGCTTGTGAATCATTGGTTGTTGTTTTATTGGCTTCTGTACGAGAATATCCCGTATTAGCATTTGTTTGTTTGTTACGTTGACTCTCATAGTATCTGAATGCATCTTCTTGTTCTCTCATTTGAGCATCATTATAACCAAGTCCATTGTTTCCTTGTTGCTGTTGTTGCTGTTGTTGCTGTTGTTGCTGTTGTTGCTGTGGTTGATTCTCTGCACCAAAATTCCTGTTGAACCAATTACCAACTCTTGAAGCAGTATCTTGCAACGACTTATTGGCCCTGGCAGTTATCTCAGGTAAGTCGTTTTCGACAAATTGACCCCAACTATCATCATCTTGATAAGTATCAGGATTAAACTCACCATTCTCTCTCAAACGTCTTCTCCTTTCACTCAATCTTTCCTCATGCAGTTGTCTGGAACGACCATTAGTAGAATCAAATGGAATAGGTTCATCCATATCATCGATAGTATTGTCTCCTTTACCACTTCTAGACGTAGTTGTAGTAGTAGAAGCCTTCCGTTGTTGTGAGTGTCTCTTATAGCTATTATTATATTGATCATTCAATTGCTTAGCTAATAGTTCATCTTGTTCCAATTGAGTCAGTTTCTTTCTAGAGGCTAAACCTGGAGATGGAGAAGGTTGTTTTGAAGGTAATGTAAAATCGGCATTTGCCTCTGGATCAGATAAATATAACAATGCATTAAATGCAGGATCCATTGCCCCCTTTGAGGCAATCACAACAGCTTTAATATATTTTTCCTCGATAGTTGGGAACGCATCTTTTAACTGTTTCAATAGAGGGTTCTCCTTTGGTGCACTTTCCTTAACCTTTGGCTTTTGTCTTGTTGGTAAAGGTGGTACCTCATCATCATCATCATCGTTATCTTTACCATCACCTTCTTTGCGAGTTGCATCGTTGCTTGGTACAACAGTAGATGGACTTTCTGGTTCAATGTCATCCAGTGAGACTGGTTCAGGGGCTAATACTTTCATCCCATTTGAGCCACTTTCAACTTTTTTTTCTTCCGCACTTTCATCTTGAACCTCATCCTTAAGAACAATACCACCTTCACCTACGTTAGTATCATCCTTATCATTTTCATCTGCTACCTCTTCAGTGGTATCTTCCACTTTAGATGTAACACCTTCTGGAACGGTGTTGTCTGCATCGGTATTATCCAGAACGTTATCACTGCCGTCTACTGACTCAGCTAGTAAATCTCTCTTTTCTTCAGACATCAGTAATTAATTCGGATGTTTATATGAGTTACAATAGATTTGAATGTATTTGTACTATGACCAATGCTATCTTAAAATGGTATTCTATCAATCTAATTGAATCGTAATAGATGTAATTCAAAAATAAAAGCCTGGTTCTTATCCTTTTCCCTGAAATTTACATTGATCTTGTTTTCTTTTTCTGAGCTTCCTCTCTATTTTTTTTCTGTCTCCCCTTTTCACATAGAAAGGAAAGCCATATTTAGTATGACGATAGACCAAAAATGTATGAACTTGACAGAGGGTAGTCACATATATATACAGGCATCAAGTCTGTAAGATCATTCCATTAGAAAGTTATCTATCAATCGTACATTCTACTCCATCTTTCTAATAATTTTTGTTTTCACTATTTAATAAATAGTCATACATAAAAAATAATATATAAGTACATATAGTACATATAGCACATTGTTCACATGGAATTCTTCATTTCTCTCAATTTATCCATCACTTTAGATCTTTCCCACCCTCCAGATCCATCACCTACAGCTTGTCTAACAAATGGGTCATCAAGTCTCATAAATGGGTTAAATGCCAATTCGTCATTCAAGGTATAATTCCCTGTAGTCACTGTATGAGTATCTGCGAATTTTTCCAATTCATCTAACGCTCTGTTTTCACCTTGACTCTTATATATAGCATCACGCACAAATCTAACATTACCCTTTGTGTATTCATGACCTGGATAAACTTTTGTCAACCCCCAATTTGGTTCACCGACACTTTGTAACAGTGTCTTATTTAATGCACTATCCATTTCAGAACCTGTTCCCTCGAAGAATCTACCACATCCTGCAGTAAATAATGTATCACCAGTAAAGACACCATGTTCATTAGTTTGAGGATCTCTTACATAATAACAAACAGAGTCCTGGGTGTGGCATGGGGTTCTGATGGCAATAATCTCAAGATCACCCAATGTGTATTTTTGACCATGGCGTGGCAATTCAGTAGCACCTTGAGATGCTTTCGAACCCGCAACAATTGTAACTGATTCGTTAGCAACATTTTTCAATTCACGAACCATATTTAAATTTCCTTGCGAATGATCATAATGATGATGTGTATTCACAATAGCTCTAATACTTTTCATTTCATCTTGATCAAGCTTTGGCAATATTTCGAGAGTCTCAGCAGGGTCAATAATCCACGAATCCTTCTTGTCGTGTGTACTTAGTAAGTAACAATAGTTATCGCCACCAGTGGCCCATCTCATTTTAATAGCTTTTACGTGCATTTTTCTAACAGATCTCAATAGCATACACTTTGTAATCGTTGTTAATAATAAAGATCCTGCAAAGAATAAACAAACAGTACTTTCAATATTATACAAATTGTATTTATGTATGTACCCCTGCATGTATCTCTTTATCTTTTCCACTTTAAATGTCCCTTAACTCTTTCCCTTTGTCTCTCTCCTTATTTTAGTTCGCTTAGTGCTAAAGGGTCCAGTCAAAAGGATAATCGCACTTTCAGCGACCACCTTTAAGGACGACAGAATTTACGATTTATTTTTTGTCGAGATCATTACTTTCATTATGATGGTGTACATAATTGTATTAGTACAAAGTTAGTGCATTTTAATTTTATTTGTTTATTATTATGTATGTAGAAATGGTACAATGATCGTTACTTTATGTAAAAAAAGGGCAAATATATATCTATATAATATTATTGCATGTTATTTATTCGTTATTAGTCGGAAAGAAGGTAGTCTGTCAACTTACCCCTCCAATAATTTATAACCACCACTCTTATTCAAATCCACTTTTTTGTCCTCTAACTTCTTTATAAGTTTTAGACGTTGCAATTCTTGCCAACGAGATAATTGTGCTTGCTTATGCAATTCAAATCCAAATATCTTTGGCACATATCTCTTTACCGGATGTTTTGGAGTCATCTCAGGGTAAGCCTGTAAGAACATACCAGGGAAACTTGTACCAAAATAAGCACCATCAATGGAAGCGTGCCTAGAAGATTTTGGGTTGTATAGATCCTCGCACGATGGACAATATAATTTCACACAATCTTCCCCTGGAACGTCATGAAGACCTACAGGTAATAAAGGTTGGAAATTACAATATACTCTGAGACATCTACCAAAATCAGCATCTTTATATTTGATTAACATCTTTTGAAGACCTTTTACTGTGATAATATAACGCGCATGGATCAAACCATAGAATTTACGAGCATCCTTCTCTAACTGTTCTAGACGTTGACGAGGCATGTTTTCCAATGTAGATTCGTCAAGTTCATCCACAATATATTGAACCACTTGAGTGAACTTTGAAACGCTCTTTTGTAAATTAATTAAGTTGAAACGATCCGTTATATAATCTGAGTCCACTTCGCAGAAATATTCATGACCTTTTCTTCCTAGAAATAGTTCAATCCACATATCTACGTAATCCGACGACTCTGAGTCTTCATTATCCATATTTACGTCTCTTTCTGATGTCAATCTTTGTTCTATCTCTTCTGCCATAATTCTATATCTCTAATACGAAAATAAGGGATCTCTATAGGAAGAAATTACTCTTTATTTTTTTCAGTCTGAAGCACTTAGCAGTCAAATATATATAAACCCCAAATGGTATTTATCAAACGGTTACAATAGGAAGATATGTATATATATATCTATCAAAATTAAAACACAATGTCTTTTCGAAACGCCCCTTTTGCCTTCTCGTTATACACAGAACAATACAGGCAAATATCAATCAAAACACAAACAGCGGGTCAGTTACTAAAAGCCTTGACTATCAGTACTATCCTCAAAATATACCCAGCTAGACCAAGTTAACTCAAACCTTCTGTGGAGTTGTACCTCTCACTTCAACAAACTTCACTAAATTTCTGTCCCTCTCTCGACAAAACCAAAGAAAAAAAATCAAAATGGAAAATTTTTAGTCGCGACGAGCACCACCAAGCCCGCTGTGAGTAGACCTGGCAGATGTTTGTTTATGATCGCGGTACGCACATCTAATCTAAAGATGTTGGATATTAGGATCACGAAACTTGAGGGACACATTCAATGGAGAACGAGAGAGCAATGTTAAACTCAGTGGATGGAATTCATATTTGAAACTTTGATTGTATTAAACTGGGTGAGATTGCATTAGAAAAGAACCAAGAAAAAGTAAGGGGAAATATATAGGGCACATGAGATTACTTAAATATCCCTTGGAATTGAGGGAAGAACGTTTGAATGCTGTAACCGTGATTGATAACTCGTTACTGTTACTTTCTAGTGGCGGACATGTGATAGTGTGGTCGGTGAATGATCTGGTAGATACTGCAATTGATAAATTGTCAATTAAGGATTTGGCTAGGAAAAAAATGTTACCAATAAAATTCAATAAATATAAAAAAAATGATAATGATGGTAATGGTAATGATACCCAAGCTTTCTTCTTATGTGGTGTTGATCAGACATTGATTGTTGCTTCAGACCATGAAATTTTGAAGATTAATAATTGGAATGAGAATAATGAGAACTCTGAGTTTAAACAAGATGTAATATCAAGTTATAAATCTCCATGTATAATTACCGATATTAAATTGGATACTCAACAATTATTATTATTTGTCCTATGCAGTAACATTAACTCAATTGAAATATTTGATGTCAAGAATAATAAGAGACTCACACAGATTATATTGGATAAAACAATAAAACCGATTACGTTAATATTAGATCCCTCTGGTAACACATTTACCATACTTTGTTCAGACAGATCTATTCGTGTATATCAATTCAATAGATCAGGGAACTATAAACTAATAAAAGAAATAGCCCAGTATGTCCATATGGAACCTTTACATTATAAGATCACTATGCCACCACAAGCAAATTATTTACCTATTATTAATTCTATAAAGGGCCCATCTTCATCATCTACGTCGTCCTCATCTTCAACAACAACAGCATCAACTTCAGCCTCAACATCGAACTCAACTTTCTCCTCTACTTCAGCGACTACAACTGTATTATTAGACAGAAATAACAATTACAATGTTGCTGCCACAATTGTTTCACCAGCATCCAACTCATGTAAAGTGTTGACGTTCTCTCCTGCAATGTACGAAAAGAAAAACCTTAAAAAGAATACAAGTTTACGCTATAATTTATTAGCTACATCAGGCGTTAAAGACGGTACTATATTGGTGTGGAACACTAAACGTATGAAACCTTTATTCAATGCATTACAAGTATCCGAGACACCAATTAATGATATGGTATGGTCAAACGATGGTCTGACTTTGTTTGCGGTATCAAATGATAACATATTGTATACTTTTGCATTCTTACCCATTGATTTAGGTGAAAAAATATCAAACACCGACATTATAGAATTAAGAAATAAGAACATAATTTTACCACCATTACCAGATAAAAATGTAGTTGAAACTGATATCAAAATATCAGAACAAGGCAAATCAGAGTTATCTATAGAAGTGCCCAATCATAACAAATTGAAAAGTGAAACGCCAACGATAACTGATTCATCTGTGAAAAATATTACATCGTTGGTCAAGAAAATTGGGAAGAATAAAACTCAAGTAATCAAGACATTGGCAACAAACCCATCTGTAAAGGTTACACAAGGATCGGGAATGGAATTTACACCACCATCCTACATTGTACCAAAGGATCTTAAAAGAAAAGTGAAGGAAGAAGCAAATGGTACTGGTCTACCTCCACCACCTAAAAAATCCAAACGTGAATTAGAACCTATGGATTTCTTAGATACGGGATTAATCATCCCCAATATCTCCTTTTCAAGAATTAGACTTGCTTCACCAAAGATTAGAATGTCTTTCAAATATACGCCTTCAACAAATAAGAATTTTACAATGAATATTAAAAACGGTTCTGGTAATGAACAGAAACCGACGATAATAAGTTTGAATTCTAAAACCTCCGAACAAGATAATCTATTGTTTCAAGATTTTATACCGAGATTCATAACTATGTGTACATCAGGAAAATTCTTTTGGGCCTGTTGTTCTGATGATGGGATTATATATGTGTACTCTGATAGTGGTAAAAAATTACTCCCCCCAATGATGATTGGTGTACCAATTAGTTTCTTAGAGGCAAGTGGTAACTATCTCCTTTGTGTTACTAGCATCGGCGAACTCTACTGCTGGTCTATAGAAGAAAAGAAATTGAAATTTCCTAGAAACTCAGTATATCCTATACTGAGTCCCTCATTAAGATATTCTGATGATATTTTAACACGGTCTGAAAATATAACAATGTGTACTGTAACTGCAAATGGGGTACCTTTAATTACCTTGAGTAATGGTGATGGATATATATTTGATAAGGACATGGAAATGTGGCTCTTAGTTAGTGATAGTTGGTGGGCATATGGTTCACAATACTGGGATACAACAAACTCTTCTATTTTCAGAAATGTCGCCAATGCTTCAGATGGTAAAAGTAACGATTTTTGGAACGCTAGCGATATCGAAAGCGTCATATCTGACGTGAGAGGTGATTCAAGTTCCATTGTGAATTATATGGAACGCAAGACTAATGATGAATTAAACCGTAAGGGGCGCGTTAAGAATTTGCAACGTTTTGCTCGTGCTGTTTTAATGAAAGAAGGTTTTGAAAACATGGAAGAAATAGTTACTCTAGCACATTTAGAAAATAGGTTGTTGGTGTGCTTAAAATTAGAAGAGACAGATGAATTCTCAAAATTATTAGTCATATACTGCGTACGTCTCGGAAAATTGGGCTATACAGATCGTCTGGATGATGTCTTACAATGGTTATACAATGAAGGAGATATCGAAAAGCCTGTCTTGCGCGGCAAAACAAGAAAGGAGTTATTAAAATCTGTGCTATTGGCATGTGCTAACATAAGACATGTTCAAAGAGTTACCAATAATTATGCAACAGCAATAGGGCTGATTGAAGAGACTATATAAGGATGGGTTGGAACGATCAAACTAATCCAGTTTTTAAAAGATTGTCGAATTGAATTAATATTAGATATTATGATTGTTTATAGAAATATTTTTTATTAAATTTTAAGTACACCTCTCAATTTTATAAAATAAAACAAAAAATATATTCCAACCAAATCATACAAAAGAAGAATTTATGCAGGATTATCAAAATTATTTACAAATTACTTTAAATATAACTGAACCAAAAGCTACAACTTAAATACATTATCATTAGACCAACCTTGACTTTTTAAAATACCATCTATAGGACCTTGTTTCAAATTAATTTTTACTCCAGCAACTGTCTTTATAAAACCATCAGGTCCACACACTAATGCCATAAATTGTTTGTTATACGTCGCATTTTGATTATTTACAGGTGTCAATTTCATCAATTCATCAATGTTATCACGTACACTATATGTGTTGTTGAATAACTTTAAATTTATATTATCAGATTTGCTTAAATTGATCATCATAGGATACAATTTACCTAACTCATTCATGTCGTGAGATGTATGAATCCATGTGAAATTCCTAGAATCTCCAGAAGTGTTGTTCAAGAGAATTTGTAAAGCAGCAACGACCCCAGTCCCAGCGGTATACATATTTA
The DNA here is from genome assembly GCF_903064755.1 of Maudiozyma barnettii. NCBI lineage: Eukaryota > Fungi > Ascomycota > Saccharomycetes > Saccharomycetales > Saccharomycetaceae > Maudiozyma > Maudiozyma barnettii. The sequence goes on from NW_024545246.1 coordinate 134,181, forward strand.
CATTTTTTGTATTATCGTTAAGTTCATATTCAATAAAAGGCCCTCTTAAATCAATTCTACTTCCCACATCCAAATTACGCATCCACCTGCCGACTTCACCATTATCATAATTCTTGACATAAAACAGTAACTTTCCTTCATTTGTGTCATCATTAGCAATATCCATAATTTGTAATCGATACTCGTCATCCTTATTTACAGTTAACTTCAATGGAAGAGGTGTATAGTTCCTCACAATCATGATTTCAGGTTGTTTAACCTCCAGAGACCATATTTTGTTCGAGGTAAGTTTCTTCCAAATATTAATTTTTTGTGCAGATAATGGTTTAGCTTCCAGAAAGTAATGGTGGGGATCTACATTGACCCTTTGAGAAATTTTATAACGAGTAAATTGATCTTCATCTAATTCAGTAGTCCATGTAGTATGTATCACATATTCACAGTACCCGAATCCCAGCACTGTAGCAGCTGCAGTTCCTGCAATCCCTAATTTTATCTGTTTAGCATAACTTCGAAAGAAACTCTTCGATACTACAGGTTTCGAAGAAGTTACGTATAACCTCCTGGTGAATGACTTAAGGAACATAATTTGCGATATACTAGAAGATCCAAATCTCAAAGAAAAGTTTTGAAAATAATCTGATCTTTTCTTGACAAATCTAACTAATTGATTACATCAGCAGATATGTCAAACAATAAAAAAAATGAAAAAAATAAATGAATATTTAACGGAAGTGCCAAACCGAATGATATCCCGCATTATACTAGTCTTTTATATATAAATCCAAGTAAGTATAAATACAGGTACATAATGTAACTCTATACACCGCGGGCTGTTCATACACTGCATGTACAGTGTATCTCAATATATTGCTTAGATAACTGCACAGTAATAAATAATGCAAGGCAAACGTGACGAGGGGAAAAGTTATGTGGATGCAATGCGTCTATATGAATATGATTAGTAATAAGAAAAAGAGCATTACCGATAGAACGATCAATAAGTAGAGACAGTATTTGCTTGATCTTCTTTGATATCTTCTGGCCTTGTCTAATTCCCCGGAGGCCATGTTTGTATTGTTTGACGCAGAATATATGTTTGCTTCGATGTTATCGACCATGATACCTTGTTGCTGTACCACTGCTCCCAGATCTTTAAATATTTCGTTTAAGTCAGTCATACCTTGTTGGATGTTGGATATTTCTTGATCTCTTTCATTAATTAAATTTTGTTGATATGTGAATTCTTCATTATTAATTGGATCCATTTCAACGACAATTGTGCTCTGTTTGGGTTTTGGGACCTGAACTTGACCATTATCATGAGTGTGGTACTGCATATCGGCTTGTTCATTTTCTTGTTCTTGTAAAAGTGATGTTGCGTTAGCATCCATATGCAAATCATGTTTCGCTTTATTATTAATAGATTTTATTATCTTTGTAAATGCCATTTGTGTTATTTGAAATTGTTGTGCAGTAGATCTTACATCTCTACTTAATTTATCTCTAGAGATAGATTGTGTCCTATCTAATGTGGTCATATCTATCTGGTTTAACTCCTTGAGAGAAGGTTCTATTTCTGTGATTAATTTTGTCACTCTATTTATTTTATCTACCGATTTCTTATCGATATTGTCTATTGCCTTTACATTAATATTTCCTTTTTCTAAGAAGGAGTTCAAACTGGATACAAACTGATTCAACGTACTAATATGACCATTGATTTCAAATAGCTGGTTAGTGATCTTATCCTTCAAGGCGTCGAATTCTGGAGAATCGGTATACCTAGGAGATACATCTTCTCCATCGTCAGTATAATATGGTTCTATCATTACTTATTGGTGGAAAAACTTTTCAGGTATTTCTTCCTGAATAAATGATTAAATAAATATTATAATACAGGTATCCAGCAAAAAAATCTAAAATATAGTTCGTTATACCTTTTAGTGACCGTCTGTTGGGTTAGATGTATGTGCCTTTAACCCATACTTCCATTAGGAGGCGCTACGTTAATTTCGCTTTGTGTGATAGAAGGTTCAATTTTCTGGGTGGCCTACTGCTAGTATAATGTTACAGGTGATGGGACGTTGTGATTTTATACAGCGCAGAAGAAGACATACACATATATATAACGATACTGTTCTAATGCTGACAGTAAGTCTGCATGTAATAATTACAAATAGTTTTAGTTGTAGAATGATTCCAAACATTTAGAACCATTCTATCATACACAAAGTAACTAATGTCCTACATGACTAAATATTGTTGTAAGAATGTACTATAATATAGCTATAATTGTTCTAGTTATTTCCATAACTTGATAGCCAGTTACTGGTTCAACCACAGTAAGTTGAAGTAGTGGTCATTGACTATACACAACTCTCCAATTCATCGCTCACACTACAGGGGTAACCCAGACCTCACTATTAACGACATACATTATTTTAATAAACTTAAAGAGCTCGTGGTCACTTTTTTGAAGTCAACCGACTCATTGAAAATTTCAGTTCGCCTGACTGAAAGAGAAAAAGACGGCACGCCTAGAGACAACCAGTTTAACAATTTGGTAAGCATAAACTAAACACCAAACCATATTTGTAAGAAGTGGTTACAAGTTTATACCCGTTTTTATTTCTGTCCCTAGATTCAGTTTGTTTACTGTAACTTATAGGTTTAACTAAAGTAGCTATACCATATTGCAAACTTGTTAGATATATTGCAAACACTTTTTCTTTGCCAACCCTTCGCCACAAGCAATCATCCTTGTAGCGTATTTCAAGAAAAGAGTTAATTTCTAAAACACATCGTATCAGTTATACCGTATCAATGTCTGAACCAACTAAAACAACAGCCTCTAAAGGGAAAAGAAACTTTCGCAGAACTCAAGGACCGCAAACTGGTTCTAATAAAAGTAAACATAATCAATCTAATGGTCATCATCATGGAAATGATGAAGACAGTGAAGACGATGACGATGATTACTGTTTAATTTGTGCTGAAAAGTTAGAGTATGTGTCATTGACTCCATGTAATCACAAGACCTGTAATAAATGTGGATTCAAACAACTTGCGTTGTTTGAAAAGAAAAATTGTATGATCTGTAGAACAGAACTTTCTGAAGTTATATTCACTACTAATGATATTACTAAAAAATATAAGCATACATATTCCGATATATTTGATAATTATAAGAAGTCATTTTTACAAGATCCAGAATATCCATTCATTAATTTCACTAATGACGATATCCGTCAGGAAACAATCAATCTATTGAAATTTTATTGTGAAATTTGTGGAGATCATAAAGAGGATTTTGGTTCTTTCCAAAAATTACATGAACATTTAAGATCAGAACATAATAAAGCACTATGTATGATTTGTGCTACTCATAAGAATGCATTTCCATCAGAATTAACAATATTCACTCCAAATCAATTAAGAAATCATCAATCAAAAGGTGAAAGCGATCAAGGTTTTAAAGGTCATCCAATGTGTGCTTTTTGTTCTGGTAGAAGATTTTATTCAGACGATGAGTTATATCTTCACATGAGAGAAAAACATGAAAAATGTCACATTTGTGATAAGATTGATCATAATAATCCTCAATATTTCAAGGATTACGACCAATTATTTGAACATTTTAAACATTATCATTATATCTGTACAGTACCATCATGTATGGAAATGAAATTTGTGGTCTTCAAAGATGAATTGGAGTTGCAAGCACATATTTTACAAGAACACGGCAGTATCATTAAGGGAAAACCTAAATTCTTCCAATCTGAACTTTCAACCTTCATTTCTGCTCCATCAAGAGTCATTATAGAGAATAGTGGTAATAATAATGTATCCTCATTAGCATCATTATCTTCTTCAAGTTCTTCTACGGGATTAAACTCAAATAGAAATCGTCGTAATGATAATACTGACGTGATTGTTACACCTGAAGTGAGTCAACATAGAATGGAAGAACGTGCCAAATACTATTTGGATAATTCTGATGAAGGTTACCAAAGGTTCTTGAAATACAACCAAGAATACGATAGAGGAAGATTAACTAGTCTCAATTTATTAGAGAGTTATAGAAATTTATTTACTACACCTCAATCAGATATTTATCTGCTGATTAGAAACTTTTCGGAAACTTACCCAAGAAATTCCAATAAATACAGAGAATTAAACAGTATTTACTCATCCAATGAGCAAAGGATGGAGAGACAAAACACTAATTCGAACTTGCCTTCCTTAACGGATGATAGATCATTCTCAGTTCCTATTATATCTGGTAAATGGGGTAATGCTGGTGCAGTGTCATCAAAGAGTGTCATTAACAATTTGCCATCCTTACCTACTTCCAATCATGTTGATCCATTTGCAAACCCATACAACATCAGGACATCTAAGCCGGTTAGAAAGAGTACTACTAATTTGACAGCCACATATGGTGGTAATGTTGGTAGTGGATATAACAACAGAACATCATTAAGTAGCAACAGTGTTAATTTTACTCAATCTTTTGCGGATTCTCAAAGATCTGACACCTCATCTAGTAAATCTTATACCAACAATAATAACAGATCCCAGGATAAACTATCTCAATTGAATTTACCGTCTTTACCAACACCAAAACCAAGAGTTGTCATTCCTCCTGTACACAAGAGTATCATTCCAAATCCAAAGAGTTGGGGTAAAAATGATCCTCAACCTGTTCAAAGAAACCAAAACACCTTTGACGATCCGAATACGTTAGATCTATCTGGTTTGACAGTAAAGCCAGCCAGAGGTGGGAAAGGTAAGAAGAAGGGAAATCAAAAACAATTATTGTTTCATATTGGTGTCTAACTGTGAACAATTATGATTGATTTGTTCTCCATACATTATTACATAAATTAGTAAGCATTTATTTTATTGATCTAAACATTAAATGCCTATTATTTTTTTGCCATTTTTCTCTTTTTTTTTCTTTTTTTCTTTTAAAGAGGTATACTCATTAAATTGATAATATGATAGTTTATTCTAGTAAATAACCATATGCACTTTTATAGATTTATAAAATATTCATAATTATATGATTCTCAATGGTCTTTATAATGTACGTAGGGTTCTGTAAATGTTGTTCCTGGTAAGGCTGATCCCAATGAGAGTGGTACAAAAGAATCGGAATCTTCAAGGGCGGCCACCACGAAAAAACAAACAAGGTCCAGAAATGGAATGAAAATATATATATAAGTGACCCAAGTTAACAAACAGGATGGAAATAACTTCAATATTAAAGGGATAAGGAAATTACTAACGTTAAATTATAACTAGTATTTTTAAAAACTACGAGAATAGGTATATCACTGCAACTACATCTTTTTTCATTGGTTCAGTGTAAAATTCAATTGTTATACAAATATATAAGGAGTTTAATATATTAACAAATTAATCCGTTAGTATAATATGGGTGAATCCTTAACTGTTGATGAACTTTGTAAGAAGTTTGATGAAGATCTGAAGACTCCATTGTCAGCTGAAACCTACAAATCTGTGATATATGATTTATTTGAAGAAGTCAAGAATGGGAAAATTACTGCTGCTGGAGATAATATAAGAACAATTATTGATAGAGCTACCAAAGATCACTCAGACACAAAAGAATATTTAGCTGAACTCGTCCAGAAGGATCCAGCTGTGACTTTCGAATTGTTTAAATATATCAATAACTCTGCAATGTTAGTTAGGCTATTTGATGAGGTGGAAGAGGCGGAACCATACTTGGCGCTACTAGAATCTAGAATTAGTACTCAACCAAATGCAGCTTTCAAATTTACTGTACAGTCTCTAACAGCATTATATCGTGAGTTTGGCTTTGACATGATAAACGTAAAAGCAGTGTTACGACCATTAATACTAAGAATATTAGACACAGAGTCTGTTTTTGATATTGCCATGTTGCTTGCACTATTCCTAGATATCTATGAAAAAGAATTCGAGGATGAATATTGTACTGTTATGGAAGATCTAATCAATGAGGCAGAAAAAGGCTCAGACGAAGATATTTTAACGAGTGTTGTTTGCTCATTGAATTACACTTATATTACTATGACTGCTGCTTGCACTTTTGTACTTATGACTAAGAAGGTAAATAACTTGATAATGGCGAGAATCTCTAAAGGCGATGATGATGAGTTTGTCCATAGAGTTTTGGCTATGTTATCAGCTGCATGTATTGACGAAACTGTTAGAGTATTTATTGCAGAAAATTATTTATCGATGCTAGAAAAAGCCTTACAAATTGACAAATTTCAATTAGAAAGTGCACTGGTCTTAATTAAAACATGGTCATTTACAAAGTTAACAAATGTCAATATTCAAAAACTTGCAGATATATTATTAACCTGCTTTTTGAAAAATTCAGAAGAGAAAAACAAACAATTAGATGTGGCAATTGAAGGGTTAGCATATCTCAGTTTGAAGACATCGGTTAAGCTTCTTCTTAGACATACTCCTCGATTCATAGATGTTGTAGGGAAAGTAATTGAAACCCCGTTCAGTTATGAGAATATTTATGGGGTTCTTATCATGCTGGCAAATATTACATGTCCACCTTCTGATGATAATGAAATCAATAAATCAATTAGAAACATTTCGGATATTAATGATATGAGGAACCCAGGTCTTTCTAACGACATCAATGAAACAATTATTGAAGACCCTACTGCAGTCATCAAATTCAATAAAGAATCTCTTTTAGATAATGAATTATTATCTTGTTTCACACATTTTTACGAAAATTATACTCCAGGTTCCGCCAAACAATTGATGAGGATTATTTATAATCTAACAAGAACTAAGTCTCACATACCAAAATGTGTGGAACAAGGTTCTATCCCTTCTATTTTAGAATTTGTTCATACTTACAGAGCGGACGGAAAGTTTGGTCATAAGATTGACTTAGATATGTCCTATATGAGATTATTAGCTATAAGATCATTAACTCAAATGTTAATTTATACAGATCCAAATGTCATATTTCATAAGAATTCTCCATTAGATGCAATATCTTGTTTATTTGAATTATTACCAGTTGTTAACACGTCAGATTTGGGAGAAGATAATAATATTTTTATGAAAGCTAATGAACATATAAAACCTGTCGATAAAGTGGAAGCCTTATGGTCGTTGACGAATCTAGCTACCATGAATGGATCTATTGGTGAAGAAATCTGTAAAACTATTGCTACTAATGATGATTACTGGGAATGTATAGAGAATTTATTATTGGACGACACTATGATTATTCAGAGATCAGCATTAGAGTTACTTTGCAATTTAGTGAGTTATCCTATCCACGTTGCATCAAAGATTTTTAATTTTGAAAACCCACAAAGTTTACATAATTTTAACACTCTAGTTAAATTAATATTATTGACAGATGTGAAATCACAAAGAGCTGTTGTTGCCGTTTTTGCTAATAGCGCTAATGCTATACCATTTATTGCAGGAGAGTTATTGAAAAAGGACGAATTAATTAAGAATTGTATGAATACATTTGCTAATCAAATGGATGATGCACCATTAAGACAAAGATTTATTATGTTGTTCTATGCATTATTTGAAAATGCTCCATCGCAAGGAGAAGAAGCCATGAAGAATTTCCAAAGAATATTAGAATTTAGAGAGTGTGAAAAGTTTACTAAAGCATTGCAGGTAGCAATTACAAGAACAGACACCGATCCAGAATTTGGAGATGTTATACCTGCAATTCAAGCAAAATTTCAAAAAAAAGATTGAATAGAAGGAAATATTTAGCATAATTATCGAAGCAGAGATAACAAAAGAGATATTTCTAACTCTAATTTATTAACATGATCCATATTTAGCACAGACACACATACACAGAAAAAACTCATATTTCTAAAAATATATAATTTTATTGTTTGCAATTATGTAAAAACACAACCTGATGCTATTTATAATTTAACGAATGTAATTATTTTTACTTATTACCCTAAACTATGTGATAATCTAAAAGTAAGTGACAGTAATTTCTGTCACTTCTGATTCAACTTTGTAATTAGCTTGTACTACATTTAATCTTGGTTAAGGCATTTAAGACAGATATTTATATGATAGGTGGATGATGTCAAATAATTTTACGAAGAAACTGTAAAATAAATTTGATGTAATGCTCAGTGACAGCCACCTCCCTTATCACCTCCACGACATGCAGTGCGTAAGTCGTTCAAAATTAGTTATTCTCTAAGTTAAGTACGAGTAAATAGTAACAATTAAAAAACTAATTTAAGAATGCATGTCCTGTGTCACTAGCGTGAAAGAAAAAAGCCATTACCAATTAAAGTAGAGGTGATGGATTTCTTTGTTTTGCTTATTATTTTTTTGGCTGAGCCTCCGAACTCTATACGACGTGGATAATGATACTTTTGCGGCAATATTTCAAGAGAAAATGTCGCAGAGCAGGAGAGGGATATCTTGACAGCGACTTATATAATGAAAAGAGCTAGGAAGAAATGTAGTAGTAGTAGGAGTAGTGGTGGTGAGACGATGATGTTCCAGCAGTAAATAACTTCTTCCCATTGTAAGAACAAACGAGAGAGACTTTATTGATTAATTTGTGGAAAATTATAATGTAAGAATAGACGTAGTTTAATGATGAAATTTTTTGGTTTTCGTTGTTCAAACGGTGTCAAAGTTCTTGTTATTTAAAGAAATGCACGATATTTGGATGAGAAAGATGGTTGGGAGACTCAAGAATAATACATGGTATTGTGTTGCGAAACTTGTTTGTAGGATTATGATTCCTGGAATAAGTACATCATCATAACTAAATTAGGTTTTTTTACCGTGGTCTCCTGTTGATTAGTCTTTGTTTCTAGGTCGTTCTCTGAGTGTCATTGTTCAATGCCTGGTTATTTTATATAAGCAAATGTATATCTTTATATCATATATCTCCCCTTAGTAAAGGGTACGAGACAGCGTCACCTGAAAATGTTATTCTCCATTAGAAAAAGAGAAAAGTTGAGTTGAGTTTCAATTGGTAAAAATAATACAATATAGAAATAGTTTTGAGCAAAAAGAAAAGGTTAATTTTTTTTATTTATTTTACGAGTAAAAATTGTGACTTGCATTGAATCATCCTGTAAGGAGATATTTATAATTTCGTTATATATATAATTGGGATTGTGATTATTTATATTATAAAGAAATATATATTGGTAATGCATTAAAATTTAAGTGAACTGAGTGTTGTTGTTGCTATTTTTTTATTTTTTCAAATCATCGAATTTTAACTGAGGTAAATAATAAAAAAAATTATAAAATATGTCAGGTAAAATGATGCAAGAATACTACTTGGCTTGCCAAAATGGTGATTTAGATACAGTGACGAAGTTGGTAACAGACAACAAAATAAAAGTTAATAATGATAGTCATCCAGACACCGGAATGACTGGTTTACACTGGGCTGCAATAAATAATCAACTCCTAATATGTGATTTTCTATTGAAAAATGGGGCTCTAATAAATGCAAGAACTTCTAAACAATACACTTTATCAGAAATGACTCCCTTACAGATAGCTACAAAATACAGTTACATATATATCGTTCATTATTTATTAAAACATAACGCAGATCCACTAGTATTAACATCTACAGATGCCAATCTATTGCATCTAGCTGTTGAAAGTTCGAATGCGATGAATGTCATCCATACGATATTATTTGTTAACGAACCATTTAATATTCCAGTAGATCAACAGGATTCCTTTGGTAGTACGGCATTACAAATAGCTATTAAGCAACAAGATATCAATTCAGTGAAAATTTTATTACAATTTGGTGCTAATCTTACAGTACGCGATAGTAAGAATAAATCCGCTTTAAAATATGCTGCCATTAAACATAACAAAGATATTAATATATTATTGTCTAGACACCTAATGAATAAATATCAAAGCATACCAATAACTGAAGAGGAACCTGATTTGGTTTCCTTTTATATGGCATCCAAATATTCAGCAAGTAATGTTATCTTAGCTAAACGGATTACATTTATGGTTCCTACATTAGTATTATTTATATTCGCATTGTTTTCCAGGTATAACACAATTATTGGTTTGATTGCGTTATTTATTTCTGCTCAAATAGTGGATAGAATCCTTTATAAAAATTTATTGCCTTTGTACAGTTATGATAAGAGTCCTCGGAAGGCCTTAGCACACTCACCGATTGTATCAGGGTTGTTTTTTGCTTTATTGAATTTTATTACATTTACCTGGTTTACAAAACTAAATTATGTTGTACTACAACATAATTTATTCCCAGCAATTACATACCAAGTAACCTTAATAATAACATATTTTCTATTCGTGAAAATATTAAGGTCCAATCCTGGTAATATACCAAGTGAATCTGATTTTAATATTATAAGAAAAGAGGCTAACACATTGATCAAGCAAGGGAAATTCAATGACTATTATTTCTGTCTTGAAACATGGTTTAGGAAATCATTAAGAAGCAAATTTTCCGATATATCACAGTGTCAGGTAGCTAGATATGACCATTATTGTTCTTGGTTGAATAACGATATTGGTCTATTCAATCATAAACCATTTATCGTTTTTTTATTCTCATTGGAAATAGCGTTATTAACATTTCTTTATCTAATGATAAAATATTTCAATCAAATCGATTTGTTTTCTATTATTGACGCTTTACATCCTTTCAGATTTAGTTTGCCGCAAAATCCTGATGCTGATTCTTTTGGTACATTGTGTCTATTATTAATATTTGTAATTTATCAATCCATTTATGTCATGAATATTATCTTTCAACAAATATACGCTATATCTAAAGGCCTGACATGTTTAGATATTAAGACGCTATACGAATTAGAAAAAAATAGCACCGTTCTGTTCTCGAAGCCATTTATTCAAAATGATTATTACAATATTAATAATGAGGAACTTACTCTATTAAATAACAAATCATTTGTTACAAATATTGCCATAGGTGACGACACTACTATATCAAATACTGGTATGATATCCGGGAACGACTATTCCAAATTGGTTTCAAGAATAACCTCCAGAAGATTATTGGAATCTAGACAACGAAAACAGGGTATAAGAGATGGGTTCATGAAATTTTTCGGTTTTGATATGTGGACGGTTATTAGCCATTGCAACGAAGAGATAGCAATATATGACGATTGTGAACTACCGAACGAAATATTGCAACCTACTAGATACGGTATTATTAGAAATATGAAAGATTTTTGGTTAACATCAAACTTAAATAGTAATATTTTTATAAGATTATTCTCCTGGAATAAGGATTCGACGGCCCTATTGAATGGTTCTCCAGTGGATTACTACCATTTGTGGAAACTCCCTGTTAAAGAAACTGGGTTATTACCTATCGAGCGAACCGTATCTGGATCTAGACTGGTTTGAAGCATGGATAAATATAAATATAGGTATATATCAAAAATAAACTTTTCATATTCTATCAAAGTGGCAATAGCATCTTCTTATATGGTTAATAATAATGTATACATGATACGCGTCTTCGCGTTTCGCTTTATTGACATTTCGAAATTTTCACTTTTGTACTTCATAATGAGGTTTTAAACAAACCTATAAAAATATAGTTAAAAATCATTCTCTTCGTTTCTCTTGGTTTTCAGAATGCAAATTTAATATTTTGAAGGTGTATATATCCTGGTCTAGAATATTATTACAGCACACTATTGTTATATTTGCTTCCACATAGTTCATACAATGGGTATTCAGGGATTATTACCACAACTAAAACCCATCCAAAACCCAGTCACACTCCGAAGATATGAAGGCCAAACATTGGGAATTGACGGGTATGCCTGGTTACATAAAGCTGCGTACTCTTGTGCATATGAACTGGTAATGGGGGAACCTACAGAAAGGTATCTTAATTTCTTCATTAAAAGATTTGCATTATTAAAAGCATTTAACATTCAACCATACCTGGTATTTGATGGCGATGGTGTACCTGTGAAAAAAGGAACAGAAACGAAGAGAAGAGAGAAGAGAATTGAAAACAAAGAGATTGCCCAACGGTTATGGAAGTCTGGAGAAAAGAAGAACGCAATGGAATACTTTCAAAAATGTGTAGATATTACACCATCAATGGCCAAATGTGTCATAGACTATTGCAACACAAATAATATTAAATATATTGTTGCCCCATTTGAAGCAGATCCGCAAATGGTATATCTGGAGAATAAAGGACTAATTCATGGTATTATTTCTGAGGATTCTGATTTACTGGTCTTTGGTTGTCGAAGATTGATTACTAAATTGAATGAATTTGGTGAGTGCATTGAAATTTGTAGAGATGATTTCGGAAAACTTCCTAATAAGTTTCCTTTGGGTCAACTTAGTGACGAAGAGATAAGAACAATGGTATGTCTCTCTGGTTGTGATTATACTGATGGTATCCCAAAGGTAGGCTTAGTGACGGCCATGAAACTTGTTAGTAGAATGAGAGATATCAAACGAATTGTCCTTCATATTCAAAGAGAAGGTAAATTAAAAGTCCCCCGAGATTTTCTAAAGGAATATGAACGTGCATCTTATGGATTCCTATATCAACGAGTGTTTTGCCCTTTGAGTAAACGAATTGTGAGTTTTCATGATATTCCAGATACTCTATCATTATCTAGTCCCCATAGGGAGACAATTTCTACATGTATTGGTTCTGTGATTAACAAACAGACTCATGAGAAAATGATTTTATTTAATGAGGAGGATATTGATCATCATGTTCATCTAAAACAGGCAATGGGAGAGCTAGATCCATACGATTATAATAAGCCATTGATTAGTCGAGAGAGGGTCCTTCAGTTAAGTTCAAAATCAGAAATCATTACTAGACATGATAATGCACCATTCAAAGATGTCACAAATATTAAAAGAAAAAGACCTGCAACAAAATCCATTGACTCTTTCTTTAGACCTACTACCGGACCTTCGATAACTGTAAACTCAAATAATAAATCATATACTATGAGTAGTTATAATCTCGGTACATCTCTAATTCCTAAATTTGTTGACAAACAAGTTGAAACAGTGAAAAAGAGAAAACTTATAAAACAAGATGATGAAAATATTCAGATAGAGGATTCCATTCAGTCTACTAGTAAATTTTTCAGTAAGAAGGATATTAAAAAGAAAGAACTCAAAGTACTTGAACAAATAAGTCCGCAACACGTGTGTAATATTGATTCAGAATTAAATTCAAGTCGTGCTAGCACTATAGTTGATAATAACTTTTCACATGAAACTTCTGAAGATGAGTGCAGCACCGACGTTCCTGAATCGGAAATATCTACTGATATTCCAAGCTCATTTCCTCTTAATATTAGAGATAATCAAAGTGGAATGCATTCTGTTTCAAGGAGTGATACACCATTAGCATATGTTACTGAAGAAAGACATTTAAGAAATTATTCATTTAATCGTGCGGTTAACTCTACGAATAATTCTTCCAAAATAAGGGGTATATTTAGAAGTGTCACCAGAAGCTCAAGCGAAATATCATCATTCGATACATGCGGTGTAATCGGGGACGATGGAAATCATCCTGATCAAGAAAATATTCAATCGAAGGAATTAATTGGGGCATTGTCTATTAAAAAGTCAGATGAGTCTGAAATATACTTAGCAAGACAGGACAAACAAATATCAATGATGGATAAGATATATGGTACTTCTACTAGAGCTTCGGCATTACAATCATTCAGATATTCTGCTGTTAAAGAACAATCGAGAAGAAGAGATCCCTTAAAATCGAATGATATTAATCAAAAATCTATAGTTACAAGAACATTAAAAGCAAGCGCATCCATTGTAAAGCCACGTAGAAGAATGTCAGGATCTAAGAATAATGGATATATTATGGAAAATATTGAAAATATACCTGATCTTCATACAGAAAATAAAGGTCTTACAGGAAGCCATACACCCTGTGAAATCAATGTTGAGGATAGAGTTAATGAATATAATTATCATGAAAATACGGGAACAATAGAGCGTAAACAAAATAGGATTCATGTTAAAATTAATGGCAAAAATTCTTCTATGAAATCACAGTTAGATACATCTATGCCATTAAAAAGGTCTGTTTCGTTACTTTCTCAATTTAGATACAAAGGGAAATAAATAAAATTTATTATCGAGTATGATACTCAGGTCATTTTTTTTATTAGAATGAGAATGATATTACATATATGTATGTTACACAATATAATATGAACTTATTTGGATTAAAAGCACTATTAATATTGCACATTGGATCGTTATAATCTTAGTATAATTTTTTCTTAAGTAATTTTTTTTATAAGTTTCAAAATTACGTTATTGTCCTATATTGGAATTTACTCCTAAAAGGGTTCATTTTATAAATATTCAAATTGATATACACTTACGATTAAGATAATTATTTTGCTTTTTGTTATGTTTTTTACCAATATATGAGAAGAAATAGTACTTTTAAACAAGTTTTTGGCTCTATTGTCAATTTTCCCGTTTGAGTTATTGAATATTTACGTGAAACTCTATTAATAAAAAGTGTTGTAGTCAGCTATTGTTTAAAGTAGAAAATGTGAGAGGACCAAAAGACCAATGAAGATCCTGGTTGAAATCAAGATTGTATTCTTTATTCAAAACCTTTGTTTTATTAAACAACCGTTATTATAGCGAATATTTTACTTGAACATAATATAAAACATGCTATTTTATTGTTTGTTGTTCTGTTAAATTAAGATTCCGTTTTTATAATATAATTCTGAAATAATCCTGAAATAATTTCAAAATTAAAGATATGACAGTAATGTAATCTGTTTAAGGATAGTTACACAAGATTCGTTCTGGAAATTAGGTACGTTTTTTTAAAGAAAAAAATACATATTAATAGTAGCAAATAAAGATTTTAAGCGTTGGCACCACGTGTATAGCACACCAAATAGGTCAATTCATACTAATTTTAAGCTCCCCTTATATTATTAACATATGAAACAAAAAATAAAAAATAAAAAGTTTAATCCTTTTTTTATTATCTGACAGAAATCATTAAACTAAATTAACTTTCATGGCTGGTACTGTTAAATTTAGTGATTTTTTTTGGCAGTTTCTAATTAGTTAATGAATATTAGAATTTTCTAAATACAAAAGTTTATAGCGCCTTTCCCTTGTTATTTTAGCATTCAAACTTATACCCGACCCGGTATTTCGGTTATGAACGGGAAGAATAATACACAAAAATCCCTAGTAATAATAATAACTGTTATATTTAGTGATTACTCTCGGTAAAAAGGAACTTCGAATTCAAATTATGGCATCTTGCCGATAACATTTTATAGCTGTTCTGCGCATTAAATGAGCAATGTTGCGTATTTTGCTACTAAATTACAGCGGGGTTATAAAAAACAGGGCGGGAATATACTTGCACCATTGCAGATCATATATCATCGGGAGGCGGAAAAGAAAACAAGGCGTAGAAAAGCGGGGTCCCCAATGAGTCCTGTTGTTTCTTTTTCTTTTCCCCCCTCGACAGCGACGCTCACAGAGTCACCAACTCAGCACATAAAAGTTGAGTACAAGTTTGTTTATATGTGATTCAATTATGTACGTAGTTCTTGTTTAACCCCTCCCGACACTGTTTATGTAAGTAACGAGGTATATCGTACTTAATTTGAAGTGCATTCTTTTTTTCAAGTTATGCTGTCATTTAAAATAAAAAACCGTATCAAGACAATTCCTAGGACCAACTGTATTAGTTAAAAGAAGTCAAAAATTAAAAAGGAGATTAATTTCTCGTTAAGAATGTATCGCAGCACTCAAGTATACTCCTCCATACGAAAGCTTTCTTATTCCAAGTGCTTTTCTCTATTTTATTGGATAGGTTAATCCTCCTTCCTGTTTGTTTAAATTTAAAAGTTCCATTTAACGGTGTTATGGAACAACTTTGGTATGTATTTATATGGCTCTGGATACATTTAAATCAGAGCCTGTCTTGTTACTACATCAAACAGAAATGCAAGGTATCAAAGAACGATAAAGTTTTCTTATGTCTATGTTTACGGGGAATAATATTAAAGTTTTTTAATAGTCTTTGTGTAACCGCGCTCTTCCCGAGAGAAAGAATTTCTACCGTATATCAAATAACTTTAAAAGACTAAAGGGGGAAAAGTGAGCGATAGCAATTCTCGAAGAAACAAAGTGCCACTTCAAGTTAAAACAATATACCATGTGCTCTTAAAAAAGAAAGAAAATATTGATTGTATTATATTATATAATATATAATTGAATAATAAACACCAGATACTACTAACAAAAGATCGCGCACAGTTTTGCTTCTTCTCTATCACATCTATTTATTTTAAAAGAAAAAATAAGAGACTTTTGAAAAAATAAAAATTTTCTATTATTTTAGTATAATAGAATATTTCTTTAATATTATATATGCAAAATATTTATGTTTATTATTGTGATAATATTATGAGAATTGATCTTTTTTTACTTGATTTTCTGTGTTCTCTTATTTATCCAAATATGCTTACAAAAATGTGTACGTAATTTCTTTTTCGATCCCGCATCGTAGATCATAAATGGTAATCAGAAAAGGAGTACATTATGACAGTAATAAAGTTCTTTTTTGTTATTGTTTCAATTTATAAATTTATTTTCACCTCACTCTCGACGTATAGTAATAATTTACTATGAGTCTCAATCTCTATTATATTTTATTATATTGTAATATCATTTCTTCAAGGGTTTAACGCCCTGTTCATTTCTGTGTCACTATTATATTTTGTATAATTGAGCAGTGTGTCTTTATTTAGTTAGAAAGAAAAAGAAAATGATTCAAATTCTAGTATGTATAGTATTGTTTTGACTGTTTACGTTTTATTTATTAATCGATTTCAGAATAAATTCCGTCGTTAGTTGCTTATTATAGGTACTACTTTCAGATAAATGTGTAGAACGAATTAAAAAGAAAGAAATTTTAAACTGATCCATTGATAAGTTAATTTATCTGCTTCAGTTCTTTGGAATCGGAATTTCAAATTATTTTAAAATATAATTTTAAAATTTCCGATATCCCATAGCCAGTAACGATTTAATGCACTAATTTAACTTATTTGTAATAAACAATTAGAATTTTTTTCCTTCTTCTTTCAAAATTTGTTATTAGTTTTCTTTCGAACAACAATGACGTTTTTCTGGTTGTTTTACGTTATTTTTTTAAATTGTTTTTCTTAAAATATTAAGGTGTTCTTAGAACTCTCTTGTACCTAGTTTTCTAATTTATTTTTTGTTTTATTATTCTTAAAGTTTTACGATCTACTTCATCTCGGGAAGAAAAGTTTACTCTGGTCTTTTTTTCTTTGTTCTATACAAAAATATGTTGCCTACCTACATTTTACTGTAGAGATGCAACCCCTTTCTATACTACATTTAAGTTATTTGTTGTGTATTACTATTATATATGGCAGTTTTTTCCCCTTTAATAAACATATGGCTGTGGTTTGTTCAATTTATTTCTTTGTTTTTACTACATTTAATTATTGTTCGACATGCCAAACCGATTCTTTTATCGACGTAACAGTAAACTAGTATCTTTATTCTGATCCTTGTTTATAACATTCTTCTTTTTTTGAGTAAGGAGATATATAGCCAAGTTATGGTAACTTAGTAGCGTTAATTTAAAACAATTAATATACAATGTTTCTCTTCTTGAAATGAAATTAGGATTATTTAGAACTCGTATATTTGAAAAGGTATATATATTTAACAACTTCAGCGATAATAAGTGTTATTTCTGTTTTCTGTATCCATTTGTTTTTGTCTTTCATAATTCTGAACATAATTTTATTTAGTAGTTATTTCAATATTTCTTCTTCACAACTGTATTTTACATTTTAATAAATTGATCAGATTTGATATTTTATTCTAATTAAAATTACTACTAATTATATCTCTACAATAACAAAATAACATATTATAATATATCTTAGATTATAGCAATACGCAATATTTCGCAATGTATCAAAATTTTAACCAAAATTCGAATGAAGCAACAAACATGAATATTAATGAAGATCAATTTCTTGATTTCTTCGAAAGAGTAATTACAGAGAATGAACCACAACAAAATATTCGTCTTTGTAACGAAGATTCGATCACTACCGAGCAATCACAACAATTTTCTAAACAGGTTTCTAAAAATGTCCCTTTCAATTCAATGGGACAGCAACAATTTCAAATTAATAATAACAATAATTCAGTTGCACATGACCATAATTTTGGTAATATGGATTTTAATTATGGATTTGGAAATACCAATAACAGTGCCAACATATTCACTAATAATAACGTGATGATACAGCAACTTACACCTTCTTCTTCTTCTTCTTCTTCTTCTTCTTCTTCTTCTTCTTCTTCTTCTTCTTCTTCTTCTTCTTCTTCTTCTTCTTCTACCTCATCAGCTTCCTCTGCTTCATCTTTAACTAACAATAATAATGCAGTTACTATTGATTCTACCACATTACATACATTCGACAGGGTGACTACGGTAGTAAAGAATGAAGGTAATACGGAAGAATTTAATAATATTTTAAAACTAAAGAAAGTGCAAAATAACTCTAAAGTTAAAAAATTACCATCTCTAATTTCTGCTTTGCCCCCAACAATAACGCCCGTATCAGATCCTGAAAGTAAGGGAAATATGAACGATGATGATGATTCTACTAGTTTTACAAATATTCCGTTACCACCATGTAAAAATAAGAGTAATCATAAGGTTGGAAAAGTTAAAAAGAAAAAGAAGAAAACTTCTCATAATG
Organism: Maudiozyma barnettii; assembly: GCF_903064755.1. Taxonomy (NCBI): domain Eukaryota; kingdom Fungi; phylum Ascomycota; class Saccharomycetes; order Saccharomycetales; family Saccharomycetaceae; genus Maudiozyma; species Maudiozyma barnettii. The sequence goes on from NW_024545246.1 coordinate 153,068, forward strand.
TTATCGAGAAAAAATATAGACTCAATATTAATGATAAAATTTCCCAATTAAGAGATATTGTTCCAACAATTAGTGTTACCTATAAGGAATTGTTAAAAGTGCCCATCGAACAACAAGATATCATCAACTTAGATGGCTTAGAACCGACCCACAAATTAAATAAAGGTAGTATTTTAAACAAAACTATCGAATACATTAAGCATTTACAGAAACGTTGTGATGACTACAGGGAGAGAAATGATTTATTGGAAAAGTATTTTGTAAATTATCCCCAAGCTCAACAAACATACGGTATTTCAGCAGATGATATGTATGTTAAAAGAGAATATGATAATGCATATCAATGAGAGTTAATTCTGATAACTAATATTCATGGGAAATTTGCCTTATTTATTTTTTCGAAGATTAGCGAGTCAAGTAGTTTTATCTGTTTTATATATTCTAGAGTTATTAAATATATATTTAATTATTAAGAATAATGAAAAACAATTATTACGTTAAACTGATGGGTACTTTTTGTCCGACATATTGTAGTCTTGATTAAAAATTTGATTGATGGGTTCGAATATTTTATGTAAAGCTTGTTATCGGTTAACCTGGTATCTGTTATAAAAAAACATTTCGAATATATTAATATTAGTATGATTTTTTATATATGCAATGAAATGAATGGTATTTATTATGTAATTCGGTATTATTATTTATGGTAGGCTTTGCTAATCCACATGCACATGTACATGACTGTCAGATAGTGTTCTTGATAACATGCTACCAGAACTCTCCCCTTGGTCGTGATAGTAGATAACATTTCTGGTCAATTCTGTCTCGATAGATTGCGTTTCCTGACCAACTTCACATGACGTACAAAAACTAATAATGCCGTCCGTATTTTGGTTTGTCTTTTTCTCAGAATCATCTTTAGATATGGATAGTAGCTCATTACATTGATGTTTGATATCATCTGTTGACACCGTTAATTTATGATTAAAACATTTAATTGCATCTCTTATAGAATGTCTCTTTTCTGTTTTATCATTTCCTAGATAATTTTTATTTCTTACTCTACTGTCTTTTAACCGATTGATTTTGGATTTCCAAGATGAAAATGGATACCTTATCTTAGTTGGTTTTTGTATTTTTTTTTGTTTTGAATTTATTTGACCAATGGATCCCTTTTCAAGCAAAGAATTTGCTTCTGAAACAAATGACTCCCTAGATCTCCGTGAGAGAGTTGATGAAACAAGACTCATTTCATTAGAATCAAAGAAAAATGGATCTGTGTTATCTATTTTTCTTCCTAAAATTGTATTTTTATTTAATGCAATTTCTCTTTTCTCGAAAGCTCCAATGAGGCCCCATATATTCACAGTAATTAAAAGATTCAAAAGGTATACAAAGTTAAACCTCCATCTTGATAAATGGATATTCTTGGTAGTAAAGAAAATTGTGCAAAAATAAGTTATTACAAATGAAACAAAATTGTAAATTAAGATCGGTACCATTTGGTAATAATCTTCCCATAATACTTTAATCTTATTCCTTAATGTAAGTTTTCCTTTCCTCTTTACTCTTTGTCTAATTAGTACATTACCAAAATTGCACCATATATAGGTGAAAATCAAACATAAGAAAACAGTGTATATTAAACATTCCACAGTTTTGTATAAAGATCTCACACCTGACAGGTTTCTTACCCATAATAGAATTCCAAAGGGTATATTAGCTAGCAGCAATAAGACAATGCCTACAGAAACGATGAACCTGTTTCTGTTGTTTAAAAAGGAAGGTAACCAAAAGCAGTATGTATTACATTGTTCTAAAGAATCATCAGTTATATTAGATATAGTGCCGTCTTTATCATTAAAAGCAACATTGGAGTTGGAATGTGTATTACTTTTCATAAAGACTGTATTTCTACGACATGGTTTTTGGTCCTTATGAAACATATAATATACAATATAAATCCAATTAATATTGCAGGCTAGATGTATTAATAGCTCACATGTTTTATATGCATCAGAATTCAAAATTTTCATCTCATAAAACACAACATCCTGAATGTTTAAATTGTATTGCGGAATAAACACATTATTCACAGTCTGATGCATATATATAGTTTGAATGATGACATATAGGATCACGTATAATGTTACGGGTATTGTTCTAATACGATTATCTGAAGGTAATAATAAAATGATTAATAAAATCATGTATGAGCTAACGCAGGAGGTAGTTTGTAGGAATAATATCATTACTAAACTATGATTAAAGGAGGCCTTAAATAAAAAGTGATCGGTATTATTTATTACTCTTTTTGGTTGATTCACATTTACTATTTTTGAGTAATATCTATTATGATGTCTTTTAGTGGAATTTGGGCGTATGCTCAATTTATAATCTAAATCTAATGCCAAGTTTCTTAGAAACTCAGAAGCGGGACTTGAATAATTTGAAGATAAAGTTTCATATGTTATGTTATTAGTTGCATTGAAAAATGAATCATTACATCTAATTAGTAGTGTTGGTGTATGCAGAGAAATATTTTTAATAAAAATTGGTGTGCTCAAATTATTTCTAAACATTAAATTCAGGTAGCCACTAGATAGTAAGTTTGCATAACAATACTTGGAATATGGTTCTAAGATGTTGTCCAATATGTAATCCGATAACAAAATTGAATCATTATGATTTCTATGTCCATGGTGATTGTGGTGATGGTGCCCATTATGGTGACCATAGTTAGTATTTATTCCTTTTGATCTTGAACCATTCTTACCACCTAAATAATCTAATGGGAACTGAGGTGAATAAAAAATAAGTTTCTTTTTATCTTTGGAATGTGGATTATTGATATCGGGGTCACCTGGATCATCTGTATCTGGACCATCTTTATTGGGGTTGTTGTTGTTGGTAGTGGAGGTATTATTATTGTCAGTACCATCATCGTCATTATCATTGTAATTGTTGTTATTATTTTTGGTACTACTACTGCTCATTATTTGGCCTGCTTCAGGGTTTGGCGGTCCGTCGGGTATTCCTTGTGGTGGAGGAGGAGGTGGCGGCCCTGATCCTCGTGGTGGGGGAGGACCACCGAATAGGTCCATATCATCCGGCCTACCATTCATTTGAGATCCAGCTACTTTTTTTATAAGATCATGTGAACCTAGTGGTTCTATTCGAGCCATATGAGGCAAGCCCAGTGCATTTCGTCGCCTTCGTATCGGTTGCCAATGGATCGAAACACATAGGTTCGAAATATATAAAATATAACAAACCAGCCGTATCGTGATCATAGTGTGTGTGTTTATAATTATATGAGTGGTATCGTTGATATTGTTATATGCTTTTTACCTGAAGACGGGATTTAAAAATGAATGGAATCAATAAGTTGAATTTGTATTATTTTATATTTTCTTGTAATAAATCAGAGATGATATTCTCATTCACAGCACAGAGAAAAAATGAACTGAACTATATTCAGTTATATATTATTGGTGTTGTAGGAAAGAAGGTAAATCTTGAAGTCTTGAAGTCTTGATAGAACGATAACCTATCCTTTGACAGTATGACTTCTGTTGGAAGAAGAAGGAGGAGTTAGCAAAATTAACTAATCGATGATAATTTTTGACCTCAATAAAATTCCGCGTAGTGCAAGGATTTGGTTACTGTAACAATTCGTTGTTCTTGGCAAAGTGAGAAAAAAACCGAATAAATTTGAGTGCCGCAAACAGCAGTAATACCACATTTGAACCAAGAACATACAACTATATATAGCTATATAGATAGAAGGAGATATTGCAATAGAGGCAGAGTTATAAAGCTGAAAGTTGATATTGGAGTATCTCTATGAACAAAAAATTTGAGGACATCCGTATCAGTTGCGCAGTGTATTTGTATGTCCTATGTATTGAATACATGAGCTTTGGGATGCAAGTCACTCCCTACGGGTCGGTGGCTTAGTCCTTCAATTGATATATTAATATATTCTCCCCAAGTTGCGTGACTAGCTTGTTATTACATATATTGTGTGTTATTTAGTTTATCAGATTATCAAGTGTCTGTATTGTATTGCTTCACTATGTAAGTATAAGTATCTCTGGATGTTCATCTTCCTTCCCTCTGTAGATTGCGAAGTTTATTCCCCTGAAGGATTTCGTTGTTAATGTCAGCAGCGAAACGGAGGGAAACTCGCGAAAAATAGCAATTCTCGAGGGAATTTTCGTGGTTTTGGGAGTTAAGACGACGTAGGGAGGGACATACAGATATTTATATACATGTTTGGTTTGGTTTGGTTTGGAATATTCTGTCAGGATGTAAACAAAGGATCCCGCATGCGTGTATGTGCCTCTTTCCAGATCTCTTACTTGTAAATATTCGTTATGATTGACAATGTGCAATTCAACAATCGTATATACATATATATATACATATGTACTGGGTGGGATATTTAAAAATGAAAAAAATATGTTGTGTGATTAATACTCATTATTCACTCTCATTCATAGTAATAACAAACCAAACTGTATCAATTTTACATCTATTACTTGAAACATGTATATCAGTAACTTAGTTACCTATGCATATGCAATCTTATCGGTGTTTATCACGCCTGTGTTTGCGTTGACTGATATTGAACATAGTGTATTACAGAAGAGGTTCGATAGTTATTATGCGAACAACAACACGAAGGACAATGTAGTGGTCAGAGGGATTACTGTAGGTGGATGGTTAGTCACTGAACCATATATTACGCCTTCTCTGTACCATTATGCCACACAAATGATGTCTAACCAAACACATAACACTACTCTTTACAATGTTTTCAATAGTAGTATTATTGATGAGTATACACTATGTAAAGCATTGGGTTACGATAATGCGAAGGGTTTATTAGAAGAACATTTCCAAACATGGATTACTGAATCTGATTTTGAACAAATCGCCAGCGATGGATTTAATTTGGTTAGAATTCCGATTGGTTATTGGGCTTGGAAACAAAACCATACTACCAACGAATATGTTGATGGGATTAGCTTTGAGGATCCTTACGTCGGCGAAGGTTTACAACTTTATTATTTGAATCAAGCGATTGGATGGGCCGAGAAATATGGACTAAACGTTTGGATCGATTTACACGGTGCACCAGGATCCCAAAATGGATTTGACAATTCTGGTCAGAGAAATTTTTATGATGATCTTGGTTGGTTAAGTGATTATTCTACTACTAATTTAACCATGGCCGTCTGGTCTACTATGTTTGATTCATTTCTAAATTCAAGTGATGCTATTGTCGGTATCGAAGTAATGAATGAACCTTTAAGTAGTAAGATTGATATAAAGAATATCACACAAGCGTATTATAATGCATTTGAATTGTTTCAAGATAAAGAAGATCCTGAGAAGAATGTTACCTTTATCATCCATGACGCATTTGAAGGTAATGGATATTGGAATCTAGAATTTAATCCCAGGTATCGGAACGTTAGTGATCAATATCAAAACACCCAAGACTTGAATAAGACATACTACGATTCTCAACAAATTATGATCGATCATCATCATTATGAAGTGTTTACAGATTGGCAATTGGCCAATAATCAATTCAATAGATTAATGGATATTATAAATTTTGGAGAATCGATCAAGAAGGAATTGCCGTACCATCCCGCTGTTGTTGGAGAATGGTCAGGTGCGATTACGGATTGTGCCACATGGTTAAATGGAGTTGGAGTTGGATCGCGTTATGATGGGTCGTATTATAATACTACGCGATATTCCACGGATGATTTACCCGTTGGGAAATGCTATTCCCAAAATCCCATAGGTCAATGGAATGAGACATACAAGAGAGACGTTCGACAATTCATTGAAGCGCAACTTGCGACATATGATGCGCAGACCACGGGGTGGATCTTTTGGAATTGGAAGACAGAAGATGCTTATGAGTGGGATTATACGCAATTGAAAGCAGCAGGATTATTCCCATCGCCTCTAACAAATTTCACTTATTTCGGTAATGATGGTAAACTGAATTCAGATGTTAGCATGTCCTTATCAAGAGAAGCATATCCCGTTACTTCGTCGTCGTCGTCGTCGTCAAATTCGTCTTTATCTGCGTCGAGTTCTAAAAAATCTAAAAATATGGGATCTGGACCTCTTTTCAATCATTCGACGAATGATAAGTCTATATGGAGCCTTAAAAGTACAACTTGGCTCTCCAATGTCACTGTATTATTATTAAGTGTAGTAATTGCGGCTCATATATTATAGAGAGGGAGAGGGAAGAAAAAGGCGAAATCAAATAAACAGAGTCATTCGTACATACATACGCCGTTTATAGACTAAATATGAATAAATGATTATTTTGCGCCCTTCCGTGGAATCGAGTTTATTTATTGCCCCAAGAAAAGGAAAAAGGTGTAAATTATTTATGTATCGGAACACATATGTGAGTGTTATTTTACCTAACTATTAAGTAACCAATGCAATAAACTAAAATCCGATAATTAACAATACAATGTACTTTTTAAAGTTTTAAACTTAATCATTGAAAGTCGTGAAAAATGTGTAAGGTTAATATATCGGTTGTCATTTCCTGATTTAGTTAAGAACCGGTAATACCTTTACCGCTGTGTGTGCGATTTTTCTATTTACAACACCTTTACGTCACTCCCCTCATTATCTCCTTCCTCTGTACCTTTCGAAAGAAGATGGAACCACTTACACAGACAAAATGTACAGACGGGGTAATGACTACATTAAACAGAAAAGGAAACCAAGGGAGAGAGTGAAAACACACACACACATACGTAATCATTACAAGTATACATGTTTATACATATTTGTACATCGTTTTCTGTATGTCCCCTCTGGTACATCTTCATGAAGTTCCAGATTCTAAAATTAATTCAAAAGAAAAAAGCGGAATTTCCTCTCTCTCTGAAACGTTAATGTGTGTGTGTGTGTGTGTGTGTGGCTGTACAATTGAACAAAACGAGAAATTATAAGAACCGATTTATTATTTAATTATTAATCGGAGTTACAGCCGGACCCAAACCAACCACTGCAATTCTGCTCCCTAAGTTTCTCTGGAATAAAACAATATTAAAATCTATCAAAGTCAAAACCTTTCAGGCAAATAATAAGGACGAATGGAGACTTCAAAACCACCAAAACATTTAATTGCAATTCATCCAACTTCGCGCACCGTTCACTGAGTGTTTCCTCAACGCAGAGGAGAAAGAAGACCAGAGAGGAGACTGCAAAGCCTAAAAAACCAAAAAATTGTTTTCCTCCTCTTTCCCCGCAATAGCAAAAACACGGAACACAAAATCTATTCGGCAAACACTGAAAACAGGAGAGGGGAAAGAATAGAAATATCGATTGAATCGAAACAGAAAGAAAGTGTGCCGTCTATATGACGACACCATCACCAATCTCTTTTCTTTTCGCAGCGCGGTGTCAGAGACTAAGGCGTAGGACAGGAGTCAACAATACGCAAACTGACGACGTAATTCGGCTGAAAACGGATCGAGACGGAACTTCCCGCTGAATTTGCAGTAAGAATCCCCTGCCGAACACTGCATCGCTCTCGGCTCAAGCAACAAATCTTTCATATTTCATATTTCATATTTCATGTTGTTTTTGGCCGGTGGATCTCCTCTCTCCTGTCATTGCAGCAGCAACAACAAAATGAAATGAAATTTGTTCGATTTTCGTAGTGAAACTAAAGCAGGAACCCTCCTTTTTCCTTGTTTTGTGACCTCATCGCTTAATTGAGAATGGCGTTCATTCCTTCTATCTCTCTTTCTTATAATCATCCTCATCACCATCACAGTTATTTTTGATCAAGCTTTTTTAGTTAACGATTACTTTATAATTCAGTAGATCTTCTTCACGCATTACTATCATGGGCGGGGGGATGTGGCTTGGCTATAATTATTTCATATCTCTGCGAGTTTAACTTAACAAAACTGTAAGGATTATCAGGATGATGATAATGAATCGTTTGTTGTTGTTGTTTTTGAACTAATAATAGGTGAATTCTAGTGGAAAAACTCCGTTTTGGTTAAATAATATTAGTATCATTATGGAATACTTCGAGAAGTTAGGCCCCTCCCCCATCCACACTTACGCTTACACTTTGATTATTTTAATGAAATAAAGAGGGTGCTAGCAAGATTCAATTCAGAAATATTCAGTTCTAATTTCTTATTTGCCTTACTCCTCTTATACAACGCTTGAACCTTGTAAGAAATGTTTTTCTTTTCTGAAACTTTCTAAAATATTTAGTACTTAAAGGAAGTTCTTTCGTCTTATTTATTTCCTTAAAACATTTTATAATTTCTTTCTAACTTACATTTTTAAATTCATTTCTTACCATATTTTGTTATTTACACTCCACAACTAAATAGCTCACTTACAAATTACAAATTACTATCATTCCATAATGAACTCATACATAATGTCAAATCAACCAATAATCTTTAAGGATTCTCAAGGATCTGCAAACACTACAATTACCACAAATCCTACTAATAATAATAGAGATATAAGGTTGATTCAACCTTTAACTAACAATAATCCTTTGTTAAATCAAATAGCAACAAATAATAACAATACTCAAATGAATTTCTCAAGTGTCCCAATGACAAGAAGAAATTATACTTATATGGCAAATGTAAACATCCCCTCGGTTACACATATTATTGCACCTGCAAATCAACCACATTTACCAATCATGAATAACAACAATAACGTTTCCTTAAAATTACCAAGAGTATTGCCACCACCAAACAGTTCGTATTACTCTAATACAACAATTACAACTGCTCCGGCTCCGGCTGCTATTACTTCTGCAACTAATTCTTCTGGTGTATTATCCTCTTCTTCTTCTTCAGGAAGTAGTGGTGTTGGGACTCCTAAAACGAATCAAAGAAGAGAAACTTTACTTTCAGTTAGTGATGCTTCGTCCCCAGTTTATAAGAGGGACTCGAACTCCGCATCTTTACCACCTTTTAAATCATTCGATTCCTCAAGAAGACATTCGGTAAGTCTGGCAATATTGGATGATCCAGTTCAACAATTAAGAAACTCTCAACAACCAACTTTGGGGGCTATTGTAAAAGATGAAAATAATAATTTCATTGTTCCTTTGGTTCAAGTTCAACAACCAGGAATGTCAGAACCATCATCAATAAAAACCGAACTCGAAATTGGCTTGCCTGATGAGGAGAATATTCATAAAGTCGGCGAAAGATATAACGATAAAGGTGAATTGATTGGAAGATCAGGTAAAATCCTACGCGATACAAAGAGAGCTGCTCAAAATCGTTGTGCTCAAAAAGCATTTAGAATACGTCGTGAAAAATATATTAAAAATTTAGAATTAAAATCAAAACAATTCGATCGTATGGTTAATGAAAATTCAAAATTAAAATCAAGAATTAAAGAACTTGAAAAATTATTGTAAATTTAAAACTAATTTAAATTCTTTTAAATTAAGATTGTTGGTTTTCTATTTAATTTTCTGTTCAATGTCATTCCCCCCCTCATCTCTTCTCATATTCTTAATGCATTTCTCATACAAATAATAATAATAATATATTTTGGATTTCGTTACCTCCCACCCCACACACGCACACACACACACTTTTTTTATTGTAATATTATACTCATATTCATAATTTTTTATTTTCGCTAATCAACTGTCTACATACTGACATATAAATAAGTAATAAACATTGTCCATAATTAAAAAAAGATCATCCCTTTTCTGATTTCTTTTTACCATGTGTACATAGAAAAAACAAAATAATATAAAGAACCAAAATACATTTCCTTTTTATCTAAATATATATATTACACATAATATTTATGTCGTTTGAATGATTGGATGTGGTTTATACCTCAAAGATATTCATAATGTTTATCTTCTACCAGTTTGAATGATACCGGCAGCGATAAGAGTTTGAATCTTCTTAAAGACTTCTGGGTTCTTCATATGTTCTTGTAATGCAGCTGGATCAGATTGAGCTTGACTCAAGATGCTTTGAATTACTGGATCTTGCATAATTCTTTGAACTTCTGGATCCTTCATTGCTCTTTGATACACTTGCTCTGGAGTCTCATTACCTTCAGCAGGTTGGAATCTTTGAGAACTTGCCTTGTAGTATAATTGATCAATTTCTTTTGAGTTAGAACCATTATTAGTTGCAGCATCCTTGCTTCTAGCTTCATCTAAGGTCTCTAATGCAGAAGAAAATTCTTTAACAGCAATTTGTGCATTAGCCTTTCTAATATAAGCTCTAATGAAATTTGGATCCTTTTGGATAGCTTTATCACAATCCTCAATGGCAGATGGGAATGACATCAATTTTGCTAAAGCAGCAGCTCTGTTAGAGTAACCTCTAGCATCTTCTGGAGCTCTCTTAATCATTTCAGTGTAAGCTTCGACCGCCTTTGGCCAGTCAGCTTTTGTGAAATATTCTTTACCTTGTAGACGGGCTTCTTCAGCCTTTTCCGGGTTAACATAATCGGTAGCTTCTTTGGTCTTAAGTTCCTTTTCAGCAGTTCTTAGTTTAGTTAAGATGTCTGCAGTTCTGTGTTCAGTTAAAGATTTTTGATAATATTCAATGGCTTTCTGTAAATCATTTAATTTATAATATGAGTTACCCATACGAGCAAAAGACTTGGCAATAATCTTATAATCAGCTCTTAAATCTCTACCTTGTTCAACAGCCTCATTTAGTGTGTTGATAGCAGTTTCGTAATCACCTTTCTCAAATTCTGCAGCAGAACGATTGTTCAAATAAGTGATATCTTTGTGTAGTTCAAAAGCTTTGTTATATTGGGCAATAGCTTCATCAAATTTATGAGCTTTGTAAGCTTTGTTACCTTCGGCTTTAGCCAAATCAGCTTCAGCTTTACTCTTGTCTTCTTCGTCAACTTCCATTGGTTCCGGCTCTTCGGAGGCTGGTTCTGGAGTTTGTTTAGTATCGGCTTCCTTTGGAGTCTCTTTAGGTTCACTGGTTGGTTCCTTTGGCATAGAATTGGAGTTAGATAGATCTGGCATGTTTAAATCGACACCCATTAGAGTAGCCATAATGGTCATTAATCTTGGATCAGAGAATAGATCAGTACCAATTGCTTGTGGGTTAGCCTTATAATTAATCAATTTAGCTACCAAAGTTGGATCGTTCATCAATTCAGCAGTCTTTGGGTTTTTCTTCAAGTTTTCAATTAAGTTTGGATCAGCAAATAACTTTGAAAGACCCATATCTGGTTGGGCAGATCTAGATTCTTGTGTACGATGAACTTGGTCAAGACCATCTTGAGCAGCTTTATTGCTGGCGTCTAATTCCAAAGCCTTTTTGTATGCAACTTCAGCTTCATCTAAGTTACCTAAACCAAAATGGGCAGCACCCTTTCTATTGTAACCCTTCGACCAAGTAGGATTAATCTTAATACATTCTTCGGCATCCGTTAGTGCATCCGCAAACTTTTTCATGGAAGAATATGTGGCAGATCTGTTAGAGTAAAGCACATGGTTAGGAGTCTCAGAAACTTCGATGGCCTTAGTAAACAAATCGATAGCATTTTCATATTCCTTAGCAGAGAAGGCAGCGTTCCCTTGTTGTTTGTATTCGTCAGCAGAAAGAGACATCTTCTTTTCGTTTTTAATTGATGAGTAAATGGGAGTTATTGATAACCTCGTTCCTAAAGACGAATGATTGGTACTGCGCTAAATGATAACCAATGTAGTGTGTCTGTTCTTATATAAGTTATTCCTGCTATGTCTATTCTCTCTTGCCCCCCCAAAAACTGGTCTAACATTTTACCTGACAAAACCGAAAAATGGCTTCAAGCGCCGAAGCTCCCAAAGAAATTGAAAATTTAGAAATTTCAATTTTTTTCTAGAAAGTTCCAAGGGATTGGTCACTACGCACGAAATATGTCTTATTTCAAGAGTGGTCAGTGGGATGTATGTCACTAAATCAAGGATAGAACATACAAGAATTGTTCTTAGTTGAAGTACAATACTTGTAGATAGTTTCAGGCTTTGGGATAATATGTATTATATAATATTATATAATTATTTTAGGGATCAAGAGAACATTTACCTTAGACATGATATTCTGGTAGCCCATCCCTCCTATGAAATTTAATAATTTAGACAAAAACAATAAAATAAATTAGTAAACAAATAAATAAAACACAGGAGAATATCAATTGCTATTACTAAATACCTTATATAGAAACAATATATATGTTGCTTGGCTGTAATTCTATATTACTATCGATTGTTGCGTTGGTTTTAAATGAATCATCCGAAGTCGCAACGTAGAACATGTCTTTATCACAGACGAGTTTAACTACACTATTTGAATTAAATTTAGGAAATTGTTTCAACTTCCTTCTAGTATCCAAATTCCAGAACGACACTGCTCCGTCTGACCCACCAGTCAACATTTTCGAGGTTCCAGGACAAAATGCCAACGTGTTAACTGGAAAGACAAACTGGGTATCTTTTAAATTTAATCTGTGACATCTGAATGCAAACTGCCTTTCAGGTTCATTTAGATATTCCACAGCTACTCTACCATCTATGCTACTTATAACATAACCACTAGACGTAGGTAATAGTTTAATATCTCTTATTTGATATTTTAAAGCTGACACCATTGAAATACCCTCGTCCTGTTCTCGTAATGGTAATTCAAACAATCGAAGTTTATGCCCTGTTTCAACCAATATTAATTTATTTGAATTACAATCTGCTGATAAGATTTTACGATCTTCTTTCAATTGTATCCTCATGTCTATTTTTCCTAGACCGACATCTACTACCGAGATCGACCCATCCCAAGATATGCATATTAACGAATTATTTAAATGATGATTTCCATAAACAAATATTTTACATAATGCCAATGTAGAAACATCTTCACCTGTCACTAAGACTGGTTTAAACATATTTGTCCCGATATCATATCTAAGTAATTGTCCTTGTACTGTGCCAACATAGATATCCAAATTGAGAACACAACAACATATTAGAGGTGTTTCATTTTTTCCTCTTTTATACAAAGACGGTAACTTATCCTTGTTGGTGATTTCTGAATTTGTTTTGTATATGGATAGTGTACCATCCCAAGCTGTTACCAATAGGCATGGACCGATGTTCGGTAATTCGCTGATCACCAAGTCACTAATATAATCATCTGGTGTGCTTTCTATTAATATTCCTTCATTATTGGTTATACTGCTGCTCATAATATATATACATTGGCATGATATGATATAAAATAATTAATAATAACATATCTCGAACTTCGAAATTGTTTTTAGCAAGTACCTGTCCTTTAATCAATTATTGATTCCCTTTTCGTTGTTTTGATTTGGTAAGACGCGCTTTAAGACATATTAAGTATGAAAATAACATATTTGCCCTGTAAAAAGTTTGAAGAATAAAAGGAAATAGAGTTCAACTTACACCCATTAATCGCACTATTGACAATTTGTATCCATAGATTATTTATTATATTAATAATATGCATTAATGATGATGAGATTAAAAAATTTCCTATATATTATGTACATTTATATATATAGATATGCAAGGGTACTCTGGGTACCAGAGTGATGGTTATGATGATGTCGTAAGTGTATTATTTTCTTTTTTAAAATAAAATTCTGCGTTTAGTTTCATCACCTGATCATCATCACTTTCACCATCGCTAACAATAACCTCCTTAAGTTGGAGTTTGGCTTTTTTATTCTTTGCCATTTTATTAGTTGGAGGTAATAATTTTCTTTTCAGACTTTGAAGAGATGCACGTTTCATAGAATCACTTTCTTCTCCCTCGGAGGACGATGAACCAGAAAGACCAGCTTGCAAAATTCTCAAGTTTTTCTCTTCCCTGGTTGGGGTCGTTGGAGGTGTACTCAAACTTTGTTGTTCTATCTGTTTTCTCGTTTCTAATAATTTTTGTTTTCTTAATTCGCTTGCTTCTCTCTTTAATTGCCTTAATTTATTGACTTCCTTTTGTGATTTAAAGAAATCAGGTTCTTGATTATTCAAAAATGTGACCCACTCATCACAATCTTCCCAGATTTGATAATCGATACAACCATTCCATGTAGAATCGCCAACACTAGACTTATTAACAAGAATAACCAAACCACCACGTTCATGGACTTGTTTGCTCATTTGTTTCACAACTTTTTTGACACCATCGACTTTTAAGCTTGTCCCCATAATAATAAAGAAATCTGGTTTACCCCTCAAAATATCAAGGTTTAAACCTTGCGATATAATATCACCAGAGGGATGATTTTCACCATATAAAACAATATTTGGTCTCAACATACCGTGATGATCAACAACACGTTTACCTTGTTGAGATCTTCTTAATTGAATAGCTTCACAATGAGGACAAACTGGCAACTCTCCTCTTCTAAAGGATCTAGCCCAATATCTGTTCCAATTGAAAACATGGAAACATCTAGTACATGATAATTTATTTAAATCACCATGTAATTGAACCACATCATAATTTCTCCATTTTGCATTACTGAATGCAGTACATGAATTACTACGAATTAGAGATTTTTGTAAATTTTCTTTTTTCAACGAATCCTCTTGTACAGGTTGTTCACTCGATAGTTCTAAACCTAGAGTCTCTTCAAGTCCATCAATATTTTGTGTATAACAACGTAATAATTTACCTCTATCTTTTAAATGAGCAATAAATTTATGTGTCTTTGTTGGTTTAGCCAATCTACAACTAGAATATAATTTTTCCATAAATGTAGCCCATACAGATATTTTCAATTCATCTCTAAACAAAGAAATATCAAACATTTCTTTACCTGAACCCAGAGATACATTTGGATGTTCTTTCTTCACTAAGTTATAAAGACCATCAGAAGATCTGAAATCAGGGATCCCCGCATTACATGATATACCAGCCCCCGTCAATACTAGCACTTTACGTGATCTGCTTAAAGCTTTATTGATATTCAATATTGTTTCATCGTCTGAATTTAATTGTAAAATATGTTGTAATTTTTTGGTTTGCAGGGACTCACTGGTCACATTATTTGTTGATTTTGAACGGGCTGCTTTACTTGGTACATTTTTAACCAAAGTTGTATCCAATTTTTGAGTTATATTTTTACGCATTTTGTTCATAGATAGAGCTTCCTCATCGAAGGAGGCTGACCTTTGATCATTGGATAATAATTTGATCTGTTTATGCTCTAGTTTAACTCTTCTACTCATTTTTTCTTATTATAATTTAGTAATTTTCGACAAAAAAAGTAAATATTCAAGTATGAAAATATTATTATTTTATGAACAGAGTTGTTATTTATTCAACTTATTAATGAAAGAATGAATGATGTCGGTATCTTCGGCGGGATTTCGTCAATCTGTGAAAATTATCAAATAATTATTTCCTATGTTCTACTGCCTCGACAACGTTACCCTCTATATTAGATTGATTGTCTTTATTTTATTCAGTTCCCAGGATTCCTTGACCGTCAATGGAAGAAAACTTTCAAGATATTCCGATTTGCTTTTAGCTCTTCCATGTATATATATATAGAGTCGATGTATTGAAATTAAAGGATGGTCCATTAAATCGGTCGTGCAAACGTCGTTGTTAACGACGCTATGCGGCCTTGTTCTGCGCCATTCTCTTCGCGTCTCCTAACTTTTTTTTTATTATTTATTGTATTTTATTACCGAAACGGGAATTATGGCATTTTCACTATTTGCGTATTGATGTTTTGCCCGAAAGGGGAAAAATAAATGGTTAGTGCAACGAGGCAAGACACGAAATGTTCCTCTTCTATGATGCCAGCCATGACATTTTTATTAAATGAAATAAGAGATACAGCGTCAGTGAGAGGATAACGATGAGCAATGGTAGTTTCAAGTCTGACATAAAAGCACGTTATGATATTGTTATATAAAAACCTCTTTGACTAGATAACGATATATTGAGTGTCTAAATTATTTATAGTCTAGAATGCAGAGAAAATCGTTATTCTATGTAGTCAGATCCTCTTGTGAGGATTCAGAGCTTACCTGGCTTTCCCTCACTAATTCGTTTATCAATTTTGTAGATAAGTTTAAGAATGGGTATGCTGAAAAAGTACTTACTTTCTCCTCTTTTGCAATGGATTCTGCAGTTGGTGTGGCCTCTCTAACGACTCGTTCCTTCTCATCAATATCACTATCAGCTGTCTCCCAGCCGTCGAATTTCAAATCGACCAAAAAATAGTTTGGAGCAGTTTGAAACAATTGGATTACGACTTTCATTCTCTCGGGAATCACATCTGCTTTATCAACACTTTCCTGATTCAGTTGCCTATCCCATTTCCAGATTGCTCTAATTGTCCATAATTCTCTCTCTGTAGTTCTAATCCATTCTGCACCAAGTCGTTTCAATGCACTGTAGACTTCTCCCATGACAACCAACGGGTAAGAATGCGATCTTATTCCAAAATGCCACCTTGTTTTACTCGTCGGAGTTAACATTGGTGTAATAACCCCGGCACCAGGAAATCCCTCTGCAAACATATTTACACGATGGATCTGAGGTAATGAGGTCGGTAAGATTGCAATTGTAGACTCATTGGTATCTAGTGGAGTATATTCCGCATCGTTATAAGTTCGTTGTTGTCTCAGGTTTCCTTGCTTCATATTACCGGCAGATGAATCACATGGCTCCCCTGATGTCGCAGTCAAGTTATACTGAGAATCTTTGTTTCTATTATATGTAGTCATTTGTTGTGCAGCCATAGTATCTATTACTTCTCCACTCTTATTATTGATCAAAGAAATATCGGAATCTGATCGAACCAATCTTAAATCTTTCAAGATACTTTTATTTTCTTTCATTAACAAATATGCATCCCTAATCTCTTGTAAACCAGGGTCTGTAGTTTCTGTTTGTAAAGATTCATAAATTTCATCCATCCCATAACCCATAGTGTTAGCCAATGCGGTGACCAATTCTTCGTCTATAAGTTCTTCACCACTTCTTATCGATGCAGTGAGACTACTAGTATCTGTGTCCCCATTGAGACTATCATTCTCATCTTCTCTTAAATCCTGTGGAACTAAATATAACTGAATGTCTTTCTTGAACCATTCATCCTGCATAATCTCTTGAATAGATATTCTACCTAAGGGGTTTACGATAAGCATTTTTTTAATTAAAGAAGCAGCTCCTGGAGATAAGAAATTTGGCAATGCATAGATCCCGTTATTAATATTTTTAAACAATTTGGGTAAACTTTCATCATCAAAGGGCAATCTGTGACATAACAGAACATAAAGGATCACACCACAGGACCATACATCAACTTCTGGTCCTGCATATAATTTCCCACCAATGATTTCAGGTGCAGCATAATTAGGTGAGCCACATGAAGTCTTTAAAAAATTACCGTCAGTCATAATATTAGATAAACCAAAATCCGTAATCTTAACACGATAATGTTTATCCAATAAAAGGTTTTCAGGTTTAAGATCTCTATGGACCACTTTATGCCTATGACAATACTCCACGGCTGATATGATCTCCTGAAAGAAATGACGAGCTTCGTCTTCAGAGAGTCTTCCACGTTGAGTGATATATTCAAATAATTCATGTTCTGCATACTCTAAAACTATAATAATTTCATCATTAGATTTAATGACATCATACAGTTTAATAATATGCGGATGTCTTAACAATCTCAAATAAGAAATTTCTCTTTCAATACGACCTTGCATATCTCTACGAGAAAGAATTTTCTTATTAATGATTTTTAATGCAACTTTTTGTCTCGATGTAATATGATAAGCAAGTTTCACTTTCCCAAATGAACCTGTTCCTAACGTCTTCACAATTTGATAACTTCCAAATCTTGTTCCATCAGCAAGTCTCGGTAATGGTCTATTAATGTTTTTACTATTAATAGCATTATTATTACTACCAGTGGCAGTATTGTGATGATGACCCGATAAAAGCCGGTTCTTCCCCGAGGGAGCATGTCGACTTCTATTAGAAAGACTACGAGCCTGTTGAGCAGCAGAGACAAAGGGAGGTCTCTGACCACCAACGGCGGGAGCAGACGCCATTAATGGGCTTTGTCCCGATGAGATGTCTAAGTTTTGCTCATTCTGACGGTGATGGTAATGGTGATGGTGATGATGGTGATGATGATGTTTGTGTCTATGTCTTGGAGCGGAATTATCCGGAGCTGTTTGAGATTGTTCTAATGTATTCTTTTCATTGTACTCACTCATGACTATATCCAATACCGACCCATTCAACAAAAAAACTTGGTCTATTTACCTGTCTTTTCACCTATCTTTCAATCTAATGAAGTTTGTCAAACTCGGGATTTTATATAATTTCCATATTTCTCTGCTTATTATGTCAACTGTCCTTGCCTTAATTTTCTCAAAATTTTCACCTTTTTCTTCTCTCCCAAAAATTCAAATTTTCGCTGATTTTAGGCGGTGACGATCCGAAAACAGGTGATTAATTCCAGTCATTCTCGTTGAATGATGATGATGATGATGATGATGTGAAGACAAGCATTGTATGTTGGGATGGAAAGTTGTCATTAGCAATTTGCGAGTGTCCAAAAACAATCTGGTTAATTGTAACGCTGTTACGATGATGAAATCGTCCGTTGACGTGTTACGTGTCAGAAACGAACACTAGGTCTATCCAATCCACATAATCATATCGTTAGCTAGGTCAATATGACCAAGGACAAATATTGCATTACATTACATGCTAGAGAGTACGACAAATTTTTCAACATTGTCCATTTTGATTGGTTTAGGAACCCAAAACGAAAGTGATAATGACGGTGAGTGGCGGTGCAATATTGAGGGGTGTGTTTATAATTAGATGAGAGGCAACTCTGGCGGAGAAACGGCCGTACTCCGAGATTTAAGTCTTTTCCATTCACAAAAGAAGAGGAACTGAGGGGGATGCGAAGGGGAGAGGGGAAGGAGGCTAAGAAACCTCAATCAGAAAGATGGATAAGAAGAACCACCTGTAAATGTCGAGCTATGACATGACAATTTTTAGGATATTAAAGAAGAAATTGCATTTTTATACCTCCTATAAGAAATATAATATATAATAAGTTTGTATAAGGATGTGCTGAATATTTTGAAAGAGATCCAGAACTAAAAACAAAAATATATATAAGGTCATTTAGGTTGTGTATATTATAAGTCATAATTTACCTTACATTTTAGTAACACCAGAAAAAATACAACAACAACTACAACAACTACAACACTGCTTTATGACAGACGAGAGATATAAAACATGTTACAGAAGGTTGAAGATAGAAGTAGATAATGAAATTTGGGAACAGAGACATGGATTTTACACGACAGGCGTGTCATTTGATACTGTGCCTACAATGTTTATAGATTCAGTTTATGATAGAGATGATTGTGAATTTAATGGTATTAAATTCCCATTTCCAACAGATTCTAATAGTCATACGATGTTAACAGCAACAGATATGAATATTTTATCAACGATGAATAGCGATGGAGAACCATTCTTTAAAGATCATGGATTTAGTACCCATAGAGATCCTTATCATGGTATATATTTTGAAGATATATTTGTTAGAACCCCAGCTGGGAAAATTGTTAGAAGAGATTATCCAAGTCATAGATCAATTGATAATGATGCACTGTTGGTTAATAGATTACATCATTCGTATTATCAATTATGTGATAAAAATAAACAACAACTGCTTAAAAGAATAAATAATTCCTCATCAAAATATTACTTATATCCTGACTTACTTTCTTTAGAAAATTATATCGATATGGACATGACTGCGACGAACAAATCATCTATAGATCAACCCATACCAGACCCAAATAAAACGGAGAAACATTTACAATATAGTAAAAATAGACGTAAAAAACATGTATTATCCATAAAATATAGCAATATACCGATGCAAAGAACTTTACTATGTCATATCGACGGAAGAAGACACACTTGGGTAGCGTTAGATTATATGCTCACGACTTTGTCACAACCAATGGATCATTTAGTCATTGTCACAAATTTGCCCGCCATTAGACAAAATGAACCGTTATATAAAAGGAAACAAACTACCAAAAATATGGATCAATGGGCCCCTGGGTATTTACGTCAAGATATAGACAATACTATTAACAATTTACAAGATTATATTACGTTATTAATCCCTCCTACAAAACCTGTCAAAATTACAATTGAGGTTGCTACAGGTAAAACGTTATCTGTATTAAAAGATGCCATTAATGTATACCATCCTGATATGATTATAAGAGCAACACTTAAACATGAAAGGACTAAATCGTTGGTAGGATGGAAGACATATAATTTGAATGACACTTTGGCAGGACGTTATCCTGTTCCAGTATGTCTTATTCCGGCGAAAAGGATGTCACAATTTGAATTACAGTTACAACATCATTTCCATCCAACAGAAGAACAGTACAAAAAGAAACCATTTGAAATGTTGATCTCGAAAGGTGTCTTTGATTCAAATGATTCATCAATGGACTCATTAATAAAAACTTGTTCGAAACTGGAAGTATCAAATAAAAATTATAATGTGACGGATGATACCATCACTTCTAAAACTGGTCACATCGAGGAGGAAAATGATGATTTCGCAATATCAAGTGCAGACTCGAAATCAATAAATACTAGCGAATTGGAAAGCACTGAAATAAATTACAATTCTTCCTTTAACAACCTTCTCAATTTAGTAAGACATCATAAAGCTCAGCTCTTTTTGAAACTTCAAACAATTGATAATGACGCTAATATCGGCCGATTAGATAAAAAACTACTGGAATTAGATTCAATTGTAGATAAATCTACACGGTTGGCTATAGATCTAGATAATTCATTTACGGAGGATTATGACAGTAATATAGAAAGTTTGAAAAAAGTTATCACTGGTGGACGTGATATAACAAAGACAAAATCAATGACTGAAGAATATAGTGGTTCTGGTCGTCGTCATTCTCACCCTCAGCCCAAAGGCGACAAATTACATTTCTCAACCTCAACAAAAACTACGGATGGTTCTCATGGGTTAGGTAACCATAAAACTCGTTCGGTGTTGGACTCTAAGAAAATCAAGAGATTATCATTACCAGAAGAAACTCTTAGGAAAACGCACAGTACTGATGGATTAAGAAAACAAAAATCTAATGAATCATCTAGAAGTCATCGTTCTACTAGATCTAGTGGATCTTTTAGTTCCACAAAAGGAACAAAACAAAAATCTAGCGGATTCTTTTCTTTCATGAAATCTTCATCTTCAGGTACTGGTAACTCTGAGGGTGATAGACGCTCTTCTAATGAAAGTCAAAATAATGGAAACACAGAAGTTAGTACTAAAAAAAAGTATAAAATGTTTGGTTTCAGTAAGTTCTAAATAAAAACTGACATATATTTAATAGTTAGGAATTGATATATGCATATATACTTAGAAAAATAGTCCAATAATAGTTTTAAAATGTTACAAATGTTTTCCATGTTTGGGTTTTATTTGACTAAGCTTTTCTAAACAGTTTTCTGCTTTTTCTTGTTTTTATTTTATAATTTCCAAAACATCCAAAAAAAAAAGAAAAGAATACCATACGTTATCCAACCGGATCGTTCATATGGTTAATCAATTAGTTCTCTGTCACTGGGTCATTTTATGACAAAATTAGGATATATTCTAATAATTATACTCTATATGTAATTATTCTGTCCGAGCGAGGTTCGCCCGCTTTAACCGGCAATAATTTTATGTATATTAAGGGGGAAGAGGGGAGATGACCATCGAATATTCTGAACAACTCACATAACAAACATAACATAAACAACATATATATTTACGACAACGAAAAATATTTGGTATAGCTACAAGGTATCCAATCGTAATAAAATATATATTCGTTTCAGGAGTTAAAGATTTGTACAATTAAAATTTAATAATGGGAGCTACCTATAAAATTTTCGGGAAAACATTTCAATCACATCAACTGGCAATAGCTACACTACTGACTGTTGGTGCAGTAGGATTTGTTATGACCGAGAAGGGCAATAAGTCGGTTGAATCACCAAACCTTCAGGCAAAACTCCAAAGTGGAGCATCAGAAGCAGCAAAATCTAATAGCGAAGACATCAATGTCGAGAAGTTACTAACCGAACTAATCGAAGAAAATGATGAAACTGTTAATTGAGATCATTTAAGTGATAATGTATATATATATTCATTAATAAGTTTATAAGTTTAAAGAGATACGAAATTTTATATATTCAATAGTTACATCGAATGCATTATATACGTAACTACTATTTGGTGAGAATAGATACTATGTTTTTAGGTCATATCTTTTTCGCAACAATTTCTTCAGCCCTTTGATGTTCTTTAAGTAGTTCCATCATTACGAACCCCGCAATATCCGTCTCTTCAAAATATGATACGTGAGATTTTAGAGCTGATATTACATCTACCTCTAAGAGGTTGGGTTTGAGTGCATAATCTACCCTTCCACTATGGTTCAGAGAAGTTAGAATGTTCAGGAGTTCACCAGTAACTCTCATCTCATCATTTTTTTTAGGTAGCTCCTCTGTTTCAGAATCATTTTCAGAATTTTCAATCATTCCAGGTAACTGTTTCCCAGCAGGTAATCCGTCCCAAAGGTTTCCACTCATTTCAATCATCTTAGTCGTAAACCCATCTAACTCTGACCAATGAGGTAAATATGATTGTTCGAACTGTGATAATTTAGTATCAATTAATGGTTCTACTCTATATGCTACGGGATCACACGTATGATATAAATTGTAGAACTCCTCACAGTTAGGTCTATTTACTTTCAGAGTTGATTTAGGTTTAGGGCCCTTCTTGGGACCAATTCTTGTTCGTTCAACAAGTTTTATTAAACCTACTGGCGATCCAATGCCAAAGAAATGTGATACATTGAATTTTAATTTATAATGTCTATGTTGAGATATCATATCAAATAGAATAAGACTTCCTAAGGAATGTCCTATTAGGTGTACCCTCCCATTAAAGTCGGGGTTCTTCTTCATAAACAAAGTGTAAGTATCATTTAACTCTTTCATAACTGTGTCTAGGATAATTTTCTTGTAGTACTCTTCACCGTATAATAAGACATCGAGTGCAACATCCCCCATTAATTTTCGTAAAGGGAGGATCCCTGAAACAGTAATATCAGCTAACGCCGGGATTTCAGGGTTACATATATCATCCTCTGTGGGATCTGTCTTAAACTTAATCGAATGTCTCCAGGTGATTGGAAGAACCTGGATACCAGGATTTGTCTCCCAATCACTGTTCCCTTTCTCTCTGTTTAACTCTTTCAATTGATCAGACTCAGAATATAAAGTTTTAATATTTGATCTCAATAAGTTAACCGTGTGAGCAAAATTAACATATTCATATTTCTTACCTAACGTTTGACCAATCCCATGCACACATAGTACCAGGTCTCTAATTTT
Source organism: Maudiozyma barnettii (assembly GCF_903064755.1). Classification (NCBI taxonomy): domain Eukaryota; kingdom Fungi; phylum Ascomycota; class Saccharomycetes; order Saccharomycetales; family Saccharomycetaceae; genus Maudiozyma; species Maudiozyma barnettii. The sequence goes on from NW_024545246.1 coordinate 176,635, forward strand.
TCGTTTGGTGTTTGTTGGATTTCCATTTAATTGAACTTGGTTCATATAATCCTCATCTATATTAGGATTATCAGGATTTTTGTCTGACCCTGTAGTACTAAATATTGCTGGCATATTTTCGAATAAATCCCAACTTGTAAGATTGGACAATACAGAAGGCTGTTCTTTTGGCTTCTCATCAAGATGTCTATTGTCATGACTAGACATGCTATTATCTGTACCTAGTGATGTGACTAGCATTTTATCAATGTTTTTAAAGCCTATTGGTTTCTTTTCTCCCTTATATACTGCAACACCATTTATAGGAATATAAGAGCCCAATCCGGACTTCAAGTAATTGAGAAATAGTTTCCCACCATCTAAATTCTTAAGAATGAAGCCTGCGTTACTGTTCTCATCACTGAATAATACATATTTGCCTTCATTGTATGTACCTTGTAATTTCTGTACTTCAACTTTATTATCAGATAAAGTTTCTAATTCAGAACACAGATGAGGAGCCAGGGGAGTTCCATTAGAGTTGAACCATAGTCCTCTTCTTACCTCATAGGTTGGGCCATGCCAATATGTTGGTTTGATAGTAAATGTGTCAAGGTTGATAGTATACAGATTGTCTTCACCGACTTGAATGGTGGCAGATCTGTTCTCACCATTGGATGTCATCTTTGATAAGCGCACTCTATATCTTTTCTCTAATGCACAAGAGTCTTGTTTTGATAATTTTTCAAACTTCTGAGGACCTGATGGAGGTTCATAATCGGGGTCATACGGTTTCGTGCATGGTATATCTGTTGCATAATACCATTGGGTATTCAACCTTCTAACGCTACCCTTTAATATAATGCGTATTTTTAACATGTCCCTTTATTTAGATTATAATCATATGTAATATATTGTTCGAAAAAGAAAGACTAATAAGAATTTCTAAGTCATACTTTAAATAGAGGTATAAGAACTTTTATATTTTGTATAATTATATATTTCTTATTTCTTTTCATAATAGTTCGCATTTTGCTCTCTGTATTATATATGTAGATCATCTACTTCCTAGAGTAAATTTCCAACCCATTTCGTTTGTTGTTTCGATGCCGGAGGGTTTCTTTTTTTCACATAATGAAAATTTGTTGAGAAAGACAGATCTGGTCTGATCTGTCTCTGTTACATTGCGGAAAAACAGTACTCTGCTGCTGACATCTGAAAATGGGCAACCGTAGCACCTCGATTAAGATGTGATGATCAATTCGATGAGTTCACTTGGGTGCTAGTTGCCATTCTAGGAGTTAAGTTCTTGCCTATTTCGCCAAAGATTTAAATTCAAATTTTATTTTATTATTATCTACTGGTCTGGCGAAGATTAGATCTCAATCTTAAATTGTAATGTCCTGAGCTTCTTTCATCTCCTAAAGGAGTGATATCACCTTCGTCGAAATTATTTACATGACTAGTGTCAGCATTTCTCAATCTTCTGGTTATATCATTATTTTCATCTGTAGCGTCCTTTGTAACTTTGCTGCGCAACCTGTTATGCATGTCATCGATTGGTGGTTCAACAATATTTACTTTTCTTAGGTTTCTCACTCTAGTTGACATTTGTGGTGATTTATTTTGTAATGGATGAGTGGGAGTGGTTGATTCCAGATCAGATGCAATAGGTGATGATGCAGGCGAAAATGAAGATTCTTTGTTTTCATCTTCGATATCGCTGTTATTATTAGCATTATCATAATCAGATCCATCAGAATCGTCTTTTGGATTCTCATTGCTGACATAGTCTTCATCCTTCGAAACATCATCTTGAACAATTTTTTCCTCTTCTTCAGACTCGTCATCATCATCACTCGGTTGATCCAATATAACTTGAAGATCCTTTCTGGATTCATCAATGATATTGACCAGCTCATCAAGATCATCTTCTTTGTATAGTGCTTTCAAATGATTTACCTCAATTTTCTTAGGTGGTGCGGTGTATACTTCTTTATTCTCTGTCTTCTTCTTCTGATTTTTTTCTATGCTTAAATGATCAGTTAAGTGAGCATTTTTTGATGATCCCATTTTAGGTGCTATATCCATTGTAGGAATTGCAATATTATATGGTAAATAGTCCTTATGAGGATCGAGATTCAGTTTTTTAAATTTGGCTAAAATTTCAGGATCCTGTTTATCCTCAGGTAATAAATTTTGATTGAAAAGAACAGTCAGCGGTTGACTAGAATATGTTTTATGATGTTTTAAACGAGTATGATTAACAATGCCTTGTGCAGAAGTGAAATTGGCTCTTTGACAAAAACTACAAGTGATAATTACCAATATACCATCATATCTTCTAAATATTGGTTCATTTGCATCAGTTTGACCAATAATACCACTATTATTCGATAAGCATGATGTTGAATATACTCTTCTATGGTGAGTATTCATTTGGTTAGGGGTAAATTTATGGATTTCGAATCCATTTGATTTAGTAGTCTTTTTACCGCTCTTCAGGATACTTTTCGTTGAATCCTGTGAATTTGTTATGGATGGTGTAGTGGTATTTGCAAGTTTTTGACGCTTGGTTGATCTTTCATTCAATATAGAATCATCTTCTGGTTCAAATAATTCAGTATCCAAAAGATTTCCATGACTTTTACTTCTTGTTTGATAATGATGTTTAGGTATATGTATGGAACCACCCATATTGAGTTGTAAAGATCCTGAAGGAAATACATGATCTTGCCATTTTTCTTGAAGACTTCTTGCGCGTAGCATTTTTTTATTTATTTCAATTTGTTCTTGTTTATATTTATCTATTTTCGAATATAATGTATTATCATTATGCAATTGTTTTATCAATTCGATTTGGGCATCAATTCTATTAATCTCATTTCTAATATTGTCTTTCTCCTTTCGTGAAAGGAGACACTGTAAATTTACGATATCCAATAATTCACTCTTTACAGAACTATATTTCATTCGTTCTATCTCTTCACTATCTTTATTTATAGCTGAGTGTGTCTGATCTTCCATTAGATCTATAGGAATATAATTTGTTCGAAAACAATCGACCGTTAGGTTTTCATGATCATCAGTAGATGAAAGTGTAACTAAATCATGAGGAGATTTCGGTGTTGCCACTTGGTAGTTCCGGGAGGTGGATTTGTTACTATGGCTATTGTTGCTATTGTTGCTTTCACAAGATGTCATCTGTTGTTGAACGGTATCTGTTATTAACCTATTGTTATTGTCTGTATTATTGTTGTTGTTGTTTTTAATAGTAGACGATGTCATAAGTTTGAAACAAAAAAAAATAATGTAAATGATTAATAATAAATAGTAGATATGTTAGTCTTGTTGTTATTTTTTGAGAATGTGTTAATTGTAAAATGAGTGAAGCTACTCTGTATTTCGTTTGTTTTGTTCTTATATGTTACAGAATAAACATACACACTTCATTTGTCCCTTCACTAAAATCACAAAGAGAACGAAAAGAGATAATATATCTTTAGTGGTTTCTACTAGTTTTAGTCTTATTTGTTTTGCAAACAAATAGTACACAAAAAAAGATAAATGTTGCGAAATATATGGACTTGCTTTTATTAGTATTAATGAATTATGATCCTAACATGCAAAGTGGCAAAAACAAAACTATATATATTTATTTACTTATTTTGCTGATTCTATTTTCAATATAAAGAATGGAAAAGTGAATATGTATAGATTTGTATGTATGTTTTTGTTTTGTTTGTGGGTGGGTACCCTTTCCTCTGGAGAATAGAGAAGTTTAATCAGAGAGAGCAAGAAGTTTTTCGTTTTGTCTTCGCCACTGCCCGAAATTTGTGTGTGTCTCTCTCTGTTTCTTTGTTATTGTTTGGGCTTATTTAATTATGACAACAGAGAACAGTGAGCAGTGAAGTAAAACACAAACGAAAAAATTGTAGCTACAGATGAAAGAGTTGCCAGAGGGAGTTTGGTGGAACAACTTGCTTGACGAAATAGAGTAGTAGCAATAGTGCTCGTGGCAGTGGTGATGAAACCAAGCACATGCAGCAGAGATGAACGTATACCGTATTTTAGTTCTATCTTTATTCCCTGAATTCATGTATGGATAGTCGTTATTGTAAACAAAAATTAAAATGAATAGTTATTTGAAGTATCGCGAAGAGGAGAGGGGCAAAGAAGTTTTCCCATACCTGTTCAAATATTGTATTGTTTTTTGAAACAAAAGAAGACATGATTTGGTATAAAGGTGATTTTTTGTAGATTAACTTTTCAAAGTAGAATATGCAAGTAAAGGTTAATGACCTATTGTTGTTTGCCTCTATTTGCTTTGATATAAAATACCTTTTCCCTTAGTTACAACATTTTATTCAGAAGATTAGTCAAAGAAAAATGAAAGAAATCATCTGAGTACGTTTACTTCGTTTTGGTTTCACTCATCACTATTATGGTATGTTGCATTACCACCACTAGACATATAAACTATTGAATCACTGCTCTCAAGGCAACGGTCAGTTCTTGGAGATTTAGTTGGTGCAACGTCTGCATTCAAAATTTGATGTTTGTTGGCCTTGGATGAATGAGCATTGTTTCGTTTATTAACTCCATTATTATCTTGTGATGGTTTATGAGATTGATATAATGAAGATCTTTGATATTCAACTGGCGTCATTGATAACGGGGAGCCCTTAATACCATTGACGTTCCAGTTCTTAAATGGTTCAGGAGCCTGATACAAAGTGTAACGTTGCTTTATTAATGATGTTGAATTTTTATATTTATCGGTGTATAGTTTATTTTGTTTTGACGTACTATTGTTTGGAATTGGTGTAGAAGTGGAGTTTGGAGGTTGATCAAAATCTTCAAATTTTAAGGAACGATCTCTATGACTCTTGCCATTAATAATAGGGGTTATCTTGATAATCGTACCCTTATTAGATGATAAGCTTTCAGGTTTACTGAGGTTAAGTATCTGATCCATTTGATTTTCAATGTTACTTTCACAGGAAATAATATCTGTGTCAGTGTTAGGACATAACGTATCCTTAAATGGTTCATTCGTACGATCAAAGAATTGAAGTCGTTCACCTTTGATCATCGGTCTATACTCTATCTCTGGAGAATAATTACGAAACGGCAAACGTAATTTGTTTTTACTGGTTATTGATGAATTTATCGTATTGCCTGATTTGATCTGTAGTGGTTTCGTAATGTTGTTGTTTCTAAACCTCTTCCTGGGATTCATAATGTATAATATCTTGTTATAAATCAGATGAAATCAAGATATCTCACATACACACATACGTATATACATATATATCTGGTGTCACGAAGTATGTGATTGTCTACATTCTTTTTATTACCTGGGCGGCAAAGTTTGTTAAATATGTCGTCCTTTAAATATGACGTCCTTTAAATTTCCCTCTTTCTTTCTTGGTGGGTTTTTGTCCAAGTGAATTCAAATAACAGAATTGAACACGACAGAAGATTACCAAGTTTCATAGAGGGGAATAGAATAGAGTGACAGAGCCATATACATAGTTGTTGGAGTACCTTGAGCATTGGTACACCATGAAGATGACGTGCCATAGTAAAATAATTCGTTTGTTACGTATAGATACCTTCTATACCATCCATATCATCTACATAATTGTGTTGCATTGCTGTGTTTTGTTAAGCGCGCGTAGTAACAGCAAGAGTAGCCAGGAAGAAATAGACAGAGACAGAGCGAAAATGTTCAGTCAGTAGAAACACACATAGATTTGAATAAATTTTCATATTTGCAATGCAACTAACTAAAGATAGAGAAAAATTGCAATTCTTCCTATTAAGAAAGGTTGTTGGTTTTATTTCGATATTGCAACTCCATAACCCAAATAATCTGTAGTGGTAACTTTAATATTGTTTTGTGTTTTTTTAGCATTGAATTATATCAGCATTAGGTTATATATAGAGAGAGAGACAGAGAATCATCCTATCATTTTGCATCATGCCAATTACTATAAGAAGAGCAACAATTGGTGATATCATTTGTATGCAAAATGCAAATCTGCATAACCTACCTGAGAACTACATGATGAAATATTATATGTATCATATCCTTTCATGGCCTGAACTGTCGTTTGTGGCTACTACCACTGATATTACTGTTGACGAAGATACTTGCTCAACAGATGGAGCAAGTGCTGCAGATGAAGAAGAATATATGACATTGGATGACAATTTAGGAAACTCAATCAAATTGGACCCTACCTATGTGAAACCAGGCGAGAAACTGATAGGTTACGTCCTAGCTAAGATGAATGACGATCCAGATCAATCTGAAGAACCAGCAAATGGTCATATTACTTCTTTGAGTGTAATGAGAACTTTCAGAAGAATGGGTCTAGCCGAAAAGCTGATGAGACAAGCGTTGTTTGCCATGAGAGAAGTCAACCAAGCTACTTATGTATCACTACATGTCAGACAATCTAATAGAGCTGCATTGCATTTGTACAGAGATACTTTACAGTTTGAAGTATTAAGCATCGAAAAGAGTTATTATCAGGATGGTGAGGACGCATATGCTATGAAAAAAGTATTAGACTTAAATGAATTGAAGATTTCTAATTTTACACATGGTCCAAAGGATGAACCTGTTGAAGATGATTTGAAAAGTGATTTGTTAGAGGATATCATTAGAGAGGGACTAGATAATATAACTGTATGAATCAATAAACAATGACGAACTGTCCATTGCTAACTACTATTTAATAATTATTATTATCTTTTTTTTTCCATTCATAATATCATTATCGCATCATTCATGTATATCTGTATACGTATTTATTTTATAATTATAAAGCATACGAAAAGACATAACAAAAGGTACTTATCCCAAATACGTTCAAGATATTTTACATAAAGATAACTTACTGCATACAATACAAGATTATTGTTTAATAATAGTTCTTTCTAATAAAATTTAAATCAGCCAAAAGTAAAAATTAGGTAGCTTGAGTTTTTCCACATCAACACCGAACTAACGGCATCTCGAGCCAAATGCACTCACAATCATCATAAAATAATAAGGAAAGAACTTCCTGGTTTCTTTTGAAATGAAACTACCAAAGGAAAACTAAAAGAAGTATTTTATAAAACTTATCTCCTCTTCATCAAACAGTCGAAATGCTCTCTCTTTATATACTTTTAAATTTTTCTCATTTTTGCAGCCTGAAAAATGAATTTTTTGGAAATTGTTGGCGCTCCACACATTTTCAGCAGCTGTAAAATGTTCTCACTGAATACGAAGTGACCATGTTCTATCATTAGGGTTATTCATGATTATATAACGAAATACATAAATTTGAATTTAAAACGGTTTCTATCATTCATCAGTGGGTTTCTTGTATACGACTTTGTCGACTTTCACCTCACCGTCTATGAACATATATATGTACAATGTACAAGTAGACCCTTGTATATCTAAAAGACAGAAACTTGGAACATTCGACCCCGATATTTCAACCTCCGATATGCTTATATCTTCTTCATTGAGAGATTCTTCTTCCAAGGTTGCATTCTTATCTTCTTGTTCTTGTTCTTCATCCTTTGTATCAGGTTTATTGTTTTCTAGTTGTTCACTGCCGTCTTCTGATTGGGTAATATCATCACTCTCTGTCGCACTATCTTTTTTATTAGTTTCTATGTCAGTAATATTGTTTGAAATTGAATCGTTTAATATAGGCCAATCTGCACTGAATGCACCTGTACAACTTCCTGGATTGACAAAAAATTTCTCTTCTAAAGTATATGCTTCAACATTATGTGTACCGCCCCATAACATTATATCAACATCTAATTGACGTGCAAGGGCCAATAACGATAATGGATCACTCTTTGGCACAACAGTATAGCCATTACAACACCCTATTCTAAAGTCACCTTCTTTTATCACAGCTACAAGAGGTATATTTTTCTCCTCATAGTTACCTGACCCCCCATTTGATTCATGAGTATCAATAATAATTGAGGATTTATCAAATTCCCCACGAACTATTGAAATATTTGGAGAGACAGTTTGGAGGAAATTTAGGAACTCCGGTGATTGTGTACTATTACCTAATAGTGCCACATGAGATATCTTATCTGGTATACTTAGCAGTTTTTTAAATTTTGAAGGTATGTCCTGTATCATATTGGATTCAATTTAAATATTGCAAATTGAATTTTAGAGTTTGTTAGTAAAATCTCTTAAAAAATAGAAAATGTCAATGCATTTCTCCTGTTTAACTTTCTTACATACTATTGCCCGACTTGGAATATGAGCGTCACTTATAGCGAGGACCAACATATCTACAAACTCTGACAGATATAATTAAACGATTTATGTTGGATTCTGATTCCTATCACAGTAATTCCCATCGACTACAACTTTGTATCCCTTTATATGTATGAATAAGATGTTTGTTAGCCACTCACTTTCCCCTTTGAAAGGTTATTGATGTTCTGTTTTCCTTTTTCCCTAAGCCGAGATGATATAAGTTTATAACAATGGAATATATTAAAGGCGAATGAGTAGACATCTTGACGAGAATACGTACAAGAAGATAAATTCGTCAGTCTAGATATATATATATAAATATTAAGAATATTTTATATCTACACGGATGTCCATATATTTATATATAGGAATTGATGGATTACTGATTGGAATATATAGTATTTTTCTCGAAGATCCTATATATACTTCTTGCCGCCCATATATGAGATCAATGGTTGAGGAATTCCAATCTTATCAGTTTCCTTAATGTAGTTATTTTCGACAAGTGCTAATAGAACTCTAGGAACTGCCATGGCAGTACCATTAATACTATGTACATATTCCAAATTGCCATTTGAATTTTTGAATCTGGTATTCAATCTTCTACTTTGATAATCCGTACAGTTCGATGTACTACTAACCTCTCCGAACGACCCTCTACCTGGCATCCATGCCTCAATATCATATTTGTTATATGCTGGGTTACCTAAATCATTTGATGGCATGTTGATTACTTTTGCATATAAGCCTAAGTTTGTAAACAATTCTATTTGGAAATTTTTTAGAGATTCTAATACTTCGTTACTAAACTTGGGTTCAGACCAACAAAATAATTCAACTTTACTAAACTCATGGACTCGGTAGAGCCCCTTTGTATCTTTACCTCTTGCTCCAGCTTCGGCTCTATAGCATCTACTTAGACCAACAACCTTCTTGATTCCTGATTCACCCAAACTCATAATTTTATTATAGCCAAGTGCGGCTAATGTGATTTCAGCGGTAGCAACTAAACCAGTATCTTGTCCCTCAATAGCATATATTTGCTTTTCGCCATTCATGTCTCTTGGTCTAAAGCCACAAGCATCGATTATACCAAGACGTGATAAACTTGGTGGGATGATAAAATTGAAACCATGTTTTCTAGCAGTATCAACGGCATAATTGATTAAGGCTAATTCCAGTTGAGCTCCTTCATTTAAAAGGTAATAAGAAGAGGTACCTGTCGTCGTGGAGGCACTTTGTAGATCGATCATATTTTTCCTTTTCATGATTTCTACATGGGCTCTTTCAGGGTCTGCTTGTGGTTCTGTTTCTGGTTTATTTATCCAGTGAACAACTTCTGGGCTACCGTTTAAAGGAGCCGTAGAATTCAATAAGTTAGGGAGACTTGACAAAACATCATCCATAGAATTCGAAACTTTAGTGAGTGTTTCAGTCTTTTCCTGATATTGTTCTTTTAAACTTTTGATACTCGGCAGTAATTCATTCAACTTATCTTTATTCTCTTTAATCTGAGATTCCAGATTTTTCCTCACTTGTTGAATTTCGTTGATATCCTTATTCAAACCCTTGATTTGCAATGATTGAGCCGGTAGATTTTTCAAATCATTTAGTAATTTTTGTTCATTGACTAATTCTCTACTCTTAATAGAATGTTCATATTTTGATAAATTTTCAAGTATCCCCTTAATATCGAATTTAGGTTTACCAATCAAATGGGCTTTATTAGATCCCGTTGTAATCAATCGTCTAAATAATACTTGTTTCATCGTTAAAGATGGTCGAGTGGTTATACGATTTATATATCATAGTTTGCGTTACACATTATTTAGTTGTTGTTAGTAATTAAATAGTTGACTATGGAAAAAAATAAATACCGTTACAATCGCTTGTAATGGCAAAATATTACAAATTGACTAGAAATGTTGGTACATGCAACCATTGTTAAATGGTTGCATGATAAAGTAAAAAGATACTAATTTATATTTATTAGAAATAATAAACACTATTATATAAAATATTAGGACAGATAAAAACCATTATAGATGTTCATGCAAAAGTTAAAGAAACGCAAATTAGAATCTTAACTTAGAGAAAAACCATTGGTTCTTACCAGCTTGGTGTCTTTCTTCGAAAGCCTTCTTGATGACCTTCTTAGCTTCCTCACGTTGGGTTGGTTGTTCGAAAGTTTCAGTAGAGACAACAGACTTGAAGGATTCAACGTCTAGAGTGTATCTAGTTGGTAGCAAGTGGTTGTAGTTGATGGCCTTGATGAATGGCTTGATCTTGGTTCTCTTGGCAACCTTCTTAGCACCGTGCTTCTTGGTGACCTTTAGTGGGTATCTTTCGACACCAGCAACTAGAGCATGACCATATGGGTGAGATTTGGAACCTTCATCGTGAGGCTTGACGATGACGACCTTCTTACCGGCGTAACGACCACGGACAACGACAGCTGTAATAAAAAAGAGATATGGGTGAATTTGTTATGATCGAACAGAAGGGAATTTGTAAGATCATAATAAACCATATTAAAATTTGTTAGTAAAAAAGAAAATGAATGTAATTGCGCAAATTAGGAAGTTTTTTCTGGAAAGAAAGATGTTTTAGCAATAAGATAGAGCGTTGTTATATCGTTTGGTGGTAGTTATACTATTCGAATTGAAAATGTCATGATTAAAAGAAGTATGAGATTACTCCATACTTCTTACATATGTCATAACAATATTGCATTAATTATTTGAGTTCTGCATAACATCTCTGATTTCTTCAATATATCGTAAAGGTGTAGTTCATGTAATCGTGCTCATTCAATCTTGTTATCTTCATTTATTGCTATAACGTATGAAGATATTATATATTCAAATTTATTATAATCCTGCTATCTCATTCTTCAAACATGTGTTTTATATTGATATATTTCTCTACATTAATGATCCCAATGGTATCTAATATCTCTAATTATTTCATTATTTCAAAAAAACATTCCCAAATATTCCATCTAACCTAAATTGTTTCATTTAGTAAAAACAAGGTTTATACGTACCAACTTTACCAGCTTTTAGGAACTTAGCCATTTTTATTAACTTGGTGATGTGTATCTATTGGTATTTAAGTGAAGTATCTGTTAAAAATACAAATTAAGATATATATAGGCTTGATAAATAAAAATAATAGTAATAATTAATAGTGTATCCCAATAATGAAATTTCTTAACTATGAGGTAATCCAGTTAATCTGAACACATTTTGTTACATTTTTTTTCCCATTAAGTTTTTTCCAGTCTACCAGATGGGGGAGGGTAGGTATATCGTAACATTTGGTAGAGGATTCATTACGCAGACAAGTGTTGAGAGAGAGAGGAATAATCGGTCACTAAGCAGAATGAATAATGGCCCTAACGAAGAGGCAGAGACAGAGAGCAAATGCTGGAAGTTTCAGGCATAAACAGCAGAAGAATACTCGCCACCCCTCTAGAAAGAGTTCGGCCATGCAAAGGGAAAGTTCATTGTGAGCCTAAACGTTTTCGCACCCCACCAGCCTAAACAAACAAATTATACCTGCCATACCCACCTAGAATAGGGCGAAATGGCATCTTCCACAAGATTTTCCCTCATGGTAATTGCCAAATATTCTCGCGAGTTATCTCTCAATTATCTAAAAAAATTAAACAATTAACCGTTTTTTGGACGGATGGGTGTACTGATGTAGCAGAGATGTACGGGTGTTGATGTCGTCACAGTGCTCTTCAATCAACCAATCATATTAGACCGAAAGAGAGAAAAGACGATCGGCCGTGCAAAATGCCATATCATCCCGCGCCGTTCAAATCGCAAAGCCCAACGCCCTCTCTACAGCTATTTTTGCAGCACTGTTGTACGCCCCCGCAAAAGACGTTCATGATTTGAAACTTGCATACATAATAATATTGAAAGTCGCTGTCATATCAATTCTTCACATAGTGCGAAGAGAGATGCAGTGTGATTGGTGAGTGGGGGAGGAGATAAATCATTAAAATAAATGGCGCATTATAATTAATCCATTAAATTTACAATCATCTATATGCATGTGTGTGTCAGCTGAAATAAGGTGGGAGAGAGAATAAGATTAATATTCTCTCTTTTTAAAAAAGGCTTAATAAGATCAAGACAGTATTGTAGTAGTATTATACGTTATCAGGAATCGATCAGTATCTAGTTAATAAAAGGTGTGAACTCTAGCAATCTTGTTACCGTATAAGCCAATACAAAGCCTATTGTCACTCAAAGAGTAAAATTCTTGACAAAATATATTAAGAAGTACACAATACACAAGAGACGAGATTGTCTTGTGTGTTTTCCTAGTATTTCAAGAATGTATTTCTTATATTATATAGAGCATGTATCATTTGGTTCTTAAAACGGCTACAAAAATTTGTAGTTATACTTGTGTGATTCTTCTATTATTTGAGAATATCTGGTTACAATTCAATTAATATAATTTACATATGTTACAACGATTCAACCAATAAGCATCCAGTATACCTCATCGTAAAAACGAAACGAGTCTTCAACTATACAAATTACAATATTATATGATATACATCTGCATATCTAGTAAAAGTAATCTTGTACCTCAATAGTCCCATACGTGTATAGTCTAACAGTCTAACCTGTACAACGTATCTTTCAGCTCTACATTAGCATATAAAGATATATAAGGGAGTTGTGCTAACTGTTCTTTGCATACACTCTTACTGTTCAGTTATAACCAGTTACTACCACTAGAGAATACACCGAGCTATGTCAATCTATCTATATATGCAATATACAATATGCAATATACAATATACAATATGTAATATACTTAACGCGGGAGATTGTTGAGAGAGTAGTCAGACAGCAAACAAGGAGAGCACCGAGGCTTCTTCACAGAGACTTCACACGGGAAGCTCGTTTCGCTCATTCAAATAACAAAAAAAGGGAAATTTTCCAAAAGAACAAAACCAGAAAAAGAGGAGAGAGAGAGAGGAATTATATGCATTTACTGCAAACTAAAGTGAGAGAACCCCAAACAAAATATAATACCACATTTTTGTAAGCCAAAATATATATATATATATACAAATTTATAAAGAAATTTAAAAAACAAAGGACGATAAGATTATTACTATTATTATTTTATAAGCATGCTTTCTTGTTCTTTCGTTATCATTCTCTCTTTTGTATGTTACTTCTTGTAGGATTACTTTAATTACAAATATATAAAAGGATATATATATGCTTATATTTATATGATCAACACATTCGGTTATTGTGCTATTGTTTTGTTTTGTTTTATTTGAGATTAATTTGGTTAGTGAAGAATATATATATATATAATATATTGAAAGAGATATTGCAATAATCATTTGGTTGACAGTTTTGAAGAAAAGTTATTTCAATCGTTTAACAAAATAGAAACAAACAAACTGGATTAAATTTGAACAGATTTGATTATTTATACAAAGAATGTCAGAACCTTCAAAGGAAAAAAATGGAAAGATTGAAATCGCCATTATTGGTGCCGGTATTATAGGTTGTTGTACCGCTTATTATCTAACAAGACATCCTAAATTTTCTCCAGAGAAATATCATATTACTATTTATGAAAGTAATGAAGTTGCATGTGCTGCTTCAGGGAAAGCTGGTGGGTTATTAGCGAACTGGGCATTTCCTTCACAATTAGGTGCTTTAAGTTTTGATATGCATAAAGAATTGGCTGAAAAATATGATGGTGGGAAAAATTGGGATTATAGAGTCTTAGATACTATATCCCTGGAAGCAGATATCAGAGATGATGTTATTACTAAAAAATTATCGATGATATCATCTAATGAAAAGGAGAAAGAAATAAATGAGAATTCAGAACATATGAATCCAAATACAAAGAAACATTTAAAGGATATGTTAGGTGGATATTCTAATGCAAGTTTAAATTCTTTAACCAGTGCAGAAACAAATAATTCAGATATGTTAAGTTCGATAAGAGATAAATTGAAAATTTCAGATACTCAAAGTGATGATACATTTGATGATAGTGATAATGAAAATGATGATGAACAAGATACTGAAAGTAAAAATCCGTTACCTGAAAAATTAGATTGGATTCAAAGAGACCTTGTGGATGATTGGTCTACAATTGGTGATATTAAATCAACTGCACAGATGCATCCTTCTAAATTTACTAAATTCATGTTAAAAAAAGCTATGGAAGTTGGTGTAGTGGATTTAATATATGCAAAAGTAACTGGATTAACATTCGATGAAGATACTAAGAAAATGGTTGGTTTATCATTTTTACCAGATAAAATTAAAAATAAGAAGAGTCCGAAGGATATTTTATCGTCATGTAAAGTTGAAGAAACAAATGAAGATGGCGAATTACAAACATATGATATTGATAATATTATTGTAGCAATGGGACCATGGACCTCTAAATTATTAGCAGATTGTCCAATTTCTGGTCTAAGAGCACATTCGATTACTGTAATGCCAGAAGATATGTCAAAAATTTCAGCTTTTGCAATGTTTACAGAATTAAAAGTAGCAGATTCGGAATATTTTTCACCTGAAATATATGCAAGAAGAGATGAAATTTATGTTTGTGGTGAAGGAGATACATTATTAGATTTACCTGATCCAACAAAGGATTCTCCAATTGATGAAGGGAAATGTGAAGAATTATTTAAATTTGCAGGGAAGTTATCTAATAGTATTGCTAAAGGTCATACTTTATTAAAACAGGCTTGTTATTTACCTGTATTGAACGTTCCAACCAGTTCGGGTCCTTTGCTTGGTCAAACTAATGTTGATAATCTATATTTGGCAAGTGGACATTCCTGTTGGGGTATTAATAATTCGGTCATTAGTGGTAAAATCATGTCTGAAGTGATACTTGATGGTGTTGCAGCCAGTGCACCAATCGATAAATTAGAACCAAAGATTTTCTTTGATGCTAGTCAATTGTCTTCACCATAGATCAGTTTATTTTACCTACCACTACATCTTCTTCCCAACGCCATCGCCATATACATATATATATATATATATCAATACCTACTACTACTACTTTATGTATGCAACAGAGATACCAATTCGAAATTAGAAACAATGCAGCTGTGTAAATTTAAAGAGCAAGAGATGAACTTTCAGTAAGTGTATTTAATTAATGTCTGAGTGAGATCACCAGTCACGACAACGCCGGAAGTAGGGCGTTTGGGTCTTCCTTATGTTTAAATAATTAATGAAATAATTTGTCAGCGAATTAAATTGAGGCAGCGCGTTCGCACGGAGTTCCCAGAAAGGGTGTCTTTTATAATTCCACCGGACGAACAAATAATATACAAAATACAAAAAAAGGAAATAGCTCTGTTAAGGGATGGATGGGATGCACACATTGTTGAGACGTGCATCATTAGGAATAAACAGCAGGGACCCACTCGCATATATATATATATATAACTTGATGTAACTTAAATAGTTTTAAACATTTCTTGTTTGTTTGTTTTCTTTATATTATTCTATAAGTAATTCGTTTGGTTCTTTTTTTTTTCAGTAGCTGCTGGTAGATAAACAAAATTAACAATTCAACAAGATAAAGATGTTATCAAGATCTACAACTGCTACTTTTAGAAGACTTCCGCTTGCCATTAAGACTACTCAAGTAGGATCATTGTCTCAAACTGCTTTCGTTAGAAACAAAGTCACATTACCTGATTTAGACTGGGATTTTGGTGCCCTTGAGCCTCATATCAGTGGCCAAATCAATGAATTACATTATTCCAAGCATCATCAAACGTATGTGAATGGATTCAATACCGCAGTTGAGCAATTACAGGATCTCAGTGCGCAATTAGCCAAGGAGCCAACTCCAGCTATATCTAGGCAAATCTTACAAGTGGAACAGAACTTGAAGTTTCATGGTGGTGGGTATACTAATCATTGTATCTTCTGGAAGAATTTAGTTCCGGAAAAGGATGGTGGTAGTCAATTGCCAAAGGAATCAGCTTTGGCTAAAGCAATTCAAGAGCAATATGGATCTTTGGATCCATTGATTGCTAGTACCAATGCAGCCTTAGCTGGTGTTCAAGGTTCTGGATGGGCATGGATTGTTAAGAATTTGGACAATGGCGGGAAATTGGAAGTTGTCTCGACAATGAACCAAGATACCGTTACAGGTAAGAAGATCCCATTAGTTGCCATTGATGCTTGGGAACATGCGTACTACTTACAATATCAAAACAAGAAAGTTGATTACTTCAAGGCTATTTGGAATGTTATCAACTGGAAAGAGGCTGCTAGAAGATATGAATCTGAAGGTATTTAAATCAATTTAAGATAAAAGTGGGGTATATAGTTTATATGTATAAGATACCTTTTTTCGCCTTTAAACGTTTGTTAAGATGTTCTACTGAGAAAATGTGTCATTATCTATTTATGTGTCATTGCTAAGTAGGAGTATATGTATTGCTATACCGATATAAATAAGCATGCGTCTCACGTGACCTGTCGTCCTTTTCCACTGAGTGTCCTCGTATAGAATTACAATACGCGCGTGAAACAGAGGCGTATTAAATACTGCTATGAGTGTCTAATTTAACCGAAAACACCGTTAATTAGTGGAATATCGTCATCCACGAACCACACAAATATATATAAGCCTGTAATGGGCAGTTCCCCACGCCCACGTATTGTCCTCGTCGTATAATAAAATATATAGTGTTTTATTGAATGTGTTTTCTCTACTGAGAGAGCGGAAGCCGACTGCTCCTTTTCAGCGTTTACAGGGCGACTGTGTCTGCCGGTCGTCTGTGTGCCCGCGTCGTTTAACGGGTAGCTGGAAATAAGGGAATTTACTCGCTCTGTCGCCCACAGGCTGTCTTCCACGCAAGAAATTATAGCTGAGCTATGCTATGCCTGGTTTCGTAAACGAGACAGACAGCACTCGTTCTCACTACAAAACTTATTTTAACGAAGCCAGAAATCGGAAGGTTCGCTGGTCATCGCATCGTTTAAGAGATGGAAAACTTTTGTGAATTTCTTCTGTGTGTCTCGTATAGAATGTGTGTGTCCCGTCTATTCTCCGAGTCACGCTGTGCTGGGATTGTATGCAAAAATACGCTGTGATTAATATCGGTCATCTCTCTCTTTGCTTGTTTTAACGTTAATTGGCAGTAATAACCGTCAATTAGCGTGAATGGGAAGGTATTAGTTACGTTCATTCCAAGGAATACAGACATACAAACACATTCAATATTACTTAATATTGAGTAATAAGCATCTTCATCATGATCATCACCTTTGATCGGAATACAGATAAAGACTATTCAATGATCGATAACCAGAAACTGTCTGTGTCTCGTTCAAACAAGGCAAAGCAATGTAAACTTCCACTAAATAAACTTGCTTCCTTCTTTCTTGTTCCTTTAGTGATATATACTACTTCTACTACTACTACTTACTTGTTTTTCGGAATACTCAAATGAGTAAGCCATCATAGGCGATTCATTTTGTCGGTCGAATATTCTACCGTTCCTTTATCGTATGGTTTCTATCTCTTATTATTTATTTTATTCATTTTTTTTTTGTTCTCTACCTAGTACTTTCTGCCTTTTTTCTATAATTAAAAAAAATAATTATATATAAAGTAAATCTTTTATTTTATTTTATTCAATTCGTTTTGTCAAGTATCCTTTCCTCTAAACTTTTTATTCTTACTTTTACTTTCAATTACTAAAGATACTATACATACATATATTCAATTAATATGTCTGATACTACACAATCCACTTCTTTAGTGGCTCAGGTATTTAATTATGCTGGTATTGCATTGTCTTATTTCAATGATTTACCATTAGCTCAAAGAGTTTCAATCATTGTTTTGGCTCCATTCATTTATCATATTACATGGCAATTACTATATTCTTTAAGAAAAGATCATACTCCTTTGGTCTTCTCTTGGATTCCTTGGGTAGGTAGTGCAATTCCTTATGGTACTCAACCTTATGTGTTTTTCGAAAAATGTAATAAACAATACGGTGACATTTTCTCATTTTTATTATTAGGTAGAATTATGACCGTTTATTTAGGTCCAAAAGGTCATGAATTTATCTTTAACGCAAAATTAGCTGAAGTATCAGCTGAGGCCGCTTATTCTCATTTAACTACTCCTGTTTTCGGTAAAGGTGTCATTTATGATGTCCCAAACAATAAATTAATGGATCAAAAGAAATTCGTTAAAGGTGCTTTGACTAAAGAAGCTTTTAAAACTTATGTTCCTTTATTCGTTGAAGAAATCGTTAAATATTTAAAGACTTCTCCAAACTTTAAGGTTAATGAACATGATTCTGGTAAGATTAACGTTATGGTGACTCAACCTGAAATGACTATTTTCACTGCTTCAAGAACTTTATTAGGTAAAGAATTAAGAGATAAATTGGATACTGATTTCGCTTATTTATTCACCGATTTAGATAGAGGTTTCACCCCATTAAACTTTGTTTTCCCAAATATTCCTTCTGCTACTAATAAGAAAAGAGATCATGCTCAAAAAACTATCGCTAACACTTATTTATCTATTATTAAAAAGAGACGTGCTGCTAATGATATTCAAGATAGAGATTTGATTGATGAATTGATGAAAAACTCTACTTATAAAGATGGTACTAAAATGACTGATAACGAAATCTCAAACTTATTGATTGGTGTCCTAATGGGTGGTCAACACACTTCTGCTGCTACTTCTGCTTGGACTTTACTACATTTGGCTGAAAGACAGGACGTTCAAGATGAATTATATCAAGAACAAGTTAAAGTATTGGATAACTTCAACAGAGAATTGTCTTATGAAGCTATTGAAGAAATGTCTCTATTGAATCAAACTCTAAAGGAAGTCCTAAGATTACATCATCCATTACATTCTTTATTCAGAAAGGTCATTAAGGATATGCAAGTTCCAAACACTCAATACGTCGTTCCAAAGGATAATTTCGTCCTTGTCTCCCCAGGTTACACTCATTTACAAGAAAATTACTTCCCTGATCCACATTCTTTGAACATTCATCGTTGGGATAATGACTCTCAATCTTCTTACTCCGTTGGTGAAGAAATTGATTACGGTTTCGGTTCTATCTCTAAGGGTGTCTCTTCTCCATACTTACCTTTCGGTGGTGGTAGACACAGATGTATCGGTGAACACTACGCTTACTGTCAATTACTAACCATCTTCGCTGTCTTCATTAGACACTTCAAGTTCAGATACGAAACCCCAGATGGTACTGTTCCAATCTCTGACTTCACCAGTATGGTCACTTTACCAACTGGTCCAGCTTACATTATTTGGGAAAAAAGAGTTCCAGGTGAACAATTATAAAAAGAGTGTTGTACACTTTTCCCATGAAATACTAATTTAAAAATTTAATAAAAATAGAAACATACATTATTTTTTAGATTCAATCAGGTAGTCTATGGAAGAAGACAGCTTTAAAAATTATATTTTTTTTGCCTTTTATTGTCTAGCATAGTGACATAATTTTTTTAGCTACTTTCTTTGCCTTATTTATTTGTTTATTTATTTATTTATATTTTTCACTTATTATTATATTTTATATTTATCCTACATATAGACTAGACGTTGATATACTGATACATATTTATTTTAAAAATTATATTTATTTGTCATACTTAAGAAAAAAAGTATTTTTTTTAAAAATACGTGTGCAGTTTATTATAATGAATATTGAATTTATGAATTAGGTTTTAATAGTTATATTTAATGCTAATGTTACATTGTCATTTAGTGACGAGTTTGTTTGTGTGTGTTTTTTGCTTTTTATAGACCAGACCCAAAGAAATCATTATAAAATTTTAAATATTCTTTAGTCTCCTCCAATTGAGTTTGATTAATCGTCTCCGGAACGAATTGTTCGGCTAACATTTTATTAATGGGAATCTTATCATTGGTCTCGTTGGGTAGCTCGTCTTCGTATGTGTCAACAAAATATGACTGTTGCTCAGAATCTAAAGGAATCACTTCCCTTTTATTATGACTAATATTACTATTGTCCTGATGAGGTTCTGAAGGTATCACAGTTAATGGATATGCATATGACGTCAGTAAGGTTGGTCCAGCATTCAATCCTTGATCCTCAACGATTTGCTTCGGACTAATCTCAACACTGAGATTATCTGTTTGATAGCCGTTGTTCACGTCGTCTTTGTTGTTATATGGTAGTTGTTCATCAGTATGCATTGTATGACTGAAATTGGTATTGTGCTCGTTAGAATTAATATTAGGATATTCTAAACTATGACTCTCTTTGTAATTAAATGAAGAAGTATCTGCAAATGTCTGTGGAGTATTGATGGGAGTTTCGATATGAGGAGTTCCAGCAGTGGATGAAATGACAGATGATTGCTGTGTCAAATCTACCGGCGTACTACTAGATTCAGATGGTTTTACCTTCGGTATTCTTTTTTTATATTTCCTCTTTGGTCGCTTATAACCTTTGAAATTATCTGAATTAAGGATCAATTTGTCATCTCCAAATTTCGAAAGAACATCATTTCTATTAGTATTTTTTGCAACGATGACCATTGCTTCAAGTGCTTCTTTATTCAATAAAACGTTCGGTTCGACAACACTTTCCATCGTGGATATATAACGAGCATGCCCTGTCGAGGTTTTAATCATCTTCAATCTATTTGTTATCTTTTGTTTAGAATCGTGAGAAGGTAATTGTTCCAAATATTCTTTTGGGAGACCTTTACATTGGCCATTCTCAATATGTTCTTTGATCCAAATATTGGAACTTAAAAAATATTCATTACAAGCATTACAATGGCCTCCATACTTGTTTCTATCTGCGGGTTTGACACCATCTGGGTACGTGAAATGACGTGCTTTCATATGTGTCTTATAAGTATCTCTTCTACTAAATCCACCTGTAGCATGACATCGGTCTTCTTTGTTTAAATTATTATTAAAAAATGGACAGTGGTAGGCTTTCTCTAGAGCGTGTTTCTTAATATGACGTGTTAAATAACCTCTCATCTTAAATCTTGCATCGCAATAATGGCAAATATATTCACCATCTCTATCATTTTCTAAATTTGAATCTCTTTCCGGTGAACTTGTTAATGATTGGTTAAGACTTGAATGGCCTCTTACCTTTGGATTTGTTCTATTTATTTGAATGTCATTTGGTGAACTGTTATTACTATCAGGTGTAATTGGTAATATATTTCTATTTAGACCTGGATGGTTTGGTGAATCAGATTTACCATAATTCCTTTGGAATGAACTAAATGCAGATGAATTATCCTTAGACAAAGTTTCTATATTATTTAAAATCGATGATGTAAAATTTTGATGTGTAGTATCATGAATTTTTGTATGATGATCTTCTAAAATTGAAGGTGAATGTGACATCTTGATCGCTGCATCTGCAGTAGACGATGATGTATTTTTATTGAAAAGAGATCCTATAATTGTTTGGTTATGTGTGACGTTCTGATCAAACTTTCTTTGATTTAAAATATTATCAATACTATTCGTCCTCCCACCTGGACTATCTGTATTAACCATCGGTGTTTTAGACATATTAATAATTGAAAATATAATTAATAAAAATTAAAATGTAGTAAGGTCTTAAAATTATGATTTATTAAACATCTAAATGTCGGTAAGGGGGGAAATCGTTATTCTAACTATATGAATTAACTGTTTTTATTATTTTATTGTTGTTTTTATTCAAAAAAAAGTTTTAATATGTTTTTATTTCTTGGGAAATTAGTAATCAGTGATGTTATTATTATTGTTGTTGTTTTCGAAAAGATAATAATGTAATATAATTAATGCAAACAGTCGCACCACTGTTAAATAAATTGATAGATATAGGTACGTATGATATATGCTCCTGGTCTCGTAGAGTATGTAGTCCAGTGACGCCAGTTTTAGCCCTTCTATCTAGTTGGAAAAAAAATCAGAGCATCATCTCGAAGAAGGCACACTGTTTGTCATCCATCCTCATCAGCTCTTTAATTTCTTGCTTTTTCGCTTCATGTTGACATTTTTTTTCAGTAAAATTCATGAATTTTTCACTTTCCACTTCGGCAAACAACGCAAAAAAAACTTTCAGTCACTTCACACGGCTGACACAAAAAGATAGAGTCAGAAACGTTCCTATACCTCTGGGCATCCTATTCCATGATGTGATCATCAATCATTGTTCGAGAGTTTTGGGGTAGTCTCCCGTCTTGAAGTGCGACAGCTTGCTAATATGTAGTTGTTAATTACTTGTTGTTTAGCCCTATATCACCGATCGACCGTAATGAGTGGTTTCCGGTTGGTCCATCTGATGTATGAGACAACGTCATGGATAATGTATCCATTTCGAATTCTTGTAAAGTGAAGTCTGTAACCGCGGAATAAGGTTCTATTGATGCCCTTGTTGACTCAGATTTGTCAACGCTTCTGGTTGACTCCACGGATGAAAGTTTTATGTACTCATTTTCTTGTTTTTGTCTGTATCTGAAATGATTGTAGTAGACAACATCTAATAGAACAATAGTCATACCAATCCAGTTATATACGCCGCTGATTCTCTCATGTAAAAAGATCATACCAGTTAAGATAGTTAGTACTTCTTTGACAATACCCGCAATAGATAATGTCAACACTTTTGTTAATTGTAAAATACCGAATTCACAGAAAGTAAGAACAAAGACATCAATACCTGGAAGAATCATTAAAAATATTCCTCTACTTATAGAACCAAAATTTGTTTCTTTATTGCTGTTGAATTCAACTTTAAAGAGGTTGGATTTAAAAATACCAGGCAATGGTCTCTCGATGATTAATGACGTTATAATAAGTGTTGCACCCATAATTGGTGCCAATTGATGAATTGTATAAATTGGATGTGGTTTTTCATCACTTTTCTCAACAGGATATTCATCATTTTGGTTGGTATTATTATTACTATTATTATTATTTTCTTCATCTCTAATTGGTACAGTCAACGAGACGGTCTTCTTTAATATTAGTTGAGTGTAAACCCATCTTAAACCAGAAAGACAACTACTTGCTAAGACTAATAGACTACCAAATATGATGAGAGCCTGAGTTTGATCATTATCACTACTACCATCGTTAGGTCTATAAACCATCATAACGACTCCAAAGAACATTACCAAAACAATTACACCTAATTTCCAATGGAATTTTTCTAACTTAAATATACAACTGAATAATAAGACAAATGCAATGCTTGATGATTTAATAATAGTATATACCGTCAACGGTACAAATTTAAATGATGCATTACTAAACCCAATATCACCTGCGGTCGCTACAGCAGTTGGAATGATATATTTCATGTAGAATTTCCAGTCATTATTATGATTTTGAACCACTGGAGATTTTCTATGTTGTGCGGATGCAGGATTCAATTTCTCATGAATCACAATGTATAATGCTGAAAGTACCCATAGGGTTGTTTGATGGAATGCTGTCAGGAGAACTGGGTATTCAACTCCAAGTCCATTTATTGGATCGAACATCCATTTGTTGTACACCGACAAAGATATAGCACAAACATACCAGCCGACAATGTAAGCTAAGACAGTCGTCCACATATTTCTTCGAGGTCTGTACCTTATATGTATCTTCTTTCTTCAAATATGGCAGTTGATTGGAAACAAAGTTAAAGAATTATCTAGTTATAATAATAGGATTATTGGTCCAATGTATTCGACTAAATGAGGCAACTAATGGAAGAACAAATAGAATGTGCGATGTGTACCTCTCAAAATTGTTCTGCAACCTTCAATGTGTTAAATGAATTCACTTATTTTTAACGCTCTAAATATTGATTATTTATGACAATAATCAGAGATGAGACTGACAGAGATAGGATCCAAACTTCTACTAAAATACCTTGTAAAATAGCCTGATTCCTAATATTTATTTATTTATATTTAAGAATGCATCGCTTTCGTTCTCTTTCAAATTGAAGAATTCCGGCAGAAAAAATTCGCAGAGAGAAAATGCCACACGATAATAAATCGTTTACGTGATAATGTATTTATTTATACCTATCTGGTAAAAGATAAGATGAGGGAGGTTTCTTGAGTTATATCATGTTCTAATACAATATGTATCTATATAAAGTTGTGGTACCATAACAGTTGTTTGAATCACTTTTTAGATGGTTGCAATGGTACAAAGGAATTCATCATCAGATTAATAGTGCTGCTACTGTTGACATTGTTGTTGCTACCCGATTTTTGAAGTTCAGTAAACTCTGGTAATATGTTAGATGGTTTTACAAAGTCTCGTTCTGTTGTAGTTGTTGTAGTGATTGTTTTTGGTGGCTGTGGTGGTGGTGGTGACAAATCTAGGATTTGGAGTTCAGGGGCAGTGTTGGGCATTGCCTGCTCAAAATTCCCGAAATCATCATCTGAATCATCATTTGAACTATCTTCCATATTAGTTTTCTCTACCTCGCTATCGTTTATTGTAGTCACATTATCTGTTACTAAGTCATGGTTCCCCGGATATTCTGCACTATTTGACAAATTTATAATATCAGTTCTCGATGTCTCAGAAGGAAGTATGTCAAGGTTATTAGTATTAGTATTAGTTAGTTGTAGTTCAAGTGCACTATTATCTTGGCTTTGTAGGTATCCAATAGTAGAGTCATTATCTGTTTCACCAATCGGATCGTCCTCAAACAATTCGTTCAGAACATTGTTTGTCGGGTGATGCTCCTCTATATTTGCATTCGTCATGTCTTGCTTATTCGTTGGAGATTCATAAATTACTGGGTTTCCTTTACCCTTAGAAGTATCATCCAATACCTCATCTACAGTTTTCTTATCGTTTTTATTCTTGTTATGTTTCTTCTTCGAATTCTTACTACCCCAAAACCACAATTTACTCTTCGAATGATGACTTTTAGAGGGGCTCTTATTTTCATGTTTCTTGGGTTTAGGTAATTCTTGAGCTACAAATTTCGCAAGTGGGTTTACTTTAAATGTAGATTTTTTAATCGAAACGTTTTCTTTATATTCAGGATGTGAATCAATCGAGGCGGTTTCCTTATCAGTTTTTATTGGATCTGATTCGCCATTATCGTTTAGTATATCCCCCCATGAATATGAAGATTTCTTAAAGGATTTCATTTGTTCAGCAACAACCCCCAATAATCGCTGATTATTCAGCAAATTCTTAGATGGAATTTCCGTTGTCGAACGTGATGGGCTTATCTCAGGTTGTTCATCCTGATAGTGTTGTGCTTTCACCGGTGAGGACGGCCTAGATTTACGTTTACTATCGTGCGACCATGAGAAATAGACAGGTGTATCACTTCTAAGAGCCCGTGTTGTGCTGGAATTGTCCAATACTATATGCTCTTGTCTGTACCATTCTTCACCAAACTGGAGTGTCCTCGATGTTAATTTATTATCCTTAGTAGAAAGATTGATCTCCTGGGCAGGACCGAATAAACAACTCATAAGTTTACGAGTCCCAGAAAGTTCATCTAATAATTGATACAGAGTAGCATCATCTTTAATAATCGTGTTAGATATGTCATCTGATTCAGCCTTGTTTTCCTTTTCAGTGAAAATGTGATCTAGTATGTTATTTATGCCTATGTCATCATTAGTCGTATTCGGTTCATTCAATGTTGCCATCTTAATTCTTTAAAAAAAATAGTTGTTAACAACACAAACACTTTGGTTATGTTCTATAAAATTCAGAACTGCATCTAACTTTATTAGATGAGTATTATTTTCTTTTGGCATAAGCGATTAGTTCAAAGGACTATTATGTTGATAAAATATGTCGATAAAAATCTCTTTGGTTATTGCCGAAAAGTGAAAAGTACTCGCAAGTTAAAATGAGATGAACATTCAAGACAGAAGCCAACCAAACTAAAGCAGTCAACCCAATATAACATCAATCATAATGCATCTACCACAATTTCCAGAAACTAATATTGAAATTATACTATATCAAAATGTTTCAAATGCTAGTGACATACGATCAAGCATAGCTGAACTACCTTATGCTTTCATCGATGCATGCACCATCTGCTCTGTCGAGCAACTTATGTCTGCTATATACAGAGTACTAATCGAATCAAAATACAATAGACTGAGAACTAAGAGTCTCCATTCTGAAGTGTTATTGGCTTTATCTCCTACATCTAATATTGGCGAGGCATTCAAGAGATTTGGGATTAGTGACAAAACCAAAAATCTCATTATGGTCGAGATTAGCCAAAGTGATAGTAATTGTTCTTTAGATAAGACTGTTGTTACTGGAGATATTGTAGACTTTAAGGATGAAAACTTACAAAAAAATAGTGACTTAGATGCTATAAGAAAAATATATAAAATTGACCAATCTGTAAAATTTGAGGATATTTCTGAGTTATCAAGAGCAACTGTAAACGCCATTCAATTGAGAGGTCTTTGAGAGATTCCAGAATAAACACATATTAAGACCATCATATCATTATCAGAAATAATATTTTCTCAATTAGCTACATTATGAATTTAGATCAAATTGTAAAAAAAAAAAATTAATATGTATTTAGATTTAAAAAAATAATCGACCCAATAGATATATGAATAATTAATCATAACGGGAACTATGTTACCCATTATTTGCTGTTATATAGCGTATATACCTATTTGAAGTTAGCAAAATGGCTAACCAATTCCAATTCTGTAGACAAGGTGTCGTATCTGTAATTAACTCTGATATCAGGTACGTTCGTCTTAGTTACGTCATTGCCGTCAACACCAGGTTGTTCGAAATTCTCCCCGATCCAATGCTCTTTAATCTGGGCTTCCCACCCACTTTGGATTACGGAGTTTCTAGCAAGCTCACACATATCAACATTAGATAATTTGTAAATTTGTGCAGCAACAGAGTATTCTTCGATTAATGGTTCTCTGGTATAAGAAAATTGAAGTGGATCATCTGTTGACAAAGAAACATTAAGACCTCTTCTGAAGTATCTTGGGAATGGATTTTTATCATATGTTAGGAATAACGCATTATTAGACAGAGGTGACATAGCGATACCAACTTGATCAAGGTAATATAAATACTGAACAAATGGAACCTTTCTCAAAAGAATACCATGGGAAATACCTTGGGCTAATAGATACGCGGATACTAAATGCTCAGGATCACCAGCCTCACCACAATGAGGTCTTAAAACTAATGTGTTGAATCCTCTCTTTGCTCTCCATTGGTTTAAGGATGCTACATTGGAATATAGGTAGTATAGGTAGTATGAGTAAGGTGGATTTTGAGCAGATTCCCATAGAGATGGTTTGGGGTACTTTCTATGGAAACGGCGATCAACCTTAGATTCATCATCAACTGAATCAAACCCAATCACTCTTTGTAAGAAAATGTGTAATTTTGGATGAGATTGTGGGTTTTTGGTCACTTCAAATAAAGGTTGAA
Organism: Maudiozyma barnettii; assembly: GCF_903064755.1. Taxonomy (NCBI): domain Eukaryota; kingdom Fungi; phylum Ascomycota; class Saccharomycetes; order Saccharomycetales; family Saccharomycetaceae; genus Maudiozyma; species Maudiozyma barnettii. The sequence goes on from NW_024545246.1 coordinate 204,422, forward strand.
ATAAGTTTCTACAAGTATCATTAAAGTTTGCAACAATTCCTGTTTTTTTATAGATATCATATAAACGAGGAATTTGAATTAACCAACGAACGTTATGAGAAATAACTTTGTTATCGATAATCCAACTTGCCAATTTATCCCATTCATCAATAGATCTACCGTAGACAGATATTCTGTATTCACAATTTTGATATTTAGAATTCTCTAAATCAAACATAACCTGTTTAGTAATTTCAGCCAAATAGCCACCCTTGATGTAATTGTTAGTCTTTAAGAAAATTTCTCTTAGACGAGATTCTCCGATTGGATTATATTTTAAGTTAAACTTATCAAATCTGTGGAAAGTATCCTTATGGGCATGCATATCCAATGTATCAATTGACAGATCATACCCTGTTAAGTTCAAAGATTGGAATACTTCTGCCAAAGTTAAAACTTTACCATCTCTGAAGATTACTTTCTCGTCCCTAGAATGTCTTAATTTATATTTAATAAAACGTAATAAATGTTTTTGATTCATGCAGGCGGAGTGGTGAACGTGAGTATCGACTTTTCTAACATTATAAAAATCTCTATGAGGGTTTCTCTTTGAGACACTTGTCTCTTGATATTCATTCAGCAAAATATACAGATTCCATCTGGCCTCCAAGTATTGCAATCTTCTAAATGCAAAGGATTTTGCTGGACCATCCGAAGAAATAGATATCATTTTATCTAGATCCAAATAATAATCTCTTAATGTTGGAATAGCTGCAATTTTGGCCTCGGCATTACCGGTTTGGTGCACAATATAACTATCGTCACCATTTATAGAGTAATCCCATTCGGTATCCTCACCTGGTATTTCACAAGAATCAAAATCAAAGGTTTCTGAATCGGATAAATTAGTCACAGGTATGACAGTCTTAGTTTCAGCATTGTAAGAAGGTTTTGGTGGAGTTGGGTATACTTTGTAGTCATTGTTATTTTTAGGGTTTTGTTCATTTTTTTGTAAGGATAATGTTTGATATTTATTTCTTAATTCTCTACATTCTTGGACTTTGGTGTATAAGTCAACCAACTCAGGGGATGGATCATCTAAAACTTGTTGAGTAGAATCTTCAGCAATCATACCCATTTTATACAAGGTATTTTTATTCCTACCGTTTGATTTAGAAGTATCGGCAGTAGGGTCAGTTTCCCAAATTGGTCTAGGTGGCTCAGGAAGTGTATTTTGGGCACTTGTAGACAAAGTACGAGTTTTACCTGTTTTAGGAGCATTAGAAGAATCGTTTGAATCTTTACCAGATCCAAGATTAGAGTAATGAGCAGGTTGTTCCAATATTGAAGTATGTGGATCAACAGCCATTTGTTTACAATTACTATCGAATAATTGTTGATTTTCATGATACGAGAAATTAGCTGTTGTTGTTGGAACACTTTCTTCTGGACTTTGGCTACTTGCAGATACTTGTTGTTCTAATGGGTGATCGATCTCTGTTAGAACTAAACCTGAACTATGTTCTAAATCATCGTGAGAAGGAGCAGCTTCCAATGAAAGATCAGAGAAATCCTTAGCGGTTTGACTGATATCCATGATTTAATAATATAAAGAAGAATAAAAAATTGTTGTTGTTTTGTTCTATTTCAATGGAGTCTTGAGGGTGTTCACTAACTTTTCAAGGACAGCTGATATTTGTGTTTTTATATAACTCTTATTGAAGAAGAAGTAAATCAATCACACTTTGAAACGTGTCTCTCCAAGGGTTCATGTTCCTATTGCCTCCTTATTATTCCTGTATTAAAATTTACATCCTTTCGGCTTTCACCGCAAGCTCATCGCTTTGTAAAACGAGAAGAATTACAGCCTGAAAGCGAGTGAGTCGGGTGTTACCTTCACAATCCCACAATTCCACAGGGAAATTACCGCACAAAAACAGCTTATAATATTATTTGTCACTGCACACGGAAGACCTACTTTTGTATTTTAGGGGAACGATATTCAGCCCTAGGGTCCAGTTTTAGGGTAATTAGTTTATATTTACTTTTGTTCCCGATTGGGAAATTTTCACAAACATTGTAGAATACAGAGAGAAACAGAGAATGCCATTGTCAACCTACTGAGAGAGGACATCTCTGAGATCAGCCTCAAAGAGTTTTTAACTATGTTGACGGTGAGATCAGTCGTCATAGTGTTGAATAGCAAACAGTGAACATTTATTTGTATATTGTCTTTGTTAGTTTTACGTTCCCGTTATATTTGTTTTATTGTATTGTTTTCATTATTTTGGAATAATTCGATATATAGATAGCCATATCGTATCGTCATTTGTATCTCTAAATAAACGTAGCTAGTTAAAAGTGACACCTCCCCAGATATATATCCACATCTTCCACTATGTCTGAGGATTATTTACAAAAGGGGTTCGATTATATGAACCTGAAGGTCTCTGAACTACGAAGGATTCTACAGGAAAATAACATTGTTTATCCACAATCTGGTAAAAAGGCAAGATTACGTGCAATATATGAAGATAAGTTAATACCGATGATTCCAGAGATTATTCAAAGAAGAGAAAACGACTTATCAACTACACCTACTCCAAAGAAGAGAAAAAGAAGTGAACTGGAAACAAATGATCAGAAAGAGGAAAATGATAGTAACTCTTCCGTTTCTTCCTCGTCGTCCTCCCAACATGAAACAAATAGTATAGTGAAGAGAACAGTCACTTCATTCACTGATGATGATGATGATGAGTCCATGTCATCGAAGGATTCGTTAAGGAATGTTGTGGTTCCTCAGAAAATTTCTACCCCAGTATCAAAGAAACGTAAGACTACAGATAATAGTAGAAGTAGTACGGGAACGCCTATTGCCAATAAAGTACAAAAAAAGAATCTATCGTATACAGCTGGACATAGAGCCGATATTTCTTCATTACCATTATTATCTTCTGATGATAACGAAGATAATGATAACAGTAAAGATGACTCTATTTCTGCGAATATAACGAATCATGGGAAACAGAATCAACAAACTCCAGTATTTGATTTTTCAGTACAGAGGAGAACCTTATCACCAGATTTGAATAAATTGAAAGTATCGTCTGGTTTTGCTGAAAGATTAATATTCGCAAAGAATTATGCTAATGATCATAATAATGATGACAACGATGATGGGGAAGTATCAAAATCGAATGAACCTATGAAAGTGACAGATACCTTGAATATTAGGTCAGGGAAACCAACTTTCCAATTACAACCATCTATTGAAATTTCTGATTCCAGTGGAAGTGATTCGGATGATAATAAACCAGAAACAAAATCTCCATCTTATAATAAATCATTAGAAAATCAAGGTATTACAGATAAGGGTATTGAACCAAATGTAGATGATAATATAGAGAATTCATATAATGATAAATTTCAGCAATTGGAACATAAAAGAGACGAGCTCAAGGAAGAACTCGAGGATTACAACGAAGAGAGAGAGGAGCTCGAAGAAGAACTTGAAGAACAAAGAGAAAAATCTGAACTAGATGAAGAAGATGAAGTTGCTGAACTTGATAATGAAGTAGAACATCAACAGGAAGAACAGCAAAATTTAGCATTAGAATTGGATAATGAGTTGGATGATGAATCTGAGAAAGATGCAAATAATACTGAATATGAGAAGTTACATCAACGCCCAGATGAAGAATTACAAAAGGAAAATTCAAAGAAAATTACTATTCCTATTGATCAAAAAGATAATGAGGTTGATAATATGAAAATTAAATCAGTTACAAGTAAAACAAGAAATACTTCTGTCTCCTTTGCTGCTCGCTTCTCCAAATTTTTGTTTAACTTAGTTTTATTTGCTATTTCTCTGATCGTTTTATCTATTCCAATTCTACTGGGTCTATGGTACAGAGAGCAACGAGTTACTGTTGGTTATTGTGGATATGAAAGACAATGTCAAACATTACTTGACATATACCCATCGGTTGAACAATTAAGTTATATTGATGATCTATTAAAAGAATACACTCCAAAATGTATTCCTTGTCCTGAAAATTCTATTTGCTATCCATATTTAAAATTAAGATGTAGGCCAGGGTATACGCTTCAGAAATCCAAATTAAGTTTGTTCGGATTAATACCCATGAGTGATAGTTGTGTCAAAGATGATAAAAGAGAACAGATAGTTAGAGAAATGGTTCAAAAGTCATTAGAATTTTTAAGAACAAAAAACGCAGAAATCTCATGTGGGGAGAATGAGAACGATATAGAAAGTGGAATTTCTCAAATAGATTTATACAATATATTTTCGGAATCCCGCGCACCATGGATTGACAATGAAGAATATGAAAAGTTGTGGGAAGAAGCATTACAAAATCTTGAGAATAAACCTGAGATTATTATGAGGCAAGTGAGTATAAATGCATTTTTTATAAAAATTTACAAACAATAATACTAACAACCTAACAGTTACTCCAAGATGGATCTGACATTCCATTCAACACCGACTTCGACATACCCACCGATGACTTTCAATGGGAGGAGGGATATATTCAACAAACAAAAGGGACTAAAGAAGACAAATATATTCGATCTACAAGCAAGAAATACGTCGGGTTAAGATGTAGATTTGAAAAAGAAATTAGTCAAACCTACAATGAGTATAAAGCTACTATTTGGTTTATTTGTTTGATTCTTGTGATGATACAATACGTCAAGTATAAACTAAAATCTTATTTCGATCAAAAAGCTAAGATTGTTGAACTAACTGAGGAAACATTAGTAAAATTGAAAAAGAATAAACATAAAAATCCACCTTATATCAGTACGGTCCAGTTACGTGATATTTTACTTAATGATGTGACAAACCTTAAGGAAAGGAACGACCTATGGAACGAAGTAACAAAAAGGTTGGAGGCAAATAATACTAATATTAAATCTAGTCTAAAGGAAATCCATGGTGATATTATGAAATGTTGGGAGTGGATCGGTCCAATTGAAACAAATGAAGAACGAAGATCTAGTGTAGAAGCATTTCCACTGAACGAAAAAGAATAAGACTACATTAGTTTATTTTTGTATTAGTTTAATGATAATTATTATATATTAAGAAGGTACTTGAGTTGTGGATAACCCTATACTAGGACAATTATATATCGAGCATTTTAGGATTTAAAAAAGGTCTAGTTATAAAAGCTTTTTTAAACGAAAAGGTTACCCACGTAATAAAGGCAGGAAATACCTATTATTTTTTTATAAAGTGTACATTCTATCTATCGATGTTATTATAACCTAACGTGAAAAATAAGTGTTCTTATCATTATTTTAGTTGTATTGTATTTGTTTAATATTTTTGTTTACTGAAGCGTTACAATATTGGCAGTTTTGAACAAAAAGTAAAATTAAAAAATTATAAATATTAGATTTTTATTAGAAAAGAACTAAGAAATGAAACTTGGACTTCAAATTTCAATTGAAAGCATATGATTCAAGAATCCTTAAATACGTATTTCTATATGTGCTACTATAATGACTTATTATTCACCCCAAATTTACTATATACCCTATGGGTTTGTTCTTTTCAAGTGGAGCGGATTTACTTTTGGTCTCCCTACCTCTCGTCTTGAAGATCTTACTGAATTTGGAGCAAGTACGTAATTATTTGGGTGAACAACCTTTGAGGGAGGTGCAAATTTTGGCGTTACTGACTCACTTTGTTTCTGTTGTTCGGGAATATTATTATTATTTCCTATTAGCGGTTTGTCGAGCTCCGATGAAACACCTGAATTTATGTTCGTCTCGGATGCAGTTACAGAGGTCCTAGGAGATGCGTCTGCAGTATCTGATGTTTTGGTCGATGCAGATTCTGTAATTTCTAATTGTTTACCTTTTGCAGCAAATTTCTCATATACCGAATCTCTTGATCCTGATTGTTTTTTTTGATTTGCACCAGCCACTGGTACATGTTTGGATGTTGTTTGGTCAATAGTATGTTTGATTGAACGAGCCTGATATTTAGGATCAAATACGTTATCAGAAGGTATAACGTCCTTATTCTTTTGGACAGATATGGCACCCTTTGCCGTTACGAATCCTATAGGGTTCAAATCTTTACCATCTGTACTTTCTTGAGGAACAAGTTTCGCTTCGACACGAGAGTTACTCATGTTTAACAGATCCTCATCTTGAAAATCATCACTCATAGTGAAAGAATCATCTAAAAGATCCTCATGGTCCAAATCAAGGTTGGCATTTGCGTCATTTGTAGAATTTAAATTCCCATCTATTGGGATATTTATTGGATGCGTGTTCTTAGTCTGGATAGCTACAGGTGTTGATATTGCTGCTGTTACTTTATTGTTCGCCCGTACAGGCATATTCGCATTACTTGATTCATTGGGTCCTTCTATTTTAGTTAGCTGCCTTCTCTTGTTTGGCTGATCAATATTTTCATCTGGTACTTCCTTTGTAGTGGCCCTAGATCTTTCTGGATACTCATCTGATGCTCTATATAGATTTGCCTCTTCGATGTCTGGAGGATCATATTTCATTTTGTCTATTTTACTCAAAAAATCCTTATCATAGAAACAATTACCCAATGCATTACCATAACATCTCATCGCTCTCTTTAATGCATCAGTGACAGCAGTCTTTTTAGCGTTTTCAAACGCAACACCTTTTCTACGTTCATTCTCAGAAGTACCATAACCTACATCCTCCCTATATGACCCATTTGCTAAGGAAACACGGATAATTGCAGAACAACCAATTGAATATTTTCCCTGTCTTTCATCGAGGAAATCAACTGTGACACTTTTGACATCAGTAGACCACCCATTGTACCCAAAAATTTGATTGGCCAAATTAATAACTTTCCAACCTTCAACGTAAGCAACCTTATTCTTTCCAAACCCTATTCTCTTAGATACAAACTCGGGACCTAGCTTCTTCTTCAATTTGTTTTGAATATCCTGATCTAAATGAAATACTGGTTTCTTTTCATCCATTTTGACTTTGCGTGTTAATGGTTTGGGAGTTATTTTAGTAGAAATAAAAGCAAACTAGACGTTTCGTTTCAAATATTCAACAATTAATATATCAAATATAATAAACTTACCAATATAGATTTTCGTCTGATCAGAGTTCAGTAACTTTCTATTGATTAACTTTGGTGGCGATTTATAGTTATCGATGAACTGTGCTTTTTTATTTTCTATACTTTGTTTACTTTGGGTTACCCTCAGAACATGAAAAAAAAATTAAAAGTTTAGAGATTTCTTGATTTCGAGTTTGAATTTGACTTCACCAAGTAACGAACTACTAGGCTCGATGGAGTGTACAGGATCAGTTTAAAAGGGCAAAAAGGGAATATAAGGAGATAGCGTACCAATTCTTCAATAAGATAACTACAGAATTGATATTCGCCTGCAATAAACCACTAGTTATCTTTTTCAAATAATTACCCACAATGTCTACTGCAGTTCGCAATGGGCATATCAGGTATAGTTACAATACCATCTTTAGCGACATATGCAAGACACGTTTTAACAATATGATTGTGAGATTTTTTCTCAGTATAACGTTTCTAGTAACCTTATTTCTCACATTGGTCTCACGATACAATGTTTCATTGATACAAGGAATTTTGCTATTTTTTCCTAAATATTTGGCGTTATATTTTGTTGCCATCTGTTTAATCATCAGCAGAAAAAATTTCCTACACGTCAATGCATTGGGTTATTCTAGTTTTGTGACTCAACTCGTCGGTGAGATTTGTTCTTTCAAAGCCATTGTCTATTATGTGACATATTCAGTGGGTAGTATAATGATAGGCAATACAATCAGCGACAATAGAATCCTATACTCTCTGTCCTTCTATAATGTGGAGAACTATAGATTATACACATCTTTCTTAATCCCTGTTGCATATACAGTGCAACATATCTTCTTTGATGCGGACAAACTAACCTTCAGTATTGACTCACAATATCAAGCACCACAACAATATATTATTAAGAGATTAGAAAAAATATTTATTAAGAGCTCAATTTTGTCTGTAACTTTATTATTAATTTCGCCATTTATATATAAGATGATAGGATGGTCCATGCTCTTACCAATCAGCTCACAAGTTCAATTACTAATTCTATCATTCGCAACTTTCCTTCAATTTGAAATTATAAATGTTACTTTCAATGCTCATATGTCTATTGGATGTTTACATAAAGGGAAACCAATCTCATCGTTATCGCCTTCACCAATAGAAACTTTGGTGAGTGGATTGAGTAGTAAGAAGCCATTCACAAAGTTAACTGCATTCCAAGAATTATCATACAGAGCGACTTCTAATGATACTTCATTGAGAGTACCAATATACTCAAGCCAATTGAAGAATACAAATCTATGGTCGAATATTTTAAGTGAATGCATTACAGTGATACAAACCAATAACATTGCAGTAAATAATTATTTGACCTTCTTAGAGAATACAATGTCTACTAATAAGAAGGTACAAAAAGATGCATTAAGACAAAATTCTCTTACTGACCAAACTGATATCTTTGGGAATCAACCGTATGTAGTCAACAAGGAATTGAACGCCGAATATCCATCAAATAGTTCCTACAATAACAATTTCAGTGGTATAAATGCCCATAGAATATCATTACAGGATGATAATATATTATTAAACAGAAGAAGACATGATACATACTGTGATCAATCTAATCTTTATAATATGAGATCAAACAATATGGGCGGTCTTGATGCACATCGTTCATACAATGAAACTATCATTACGCGAGACCCCAAGATAATTATCTTAATCAGAACCATTATAAATAAAATCAAGAATTCTGTTACATCATTTTTCTTCCCAGGTAGTTCCAGTAACAAAGATTCCCAATTACCTCAATTAACATTATTTGATCTTTGGTATCTAAATAAAGATAGGCAAGCCGATAAATTGGTTCCATTAGCTGTGTGTCATATGGAGAGCATAATCTCTCTAATGGGATTCTTGATAAAGGCCATTGATGAGTCACCAAAAGGTAGTGTTGTTGCTTCAGTAGGTGAAGTATTGAAACATTTAGAGAAATCGGTGGCCATATTAGGCAAATTCACTGAATGGAAACCCAATGGTAACACTAGAGTACTAGGATCTAGAACCGATGACGAAGATGAATCTATCAAATCTAATGATGTGATATCCTTATTGTATGAACTATCTATAAATGCATTCTTAGAGATTGTACTAAAGTACAACGTGTTATTAAATGACGTTTACCTAGATGAAGACGTCATCAAGCTAAGCAAATGGGTATTGGACATGTGTGCCGAGGAGTAAGATGACACTATCTACAAGAACTACTGATACGTCCTCTCTCGACGTATATGACACTATTATTCGCATACCTCCTCTTTACTGTCAAGCATTATCTCATCATATGGGTGTCATATTTTAAATATTAAAAAGTATATATAATATATATATCTATATTATAGCACAGAGTGTACTTTTAAGAGAATGGGATGAACCCTTTGATTCGCATTTCCACATAAGTATAGACTACTACCAAAAGAAAACAAACTTCCTTAAGACTACTAATGGATATCACTTCTTCTAATAGTCAGTAATGTGATGTGAATGGCTAGCTTTACATTAATTTGCTCATCTGTTCCATCAACAGACTACATCTCTCTTACGCCGGGGGACGGGGGTGGGGTCACTCACTATTCCCTGCTTCATGCACTCTGCGATCTCAATAATTAATTTATGTATGGCACAAACAAATGAATATTTTTTTTATTAAGCGGGCAATTGGAAAAGCAAGGAGTCGTGATTTGAAAGATAATCAACTCGATAGGTATAAGAAAAGACATTAATTAGTTAGAGATTGAAAAAAGATTACCCAATTGTGATCTGCACTATATTTCAATTTGTTCTGAATTTCAAGAAAGGATTACGTTATTGAAGATATTTGAAACCTATATATCGCCCCCTCAAAAAAGATTTGTAACAGTACGGATTGTAACATTGTTCTAACCAATCCCCCTCATTGTTACTGATATAATTATAATTATTACGTTTCAGTTACTATTAAATCAAGATGACAAGCATACCATCGAGTTTTGATATGGGTCCAAAGGATGCAGACGATTTAGACGAAATGTCTTTTGGTCAAAGAGTTGTTTTCCATTGTAAACAACAACCGTTAGTTCCAATTGGATGTTTATTGACTACTGGTGCGGTAGTTATGGCTGCCCATAGCATTAGAACTGGTAATAGTAGGAAAGCTCAGAATTTCTTCCGTTGGCGTATTGCTTTCCAAGGTGCTACGTTAGTTGCACTTGTGGCAGGTTCGTTCTTATATGATAACCATAGAAAGGATGTAAAATCCAAGGAAGAATTGATGAGAGAAAAGGCTAAGATGAGAGAAAAGTTATGGATCCAAGAATTAGAGAGAAGAGATGAAGAAGCTAAGTCTAGAAGAAAGAGAGCCGAATTGGCTAGACAAAAGACTAAAGAAAACGGAGAGATTATTAAGAAATTAGAAGAGGAACTAAAGGAACTGGAGTCCAAAGTTACCCCAAAATCTAAATAAAAATATAATTAATACTTTCCCGACTCACAATTTATCTATTCCTTTTCCTTCCTTTAATATATCTTTTTCTTTCTTCTATCGCTCTCCATTTGTGCATGTACATAATTGATATTTATATATTATTCACTTCTATTCTAACCACACAATTTGTTATATATATACATACACTCTCACGTTCTAATGAATTAACTTGGATGTTCAACAGTCCAATGCTATCTGAAGTTCTTCCACTCTCTACACCTCCCTTAAACAGAATGTCCAACTAGTTATCACCAGGCACGAATGTCTTACGCTGGGAGTTTGCTATCGATTCCTGTTACAAATTATTAATGCGGGAAGTGCGAAATAAAAAAGTCATGTTGAAACTGTTTACGTCATCACTTAGGGTATTTTTAACAAGGAAAGCCAACTCGATTCAAGAAGTTAAACATTCGAAACATCAAGCAAAAATACATTCATATTACCTTTACCTTTGCTTTTTTATATTCTTTTGAACCTTTGACAAGATAAATCATATAGCCTCCTTTTCATTCATTCTGGCTTCACAATAAATACATATATATCTGTGGAAGTAATCCGATGTTGGAATTAAAGGTGGAGAAACCATTGAATATTTCCGTTTACAGCCCTGATACGAATATATTAAATACTAATTTAATAGTTGCCGTACATCCAAAGACTACCATTCTTAGATTGTTACAATATGTGCACTATCAACTATCACAAATCCATTCCGAGAATAACGATGTTGAGCTAAACGACATAGAGTCCTACTGTTTGAAATATATGAAACGAACGATTTCTTTAGACACATCAGTAGAGTCACTAACCACAACCGATAATATACCACACATATCCTTATCATTCGAGTTGTCAGAGGCCAAAGCCTTTAGTGCTTTAAATTTGCAATATGATCCCGTCACTGATTTTAGCACTACCAACATTAAATACGAGGTGAATATTTTATCCAAATATAAATTTTTTCATAATATAGAATACCAAGTTCCATTAGATACAAAAGTGTCAAGATTGGAGAAAAATGCATTGGAACATTTGATATACGAAGAACAATTTTTAAATCATGATAATAAATGTCACTTGGGTCATAATCATACTTTGGAGAGTTTTGTTGCTTTAAAATTAAATGGTGAAAGTGACATTATTCAACTAACAGAAGAAACGAGATATTTTTATATGGATCTTACTCTAAAGGATCTATTACACATTGATTTTGCACCTTTGAAGGATAATGTAATTACAATAATGATCTATGCCAAACATGAACAAAGTATTTCTGATTTGAATGATATTACTGTGTTAGAATTGATTTCTAATTCCAAATTGTTTCAAAATCATATGTTAGTAGATTCAAGGACCACAGTTACAGGAGTACGTCAGTTTGTATGTGATGTATATAGTGCTTCACAAACTATTTCCTTGGAAGATGTGAAATTAGTATATAAGGGTCAATTAGTTCACGATAAGAATTTTGCTGAAAATGATGCCACTATACTAAGTTACATTGATATGAAACATGGTTCTCAGCTTCACGTACAAGTGAGTGTACAACAGACGTATGGTCAAACTGATCCATTTTGGAGTGAACCTGGTCTTGTTGATGATATACCCACACAAGTACATCAAAAGCCTGTTCCAACACCGACAGTGAACGAAATTCCAAGATTAGATACTCCGATAGCTCTGAATACCAATGAGGGGATGCAAACACACTTTGCCACCGAATCAGGTAGACCGATACATGTGTCACCACACCTTCTAAATACTGACACTCAATACGTCGAAGCTACTTTAGAAGATATAAATGGAAATTCTGAAGCAGTATTGATTTCAGGTGAGGTCTTAAACAAGACACAAGGAAACATCCTTATTGGGGATCATTTGAATATAGATGTTTCCACAGATGGTCATGATTACATCATAGACAGGAGACACAATGTTATAAGAATAAACCCCCGTACCATTGAACACATAGAACAACTCACAGGTAGTTCCATCATTTATCATGGGGTGACAAGAAAATCTTCCTCAGATTCAAACACTGGAATTACCACCAGAATGAGAGAATTGTTAAATAATGAACTTAACAATCCTGAAACCATTCAACGATTGGAATCATTATTTAATCATCCAACTCCATTACAACAGTTCCAGGAATTATCTATATGGCAAAAAATGATTTATTTGGTTAAGAAATTGTTTCAATTGGTAAAAATTTGTTTATTGACTGTGGTATATTTAGTATGGTATATGTTTATTCCCTTAGCTGCTACTATCGAAATTGGCTTTTTCTTACCCCCAATCTTAACAATATCAATCTTTGTCATCTATACTGTTGTGATATTTTTCCGTTCATCAAAGATTACCGATATGTGGACAGATTTCTTGGGATTATTAAGATTAAATGAAGAGGATTATAAGAGGGTGAAACTTTTTGCATTACCTGAGTATACATCCATAAGGACATTGAGACACGAGGATCGTACTAATACTAGTCAAATGACCAAAAAAGTATACGAAAAGATTCAAGAAAAATCTTCAGTGTATTCTTTATTCTTATTACCTGCTTTAGCCAATGTGCGTCATTCATTATACAACCAATATCAAATCAATCAAATGGGTAATATGACTGAGGAGGATTCATTAAAAGAGTTATTCCGTCAAATCAAGACCGGTGCAGTTGAAATCAATGATGCAAATAGAATGTTAGAGATTCTTTTCATGCTCCATGAATTACAAGCATTTGAAGATACCAAACAGGAGTACGCTTTCTATAGAATATTAACTGCGATCAAACAAGAAGCTGACCTTCAGAATCTTGAAGCTGTAGAGCCAGTCAGACGTAGTATCATCATAGTGAGAAGAAGAGCAGAACAATTACCTAACACGATTGCTGAATTCATTGTTCCAGACCCACTCAGAGATGACTACGTGATTGCTGTTGTTAAGAACATTATCCTATGTCTCGTGTTATTCTTCCCATTTGTATCCAAGTACATTGACGTTGTCATTCAGGAACGAGTCGATGAACGTACACGGGTCAGACTACAACAGGCCCGTGAACAGCAGGAACAAGAACAAGAATTAGACGGAATAAGGTCTGGTCATGACAACGCTTTCAATACCAACGAGGATCATGAAAGTATCACTGAATTAGACTCCACTGTCCTCGAAGAGATAGCACCTGAGTTTGGAGAACTTGATAGTATAGGGGAACTCTCCCCAGAGGAAGAGATCATTGAAGAGATGCTTACGAACAGTGATGGAGGAGATGATATTGTGAATGCCACAGGTGCCATGTTCCATACACAACCATAAAATATACAATAGAAAATAGATAGAAATATAAATTTACATACACATACCCAAAACATACATGTACATCATTACTAATCAATCAATGTACGTATGTGATATAAATGAGTAAATATACGAGCAATAATGACATAATCTGTCCATCTCTAAATAAATATATTATCGAGTTCTTAAATCAGCTCCATTGTTCAGTAGTCGAAGAAACGAAGATCAAAATTCTCAGTGCGGAATAACTAGTGTTGGGCCCAGACGTTTCACTCGATTATGACAAATACTGTTCTGTTTGATTAGTGAAAAATTCACAGAGTGAAAATTTCCAATTGATTGGATACGACAAAAGGCAAAAAAATGGTCATCGAGCGATAAAAAGTGTGCGATTTCCCAGCCAAACCACTGAAAGAGAATCCGATGCCGAAAAAAAGCCGAAAGGGCAATGAACGATGGTGAAGAGCATTTTTGGTGTCCCTGTAAATGTAACAAGGGAGGGAAAACAGGGGAGGGGCCAGGGAGAACCATCATATATAAAGGGGGACCATACTTATAAAGAGTTAAAAGGTCTTTCTCATTGATTAATTCCTCTCTTCTTTTATTATATAGTTATACATTCTTTTTGTGTTATAAAATATACCAATTAAATTCAATCAGGAATTAAATCCGACACCAACTACATATAAATAAATACAAACCAAAAATGGTCGCTCAAGTACAAAAACCAGCTCCAGCTTTCACCAAGACTGCCGTCGTCGATGGTGTCTTTGAAGAAGTTTCCCTAGAACAATACAAAGGTAAATACGTTGTTCTAGCTTTCGTTCCAATGGCCTTCACGTTCGTTTGTCCAACCGAAATTGTTGCCTTTTCTGATGCTGTTCAAAGATTCAGAGACCAAGGTGCCGAAGTTCTATTTGCCTCTACTGACTCCGAATACTCTTTACTAGCTTGGACCAACGTTGCTAGAAAGGACGGTGGTCTAGGTCCAATCAATATTCCATTATTGGCCGACAGAAACCAACAATTATCCAGAGACTACGGTGTGTTGATTGAAGAAGAAGGTATTGCTCTAAGAGGTCTATTTGTCATTGATCCAAAGGGTATCCTAAGACACATCACCATCAATGATTTGCCAGTCGGTAGAAACGTCGAGGAAGCACTAAGAATTGTTGAAGGTTTCAAGTGGACTGATGAAAATGGTACTGTCTTGCCATGTAACTGGACTCCAGGTTCTGCTACTATCAAGCCGGATGTTGCTGGTTCCAAGGAATATTTCGAAGAAACCAACAAATAGAGAGAAAGAATTTCATCGATCTCAAATCGTAACAATTTCACTTATATATATATCTACTTAATTTGAAATATCTATATAAATGGGGGAGAGATTTCTTTCACATCAATTGACAAATACATATATTCTATTATATAATTTAAACCATATTATTAAAAACAAATATTGAGAAGCAAAGCAAGCAAATGAAAGACTTACTATTAATGGTTATTGGAAAATTGAATGTACTTCCTGATAAGACAAACATGAACGTCAATATCAACCGAATTCTAGAACCAGTCTCACGTTTCTATAATTGAAACTCTCGTTCTAGTATCAAAATATTAATTGCAGACGCGGAATTCCTCATTAGGAAGAGACTCCTATGAATACATGCATTTCTAGTGACCAGCCAGACCATAAATTGTTGAATTATTCCATCTGGATACGTCACTCACAAGGATACACATCCAAACCTCGTGACAACTAGTTGTTTATAGTTCTCTGGTATTCTATTTACTCTTTCAATTTTATAATTAAAATGTACACGTGACTGTCACATGCCACGCTGGCAATTACGTTTCCCAAATTGGAACATTCCAATTCATTTCAACCAGAACGAACGCGCCTGTTGCACTATCAACAAAATGGCGAGTATCCTGTTTGTGCACATGTTTCCACACAAAGAGACAATTCTTGTATCGCCAAACAAGCGCGTCCTCCGGGTAACGCCACCACCACCCCTCTTCTCAGGCGCGACGCGAAAAACTCCCCAAAACGCGCTGAGTTTTTTTGTTGTGATTTCCAATCCTTTACACCACCCACTGCGCAGATACACTGCGACCCGTCCCAAAATTGGATAATTTGCCCCAGGAGCGAAAAATTATATTATGAAAGCGGAAGGAAGATTTCCACGTTGCGAAGAAACGTACGCAGTATCGACCACCCAAACCAATCTCTTAATTGGTTACAACGCTTCCTAATTAGGTGACGGATCGTTTTCTCTCGTTACTCGTTTTAGAAGTAACAAGAGAATTAACGTATATTTTTTTGGAAAAGAAGAAGAAGATCCATCCCATCTA
The DNA here is from genome assembly GCF_903064755.1 of Maudiozyma barnettii. Taxonomy (NCBI): domain Eukaryota; kingdom Fungi; phylum Ascomycota; class Saccharomycetes; order Saccharomycetales; family Saccharomycetaceae; genus Maudiozyma; species Maudiozyma barnettii. The sequence continues at coordinate 220,678 of NW_024545246.1, forward strand.
TTAATCTGTGCTGAATAACTATTAGTATTCACATATCCCGATGAGGTAACAAACACGAACTGCAAGAAGGCTTGCCAATTTACTACAAACAAGGTCAGTTAATTGACATGTCTTTGGAACCCAAATACGGTTATGCTCTTATTATCTCTCACTTTATTGCATGAGGCACACATATGTACAGACACGCTTGTAGCAAACAAGGAATCATCTTCAGTTATTAAACTCTCTTGGTAGTCTGGTTTTGAATAAATTACATTTTATCTTATTTTTAATTTTTAATTTACCATCAAATTAGATTATATTGTTCTGGAGTCGCTGTGGGTCTTCCCAATTCAGGTCTGTTATTTCGAAACTAATTGGGTAATACCTGACGTCTACGTGAACCTGACAGTAAATAACTACCTACATGAAATATATGAATATCTTTTTCGTATCTGTTTATTATTATCTTGTGTTTATTGATATTATTATTATTTTGCATTTAACTTTCTTTTAATTAATAACGTATATGGTATTAATAAATATTAATAAACAATATATATAAGTACAAACTATACAGAGTTTTATTTGTTCTTCTTAAATTTTTATTCTTGTCAAACTCTTGCTCCTTCTACTTTCTTATTCTTTTGTTATTATTACTATTATTATTGCATAACTTCTAAGTAGTTATCAAAATTACTCACTCACAAAATATCAACGGCATACTTATTTAAACCATGATGTCCAATAAGAAACCTCTACTACCTTCCCTAGCTTCTCTATTGACTCACGAACCTACAACTACCTCAAGTTCTGCTCCATGCTCTCCATTCTTTGAATCATACAACAAAAATAGTTTTCGCAGTGATGATCAAGGTATCATTAGGTTACCACCACTATCTGCCACTCTAGCCTCTCGTCCAAGATCAATCGAATCCGCCGTCAGACAATCCTCCATCTCCTCGGTGGTGTCTGCACCTGCTAGTGTCACATCCACTAGTTCTTTGACCCAACTAGCTACAACTGAGAACGACCTGAAGACTCCCGCATCCTCATTGTCTCACTATAAGATCAATGGTGCAATTGCTGCCGCCACCACCACTCTTACTACCACTATGGAAACTCCATTCCACCAACCTCCTTCCCCAAGACATATGAATCAAAAATTCTCTGTGAATACTCCATCGACTCCAATGGTGAAGAGCAAGACTCCACGTAGTAGTCGCAGAAAGATCGATATGCTTACACCTTTCACTGCAGTAAAGGCTTCTATCACGCCTTCTAGTAAAGAAAAGAAACGTGCTTTTGCATTTATTACACATTCTCAGGAGACCTTCGGTGTCAAAGAACCAAAGATCGATAATGCTCCTTTGGCTCGTCGCAAAAGAAGAAGAACTTCCGCACAGGAGCTAAACATTTTACAAGCTGGGTTTGAAAATTGTCCTACTCCTGATAAGAAACAAAGATTAGATTTAGCTGATCGTTGTTCAATGACTGAAAAAGCTGTTCAAATTTGGTTCCAAAATAAAAGACAAGCTGTCAAAAGACAAAGACTTGCATCATCTAAATCAAATTCTTCTAACGATAACAATAACGATGATGAAGGGGACTCTGTAATGGACGAACAATCTACACCATTGGCTCCAAAGAATCCAATCAATACAGATTCTAGTAACGATGACTTAAGTTTGGTCGACAACTCTATTCTAAATCTATCGATATCTTATCAAAAGAATCAAACCACACCAACTAGAAAGACCAAGAATTTCACACCAACAAAACGTTCTTCAACACCAACTAGAGGCAGAGGACAAGCTTTAACATTCCATTTAAAGACTGACAAGAAAATATTAACTCCAATGAAGACTTCTCCAAACAATAAAGTTAATAAGTTGATCAATGGTTACAATGATAGTATCTTAAATCAACATCGTCAAAACAACCTTTCTGAAAATAAATTCTTGGCAGGTTCCCCATCTAAAAAGAATTCAAAGTCCAAATTAGAATTTAAATCTTCTTCAGAACAAACACCACTTAAGGAAATAAATACAAACATTATCAAGCGTTAAATTTTGTTTCGTTGACGTTCTCTTTCATTTCATTTTCTTTTATTAATCTCAGTAATTATAAATTTAGATCAGTGTGTTATGTAATGATCACACTCGTTCCGGTACAAAATATTTGGGTTCTCATTAATTTTTTTTTAATCCTTTTACAGTCATTTTTTAAAATTCCATTTTTTACTTCAAGATCACATTCCCATGCATATAAGTCACCCATGACTTTTATAAACATAAACATAAATATACATTCATACATATATATATATATCTCAATTCCAAATATATACACAATGTAACTTTAAAACAACTTTATGTACATTCTGAAATTACGTCAAACAATTAAGAATATCGAGCACGATATTAGTTATCAGTTTACAGAGCGTGTATCTAGTTAAGAGAGGTGCACTCAGTATTAGGCAAGGTTCACTTATTTCGTAAGAATAAATATTTAGTTTGTGGTTCTGATCTCTTGAAACATATAAGATGAATTCACAGTTGGGTCTTACATACAAATTAAAATAATTGCCTCCATAATAATATCTCTACTACCAACTTAAACTACAAAATATACTAACAAGCAAGTCGAATTTTTTTTTGTGAAAGTTATCAAGCTGGACATATCTCAAAAAACCATCATTACAGATATTTTGAATTATATCAATATTTAAAATACATGTTTAACAAAGAGAAAAAGGAATTTTATAATATATTAATTATAAACGTAGTGAAAGATTAGACTGGCAGCTTAGATTACATCACCCCAACCAGACGTTCATTGAATAGGAGTAACAAATTGGGGAAAATATTTAATACGCCTGATGACAATGGTGACAAGCTGTTAAGATCAAAGTAAGAAAAAAATGTGTAATGAGATATCCGTACTTAATAATTTTAAATTATTTGATCATATCGTCAATTTAATGTTTACGATAAACGATTTTTTATATCATATATAATAAATCTAATGCTATTATTACCCAACTGTCACTTATCGAATATCGTCGACAATTGGGGAAATTACTAATACCATTGATCTATCGGAGTAATCTTCGAATTTAATCAGATTAAGTAGGTATTTAGAACGAAATTCATATAGGATGAAGACCAACAGGTATCTCGATACTGTATCTGGGAACTTATTAGATATCTGACATTATTTCTAAAAATGTCACATATTATTAGTTATATCCAACCAAACCATCCGGGCAAACAACTGCTACAATCATTTATTAAATTGACGAAGAGCCATTATTAATGCTGTTTTACTATTATTTTTATTTATTTATTGTAATATCTAAAGATGATATAAACGTATACATCCACGTACATAAAAAGATGGAAAAAACTTTAAGAGAATAAAAAATATTGTCAATGATATGATAATAACTTTAAACTTCTAAGTTTAAGATCTTCTTCTACCAGTGGTCTTAGTATGTTGACCTCTGACACGTAGACCCCAGAAGTGTCTGACACCACGGTGGGCTCTGATCTTCTTTAATCTTTCCAAATCGTCTCTTAGCTTAGATTCGACTTGGTTAGCTAGAGCGTGGTAGTCCTTACCGTCAGCAATATCTCTTTGACGGTTTAAGAACCAAGCTGGAATCTTATATTGGGTTGGGTTTTGCATAATTTGAACAATTCTTTCTAGTTCTTCTTGGGTTAGTTCACCAGCTCTCTTGTTCAAGTTGACATCGGCCTTCTTACAAACAAGGTTGGAGTAACGACGACCAACACCCTTGATGGTGGTCAAAGCGTAGACGATCTTGATGTTACCGTCAACGTTAGTGTTTAACAAACTGTATGAAAATCATAAGTCATTTGGAATGCAGTATACACTCCAAAAAGACAAGTACTTCTGTTAGTAAAAAATGAGCAACTTCAATTAGGAATTTATATTATTGATTGAGAACATTAAAGTTGAGGTGTCAAAGATTTGCAACAAAATAGATACCTGATAACGCAAAAGTGAGATACACAATTCTTGGAAATGGTATACTTCATAATTGTACTGTTTATTTGATCTTGAACTGGATAAGGTATTATTATGCCATATTCATAGTATAATACTGCTAATGGGTTTTCACTCTACAAGTTCATATTATCATCTAATTCTTCTTTCTTCCATATATTTCATCACAAATATTTTATGTGTATTCCTATCTCGTATCTTATCAATTTACACTTAATCATATTTCAATAAGCTTCAATCATATATATCATCATATTGCTATTTAAAAAACATACCGTAAAATGTGTTGGAAAGAACCTTGTTCTTGGACGACTAGAGACATCTTGTTTACTGGGTTTGGCTGTGGGTTCTTTAATATCTGAATATTCAATAAACGCTATTAAATAACAATCGATTTACTTATATGTTGATGCCACTTTGACTTACCTCAATAATTGATGATATTGCGTACTAACAAAGTGTAACTGGTAGCCCTGGCTACTATCCTTAGATTCCTTCACTATGCTGAATAATATTCACTATGTTCTGGGTATTATCTTGTGAATATTTACACATTGCTGCACTGTGAACTACTCACATTTCTGGTTGAATATTCCCCATATGGCGCGTGAGTCAAATATTTTTCATCCGAAGCTGAAAAAGTTCAAAAAATTAAATGGAAAAATGTCACGGCACGTAATGGTGGGTGTACAGATGTAATAGTTGGGGTGTCAGGATGTTACTATAGTCCGATACTATTTGACTATAATATATTAAACTGAAAGACACTTCACAATACACTCGTCATAAATTATCATATCGGTATTATCTAGTAGTTAAGAAGAATAAATTATTCATTTAGCTTGATTATATATTTTCTATTTGTCTTTTATATATGTATATACATGAGAATTATAAGTATCATACTACCCAGTCAAAAAAGTTATTATGTTGAGAAAGCAGTGAATTGTTCTGCAAGATACTTTAGCGCATCTTCTTCAATGAATACTTTACTAGCCTTTAATAAATCATTAACCTCAACACCTTCCTGTTGCACTACATCTACTTTATTTTTGTACATGTCCGTATACTTCAATAGACCTGGTCTAGTATCCGATGTAATAAACAACAATCTCTTTCCTTCATATCCATGCTCATTTAAGAATTTCTTAAATATCACACTATTAAAATTTGGCTTTGTTTTCGTATCGTTTATCTCTATATCAAGTTTTGTGGAATCTGTCTCATTGGTAGGCGTTATTGAATTCATATTACCGATAATGAACAAATTACCTTCTTTATATTGATGACTTAAAGCAGTTCTAAAGGCCAAATGATATACTTTGTTTGGTAAGTCTGTCGTGTAATCATTTGGTGCATTTCTTGCTAGTGCAACACCACCTTTATGTCTTATTGGTGAATTAGCATCACCCACTCTTGCATTACCTGAACCCTTTTGAGGTAATATCTTATGTCTAGAGTAACCATTTTCACTTCTACCAGGAGGATTAGAGGCACCAACACGTCTGTTATTATTTTCGTGAACAACAGCACGCCATAAAATATCACGTCTTAAAGGTACACCTAACACGGAGGTAGACACAGGTACGCATGATAGTGGTTCGAGCGACGGAAACACCCTTAGTGTGGCTAGGGTGTATGCAGGTGGAAGTTGACCATTAGGAAGAGCTTTGGAGGTTCCTGAAATCGAACGAGCAATATTTAATCTCTGAAATAAATAATAAAGAAAATTATGTTTGTCTAATCCATTTTATAAAAAACTAGATAACGAATAATATAATAATTTGTTAGTAAAATTTGTAATTAATCTTAGAAAATTGAGTTCTAATTAGAACTTGACATGAAAGGAAAACATACTATATTCGAACTTTTCAACATTATGACAAAGGAAAGTATATGTGCAGGTCCTCACTGTTTATGATCTGGGTTTATTTCTTGTTGTTTATGTTATAAGGGTTACCTCTTTACTCTATCTGACCACCATTTTATGTGAATTTCGAAGGATTATTGATTTTCTATCAAACTCAGTGGATTCTCAAAGTAAAGGCCGAAATCGTGAGAATAATTATACTGCGATACTCGTTAAATATGATTTCGGACCTTTCAAGAATAATATGTGACTATTCACTAAACCCATACATCTGTAAACACATCCGTACACCCAGTAAATGTTTCATTTTTGTTTTTTGAAAAATACCGAAAACTTGCAAAAATTGATATTATTTTACTGAAAATATTCGGCAAAAGCTTAACCGCATAGTTTATACTGACAATTTCATTGCTTTCGCAGTATTCATTGAACATTGAAACTTTATGCAGATGATGAGATGAACTTCACCATACTAACTGCTACAGTGAAACAATGTATTACGTTACTGTAGACTTCAATTTCTCAATTAATATTATCTAGATTATTAGTATGGAGACTAAATAAGCGTTTAATATATAAGAAACCTTCTTGTTATCATATAATATTCTTGATACTACAAATAAAGCAGACCGAGAACCAATAATACAAAAATGGTATGTTAAATTAACATTTGCAACTGAGGAATATGAATGCATGCCTTTGGAGAATCCAAATGAATAAGTAATGAAGGAACTGTTGAATAGTTTACTTTTAAAATATTGAGAATGAACTGATATCAGAATGAAATCTCATCAATTAATAATACACTTATTGATAATATAATGGAAAATGGATAAGTCAGTCAGTTCCATATTTGCAAATCTATCTTTGGAGGAAAACAAGATAACAGTAAAGTGCTTTACAATAGAAACTCTAATTGTGTCACTTGTTTATACTTTAGGGGCATCATTCAGTTAACCGTGTTAATATAACTTTGACAATTATTATTTCGTTTTACTAACAAATTGTTTTATATGTGTTATTCAAAATTTTCGTTTTGTTTTGATTAAATATGAACATATATTTATTGTTTTCTATAGGGTAGAGTTAGAACCAAGACCGTCAAGCGTGCCTCCAAGGCCCTAATCGAACGTTACTATCCAAAGTTGACTCAAGATTTCCAAACCAACAAGAGATTATGTGACGAAATCGCCACCATCCAATCCAAGAGATTGAGAAACAAGATCGCTGGTTACACCACCCATCTAATGAAGAGAATTCAAAAGGGTCCAGTCAGAGGTATCTCTTTCAAGCTACAAGAAGAAGAAAGAGAAAGAAAGGATCAATACGTTCCAGCTGTTTCTGCTCTAGATTTATCTCACTCTAAGGGTGTCTTGAATGTTGACAAGCAAACCGCTGAATTGGTCAAGTCTCTAGGTATGAAACTACCTCTATCTGTTATCAACGTTTCTGCTAGCAGAGAAAGACGTTACAGAAAGTAAACAAATTAAATAATTCTTTTATTTAATTATATATAGTATCCTTTTTGTATTCAATTTTAACAGAATATCATTCTAATATCATTTGATTATTTGTCCTATATATCTATGTATACGAAGACCTTAAAGTGATGATATGATGGGTCTCCAATTAGGTGATGAAGTATAGGTTAACTCATACGTATTAATGCTTCTATGTGATGACTCCAGTTAACTGTGTGTACATCTTGCCTCATTATGTAAATTGTAACATTTCAACGAACAGATCTTATCTCCACACTTCACACAACTTGAGATACTATCGTAACCACCACATATTGAACATACTGTGATCAAAGGTAATACTTTGAAATATTTCTTGTTGTAAACGTTATGAAGCATTACACTTTTATCAACTTGGCTCAACGTATCAAAATATGTATGGAGTGGACGTTTTGAGGTCAATACTTTTCTCAAAGCCACAATTCTATTTGTACTTTTCTTCTTTGGTTTTATTGGTTTTGTTGATCTATATGATAATAATATACTTTTTGGTATCTCAAATTTATTTCTATTTGATCTAGATGACGAATCAGAAGAACCTTGAGATACTGTAGTAGTATTTGAATTGATCTTATCTCTATTAATACCGGTGGAGCTACTCAAAAGAGTTGGAATTTCAGACAAATCGCCTAAATTTTCAGTATTCAATTCCATAAACCGTCTCTTCGATTGCATAATTTGTTGTTGAGAAAACCTATCTCGTACGTACTTAGTGGCACCTTTAGTAATATTATTATCCTGTTGCGACTTCCCATTATCCTGTTGCATGTATAATTTAGCCTCCATATCTGCTAATGAATAATTCACTCTCTTCACTGACCTGAAAGTAGATGCATTTGAACTATTCTTTTGTTTCTTGCCTCTGAAGGATCTCGTATGTGGATCTGCACTTGTGTAGTAAATATTAGGATCGTATGTCCTTTTATCTATCTCTTCTACTAACTGACGTGCCATTTCAATTCTATCAATATGTTTGTTTACCAATCTGATGGTTAATGGTCCTCTGTTTATAATGAATGATTGTATGCTTCTTACTAGTGTTTATTTAGTAATAACACATTTTAGGAAATAATGTGCGCCATTCGCGTTATGTATGACATTTTCAATTAACTTAATTAATTTAATTTTATCAAATATAAAGTAACTCTATTTTATATCAAAAAAGAGCTATAAGTAATATATTTATATATAAATGTAATTATAAATTGTTTCAGTTCTTCGTGATATGCATATCATAACCTGATTCATTTGGTTGTTCCAAACCCTCTTTTAATCTTAATGATGGAATTTCATAATCACCAAAGTTTTGCTTTCTGTAGTTAATAGACTTGACACTATCAAAATTGTCAAAACGTTCTTTAACCAAATCAACAGCTTCTTGAAAGCCTTCTTCCCTTCTACCGTCCGTTCTGTAGATGACTACTGGTGGGAATACTTCACAACCTGTGTAAAAGAATAGACCGTGGTTAATGGTAAATAAAACGTTTTCAATTGGTCCATTAATACCTCTGTCTGAGTATTGTTCCTTAGACCCACCACAAGTAGTGACAACGAAGGCCTTCTTACCGGTGAAGGTACCTTCACCATATCTGTCACCAAAATGAGTGTCAGAATATTCACCAAAGCCATAAGCGAAACCACAGGCAAAGACACGATCAACCCACCCCTTTAGAATGGCTGGCATACCGAACCACCATAATGGGAAGTGGAAAACAATAGTGTCTGCCCAAATAAGCTTATCCATTTCTGCGATGACATCAGGAGTCAATTGTTTAGCAGCGAAAGCAGCATATGAGTCATAGGCTGGTTTTAGTCTGGCGTCTTTTTCTAAATTCAAAAAGTCATCCCTGTCAACTACAGCCTTAAAATTTTCTTTGTAAAGATCAGATACTTTAACTTCATTGCCCTGAGCTTCTAAGTGTTCAACGTAAGTGTCTAACAGGGACTTGTTAAAGGATTTTTCTTCTGGGTGAGCGAAAACAACTAGGACCTTCATAATTGTAAAAAATGTAGAGTGTCTTTAAGAATATTTGTCGATTTTTTTTGGTAAAAAAGAAATTTTTATTACAGTTAATAACTCTTTCTGTTTTGGATGGATATTTATTTATGAAATATATAACGTATAAAAATAAACAATAAATTATTTCAAGATTCACTTACAAATGACAGCGCCTAAGGTCCCCCTTTTTATATGTTTTTTAACGGTGAATTTTGTAACGTCTTACAGGTTCAGAACAAGCCATATCTTACCTAAGTACATCTAAAAGTTCCTTGCCAAACACATGGACAAACCTCTCTTTCTCTTCTCCTTCACTTGTTTCAACTTACCTAATCACGGCGTAATCCCCGGCACATCTCGAGGATGAGCGACGATCTCTGTATCACGAACTCATGTCCCACTTGTTAAACCCAAAACAGAGAAAACATCGCACCACATGAGAAAACGGTCTGAAGTTAGAGGTGTGGGGTACCTCACGAACTTATGTCACATTAATTTACTTTATGCACAGTGATTACCAATACAAATGAGGCACATCATAGCCAGTTTGTGAATGGCCCGTTTGATTAAAAACAGTATATGGGACACCTTAGTTTCGTGATGCATTTAACCATTAACTATAATTCAAATGGGAGTAGTTTTATTTTCATAAATTTTAAGATGTATGTATATCGTTAATTTTAATTTTTGTATAAATATTTATATGTGAGTTGAGCAGTTGATCATAATGTATAGAAGGAAAGATGGGGAAAAATCGTTTATATGTGCCATTCTCTTATAATTTGGCAGTAGTAGATTCTTTAATCAAGGCATCGGCCATCTCGTCAGCAGCAGCGCTCAAATAGTAGTGCATTCTTTCGACACTTAGACCGCTGAAAGCTGGCTTGTTGACAATATTGATATGTAGCCAATTTTTGTTTAACATATAAGCTAAGCCGAACCCAATATCGTTGACTTGGGACCAACCGTATCCATCAAAATGTTCTGAGGTTAATTGAGATGTAGATATCAACCAATTCGAAGAATAATTAAATAATGGATCCTTGAACAATGCTGGAATTGTCTCGTTTGGTTGTTCAGCATTTAGCATATTTTTCAGTCCGAAGAAGTGACGATCGATACCTTGACCCTCAGAGGCCATTTTCAAGTAAGATGCATGTGCAGCAACAGATTCTCTTAATAATCTGATTCTTTCCGCATTAGAAACAGTTGGCTTATCCCATGATTGAACAAATTTTTGAGATGCTTCACTGACTGAACGACCTGTCTCGGTTCTACCTTTGAAGAATTTTCTAGTAGAGGCTGCTTCATAAGTAGGTAATTGTTTACCCAAATATTTGTAGATAGCCAATTGAACAATTTGCTGTAAGTAAGCATCTGGTGACATCTTATGAGACTTGATGAACTCCTTACCATATCTATTGTAATGCCATACTTTCAAATTGTGTTGGCCCATAGTTTCCTTGAATTGTTTCTTGGCATCAGATATATGAGATTGAATTATAGGGGTCACAGTAAATGATAGTGGTTGCGGAGATGGGACCGCCTTTGATGAAGTAGGACTGACACTTCCCACAAACTCTACAGGGTTCAGTTTCGTCATCTCTTGACACATGTAATTATTTAAAAATAGAGTTGGAGTACCGTCCATCTTTGAATGTTCCCCAAGGAAACCAGAAGTACCATTTCCAGTGACAAAGAATTGCAATGATTTGTCGTAGAATCTATTGATTCCGTCCCCATGCCAGCAGTTTCTTGATTTCTCTTCTAAAGTAACCGGAGCTTTGTCTAAGTCCAGACATAGCATAAATGAAGCCTTATGGATAGTCTCCAAGGATTCTTTGGAGATTGGATCCTTGATCAGTTCGGCATAAGCAGTACGCCATTGATCTCTTGGTAAAGAGGTCAAGGACCCAACACCATTGCTTTGAGTTTGAGTAGCACGAACATTTTGACCCTGGCTTCCATTTACCACTGAATATAATTGCATCCAGATTTTATTAGATGGCAAAGGTTTGGCAGTCTTGGAGTCATGAGTGAAAACTTTATAGAAATTTCCTTTGTAAGCGACAATAATAAAATTGTTTTCATAAATTGAGTAAAAGATATTAGTGTCACTTTTAATTTCTGGAGGACCAGGCAATCTAGAGGTATTAAACATCAATTGGAAACTATTCATGCAGAACGGATTTTTCTTGACCACTTCAGCAGGTAAGGATTCGTCTTTAATTGCTTCGATAAATTTAGTGGCAGTGACGACAATTGCAGTAGCCTTCATCAAAGGATCATTCTGAATGGCCGAATGAGTAGACGGTAACGGTTTATGACTGTAGAAATAAGATACATAAGGCACTACAGGGTCGTCGTACTCTAGATAGGCTTGTTTATCCCAAAACGTAGACATCCAATTACGTTTCCCTTTGGCGTACTGGACCAATCTTTGTTGTAAAACGGGCCCCTGATTATTTAACAAATCCTGACACAGAGCCTCCTGCCTTTGCAAAGTCTCTGGATCCTCCTTAATATAAGGTTTAACCGATTGTAAATATTTAGCAACTGTTTCATTCAGTTCTGGGACCGGCAACGGTGGTAAATCCTTCTGTAATGCGAATGATTCACCTTTAAAAGTTGGTCTTGCACTTTGATGAATTGAGTTTTCTTGATGAGCCCAGTAGTGTTCACCATTTTCTGTCACCATTGGGAATTTATGTAGGATGTTGTGTACCATTGTAGTAGACATGGAACGTGATACCATCAATCGTTGTAACGAGTGAGGTTTAGCGTGCAATAGAGAATATTTTAACATTGCGGATTATATGTTTATAAGCGGTCACTGATATTCTCAGTTAAATAACTTGGTTGTATGTTTCTTTTTCAAGTATTTATATAAAGGATAATTAAATTAAGGGTGTATGTTAATGCAATTTTATAAATTTGCATGTGTGTGTCTCCCCTAGCCGGATTCTATTTACTTATATACAAGTCTAAATCCGATGACAGTTGGAGTAAAAAATTTAAGAAATGCTCAGCGAGAAAAAAGAATGAACTTAGGAGACCTTTCAATGGCAACAACCTCTATGGCGATGTGGTGGTCATCATCATCGACAGCATCATCGTTTTAATTATTGGAGAACGAACGAGTCATGCGGAACACTCGAATCTCCAAAACACGCAAAAAAAGAGACAACCACAGCAACAAACTAGAGATACACGGAAGTCATTCACTTCAACCAGCACTGCTCAGCATAAGAAAACGGTTGCGGAACAGAGGAACTTCATCGATCACAGGAAGATCAGATATGAAACGGTCACGCACACACACACCCACCCGTCTTGTGCTATATAGTAATACGTAATAACAAGTAAGATACACATCGTAAAAAAGAAAGGACTACGTTTACTGGTAACAGAGTGAGAGAATACTGAAAAGGATATTGTTGCTGTCAGCTGTCTTCAAAATTATATATCTTGCGCAGCCAATAGCCACTCATGATTAGCATGAAATTTTTTGGTTAGATCATCACACAACGGAGGTTCCCCCACTTCACTGCTCATACTGTAGTTATAACTCTACTACGATTATCTAATTTGTAACTTAATATATATTAATAATGTCAGAATTTTCAGTGTTTGGCTATGTTGCTATGTCGGTCATTTCAAATGAGATCCGCTTGGGGCGACAACTTTGTCATCATTTTATTAATCTCTAATAAGTCACAAATAAATAAACTGTAATATACAATTGTAATAAAGTACAACCTCATTGAATTCAATATATATATATGCAGTGTCGGGAACACCTGTTCCCTTGGGGCCACTCCCACACAAACACCCTCTTACTCTCTCTGTCGTTCTTATTAGCTTGAGCTATAACTTGGACAATGCTGAAGTAGCAAGTGCAGTTCATCTCATATCAGTCGTGTCTCTCTGCCCTTTTTATATCTTTCAGATTTTCTTTCTGTGAAAATTTTCATTTCGCCGCAACGTTCGCGGTGCGGGAGGGTAACACGCGCTGTTTCGATTGGTTTTTGATGGGAAAGTAAGTAAGGGCTTCTCAGCTGGGGAAAGGGAAAGGGACAGAGAGACCTGGGTGAGCAGCTACCATATTAAAAGCTGGGATAACGAGGGGGAGAAGTAACCGATATACAGAGACAGAAGCGTATATAAACAGGTATACACATACTCAGTAAACACAGACATTCACTCTCTTAGGTTGCTTTTTGAAGGATGCTGATGTTGCGCAGAGGTTTGCATATGCCCATGAGCATGGGGATAGCGTCATCCATCGCCAAACATAAACACTTCTCCACTGGTTCGTTATTATGGAATCAACTATCAAAGAGTGAGGACGTAGGTGCTACTGTGATCACTCCCAAAATATTGAAGATTGTTCCTAATACTACGGATATAGTGGAATTGGAAAAACAAGATATGTTGATTAGAAGACGGAGGAAATTGGCTAAAGAAGTCACTGAAATGAAGAAATACAAACCTATATCACCCGGTGTGAGATGGTACAGACACCCTGTGTACCCGTATCTTTACAAAGGAAGACCTATTAGATATTTGACTACGATCAAGAAGAATCATGGTGGTCGTAATAGTACCGGGAAAATTACTGTGCGTCATAGAGGTGGTGGCCATAAACGTAGATTAAGATTAATCGATTTCACAAGAATGGAGGCAGGGAAACATTTAGTGAAAAGAATCGAATACGATCCAAATAGAACTGGCCATATTGCTCTATTAGAATCTCAGGAGACTCAGAAATTATCTTATATTATTGCTTGTGATGGACTTAGAGAAGGAGACACCGTGGAATCATATCGTAAAGGGATATCCTCAGCTTTGTTAAACGAAATGGGCGGGAAGATCGACCCTGCTATCTTAAGTGTGAAGACCGCTCAAAGAGGTAATTGTTTACCAATCTCAATGATTCCCATTGGTACCGTAGTACATAACGTCGGGATTACACCTTTTGGACCTGCTAAGTTTTGTAGATCTGCAGGGACTTATGCTAGAATCATCTCCAAATTGAATGAAAAGAAAAGAGCTGTGGTACGTTTACAAAGTGGAGAACATAGATATGTCTCTCTAGAAGCGTGCGCTACTATTGGGATAGTCTCTAATATCGATCATCAGAATAGTTCTTTGGGTAAAGCTGGTAGATCTAGATGGTTAGGTATTAGACCTACTGTCAGAGGTGTTGCTATGAACAAATCAGATCATCCTTTGGGTGGTGGTCGTGGTAAATCCAAGTCCAATAAATTGTCTATGTCACCTTGGGGTCAATTATCGAAAGGTTATAAGACTAGAAGAGGTAAGAACCAAAATAGAATGAAGGTAAAGGACAGACCAAGAGGTAAACAAAAATGATTATAAATCTCATTGATATTGTGAACTATTGCACTTTCTATTTTTATTGTCCTTTTAACCACTATTTTGTACAGAGAATATTCCTATAATTAGATGGTAAGAATCATTAATTTCTACCTATCATGTAAATATACAGGTAAATAAATACACAGATATAATATAATATATATATGTATATTATTGATCAAATTGTTTCTTTTGAAGAAGAAAAACTGCTGACAGTGGGACAGTTCTGATACATACATATACATATATATGTCCAATCTATATGTAAAGTCATGATGTATTAAAATTTATGTTGCATAAATTAAGGAAAAATATGTATATAAAAAGAGTTTCCCTATCTATTAGAAGATAACATCATCTTCAGTCTCTGCAACCAAATTATTATTTTCCTCTTCACTCTTCTTATCATTCAAGGATGTTGCCTTTAATTGTTCTTCTATACTTGTTTCTTCACCCTTTTTAGTCCTTTCTTCTGCTTCTCTCTTTCTGGCTGCATCCATTTCAGCATCTAATCTAGCAACTTCTAATTGTTTCTTCTCCTGAACCTTCTTCAATCTGTAAAATTCCTCTCTATCTAATTCATCCAGTTCACTATTAATATAAGCAATAGTGTTCTTAGTTCTTGGAATAATGACATGCTCAATAGCATTGACTCTTCTGTTGGTGACCTTAATAACTTCATCCAAAATAATGAAAGCAGTCTGTAAAGAAGCTAGTTCAACAAGGGTCTCAACAGCCTTAGAATAGATTTCCTTAGCACGCTGCACTTGCTGACCACCACGACCTAGACCAGTCAATTTGAAATCGTTGATCTCTGGGTCAATATAAGATTCAAATTGCGGCAAGATAACACCACTGACATTCTCTTGACGGGCACGGATCTTAAACCTAGCAGTTGAAACACTTTCTTGCACTTGATAACTGATGTTATCACCGGTAGCGTAAGTGACCTCAGCTAAGGAGAAAGCAGCTGTCTGCATAACACGACCCATCTTTTGTTTGGCATCGTCAATTCTCTTGGTGATATCACGGAATCTCTTGGTCAAAGCCTCTGACTTACGCTTTAATAATGTGTGACCAACTTCAGCACCTTTTAACTTGGTTTTCATAAGACCCAAAGTCATACGAGTAGGAAACACTTGCTCTCTGGTTGCGGACATATTCGTTTGGTTCTTTTTCTTGATGAAGTATCTCTATGAGGTTCCTACTAGTCTAGAACTGGTAAGTTTACAATTGTATTATAATAACCAATACTCTAAGTTCTGTAATCTAAATTCACAGGATTGTTCAACTTTTATGATTACCATTCTTAGTTAATGGCTGTATTTAATATGCATAACTGTCTCTTTATTCCGATGATGCTGCTGCTTAAACCGAGCCTTTCATTTTGCAGCCAAAAAACGAAAATTCAAAGGAAAAAAACATTGACTGTACTAGGCGAATTGAACCACTGTAAATAAGAGATAAGGTTACAAAATGACAGAAAATATGTATTTATGTATCGTTAGAGGAGAGGTCTCTGATTAAAATCAATTGAATATATTATATTTATTCAGAAATGTTTCTATTTATAAGGGTTCGAATATATAAAATTTTCGTATATCTCAAGAACTAAACCAGATTAACAGACAATTATAGTCATAGCAATGGTTCCTACTCTTCATTGTATTTTCTTTTTAGTAACCCATTCCGTACTACTCATTTGTGTTAATCTACTTAATGCTCTGGCGAAGGCGAATCTTTCTTCGTCTAGAGCAAAAATATGGGACTTCTTTGCAACTTCTTTAGAAAATCCATGTTTGGCAACTAATGCATCACTATTCACTACTTGTTCTTCTTGTTGAGCTTGTTCTTCTGTCTCCTGTGGTTTAGGTTTTAATTCGTAGTCATTTAGGATATCTTCCGGTTCAACAAACAAGTCCGTGAAATTAGCAGCACCTGTGGTGGATAGTTTCCCACCATTATCGTAAACAGCATCCAAAAACGTAATAAACCTTCTTATTTCATCTCTAACAAAAATAGAAAGATAAGGTATATCAGTGACTATAAATGCATCGAAATTCTTGGCCAGAATCAAGTAATCACCAGCAGCTAAAGGTTGTCCACAGAGTTGTTTAAAAGTAAATTGTGCGACTCTTGGTGGAGTACATTTAGGGACCTTGAATTCTCTACCCCAAATAGTCAACGGGTAATCATTAAACTCCTTATACACTGACTTCTTTTGAGCTGCCACAGGATCCGACTCATCAACTTGTGCAAAATATTCATACCATTTACTGATGTGGTTCTTTCTAAATAATTCACATTCTCTAGAGGAATACTTTAATTCATTTTTTGGATAATAATAAACAGAAGAAACTGGCTTAGGAATTTTACGATAATCAGTTTCGGAATCCAAACATATAACCTCGGTTCTATTCTTGATTAGTTCGATACATGGAATAAATGATTCCCTTTGAATCCCATTGATGTATAGATCATTTGGTTCTCTATTGGATGTTGTGAATAAAATCACACCATATTTATCTCCCAGAATTGTTGAGAAAAGTCTTCTCAATATCATGGCATCGGCAACATCAGTGACTTGGAATTCATCAAAACACAATACTCGAGATGTCATTGCAATTTCTTTAGCCAAAAATGGAATAGTATCGATCTCTTCATGGGGGTCCTCTCTTAGTTCCTGTTGTTCCTGAGAGATTTCATGACTACGTTTATGAACGTATTGCATAAATTGATGGAAATGGATTCTTTTTTTTGATAAACTTTTAGGGATGGTTGTATAAAACAAATCCATCAACATAGTTTTACCACAACCGACATCACCATATAGGTAAATACCCTTTGGTAAATTTTCACCAATCGTATTCACATCACTATCTGTTATATCCGTAGGATAACGAAACTTTGCCAATAATTTCGATCTCCATGTTAAGTTTTGGATTGGTAAAGGTAACTTTATAGAATCTGTTGAAGGTGGTTGATAAGCTAATAAATCCTTGTACATATGTTCCATAGACTTTAAAATACCACGTTGAAACGGGTCATCCCTTAGTTTTCCAAGTTTAACTTGTCTATCATACTCTTGTAGTGGTGTAATATCCTGAACTTCTCCCCTTACGTAACTTGTTGCTGTTATAAATCTGGCAGAATGATTATTAATCAACGACCTACCCAATTTTCCTAGTGAGGGAATGCCGTTTATTGGTCGTAATAACAATAAGGACATCTCTTTGTATTCATGAAATTAATATACCGTTCTTCTATCTTTTTAAAGATTTTTATTTTATGTAAATCAGAAATTATGTGATTTACAGGTACTAAACCTCAAATTTGAAAAAAAAATTCAAATAATTTTGTTATTTTTTACTAGATTAGATAAAGTTGATTGAAATATATTCAGTTTGAATGCGAAACACCATTAAAAAAAACATTATTGAACTCTCGAGAACAATCAGCTAAAGGGTTTAGGTACCCTGTATATATATATGTCACTGCGATGATTAACAGCATACAGCACTCTCCATTAAATCCCTCGAACTATCAATGGATAATAGCCCCACAGATCATTTCATTTTCCCTCGTCTTCCTAAGGGAACTCCTAAGAAACGATATTCCCGAATGCCAGATAGCACCGTTATCGTGAGTTATGATCTTTTATGGCAAGAATCTGTTCATTTAGTAAACAATCAATACATAATTATATTACGTATGGCCGACACTCATGTTTTTTTAATGACATATATATATAGATAATCCTTCTTTAATTATTGGATTCATTAGAGGTATAATAGTTCGAAGACGATTTTTGCCTTCTTTCGTAGTGTCAAACTAGTTCCTTGCTGAAGTAATCCTCAAGGTTTGGAGATGAACAGTATAATCTAATATTTAACAAGTAATATACGTTCTAATAATCGCATGGGAAAATTAAATACAAATCTTATACAATTTTCATGCATTTCTCTTTAAACATTTGTTTTCATTGTACGTCACTTCTTTATGAGAACCTAACGTATTCGGATAGTTTCAAAGGTGCGTGCGTAGTTACGTATTTTTCATATTTTTTTAGTGATGCAGGATTTGGTCACTTACTTGAAAATATATATATATGTCGTTAGAGTAATTTCGAAGTTAAATTAGTTGCAACAGGCAATTGATATTTGGACACACGCTGAATCTTGATATATTGAAAGTGTTAGTATTGTTCTTTGGGGAAAAATAAAAAAGATATCTGAAAACCAACTGATTTATTTCTTGTGGAAAGTATTAATCAGATGCGATGACTACAAATTTAGAAGATCACAATATTAAGAACTTGGACGTCGCATTTTCAGAATTGAGAATGAATTCTCAATCAAGATGGCCAAGAGAAGAGGATTTGATAAGTGTTAAAGATCTAATCAGTAATAGTTGTGATAAGTTAAATGCTGAAGATATCATTAAAGCACCGACATTTGATTTGTTTGAAGGAACTCATTCGTTGGAGATTAATAATGTTAAATTAGATTCGTATTTGATCAATTTGTCTAAGGAAGAGATTGATTTCGATTGTACAATTGCTTATGACAAGAATTCAAACTCAGAACAAAACCAGGATGATTATCAATACGTTACAGCGATTATTGATAGATTGGTAAGGTCAATTATCAATTGGGTAACAGACTATCAATCCCTACCGACTACCGTTTTAAGTTGTCAGTATATGGAATATATTTTAATACAACTGACAGAATCCTATAACAATGTCTCAGATTATAAATATTTAAATACAGAAAATCCTTATTTCGATAATGTATTGAACTCAAGTATTATGGGTATCTGTTTTTTTGGTGCCTTCGTTAAGAAACTATTGAAGGGTGGTGGTGTCTTTGAAGAGGAAGATCTGAATTTTAATTCAATGGGGTTAGATGGGTTTGATTTAATACCTCCAGCTAGTCTTATACGATTGCTCCTAAATGAGAGCATGACATTTATTAAGAATGACAAAAATATTCCAAAGGCAGATGCCGAACGATTATTATACTTACTAGAATTAATAGATTGCTTGGTAATTTTAGATAATAATCTTTCAGAATATTCAACTGATACTGGGCATCTTGATAAGATTGTTCAAATCTCGAAGAATTTGGACGATTTACCCACATATACATATTCCCCCCCTGTTGGCTGCTTCTCCATGTGTATACAAAAACAATTATCTAATCAATTCCCACCTAAGGATTTGATAGTACCTGAGAAGAACTATTTGAATTATGTCGCAATGGCACAAGATATTAAGAAAGTCTTAATGGTGTATAATGTCACTGAACCTTTTCAATTGATGCAATTTGCAAATTTTTTCAATAAAAACGAACAAAGACACGTTTTGGCTAGAGCATTGTTCCCATTGATTGTGATAAAGGAGGATTCATCACTACTTGGAAAATGGACATTCCATGAAGCATTCCAAAAGCATTTACAAATTCTATCATTAGCAGCAACAAATGCAGATCAAGCCCTAGACACAGAACCATTTAGATCTTTGCTTGATCCTGTAGCTCAAGAGGCTCTAAATGTCTTGTTTGAATGGTATCAGAATAATGCCCAAAATACCGCAAGATACAGACAAGGGTATAACAGACAGTTATTGTTATGGGATTCTGTGCAAGCTCAATTTGAAGGTGTTGAATTGAATTTTGAAGGTAGTGAAAAGGATGTGGTTATGGGTCCACCAGGGTATGGTAATCTTCCTTTGATGCCATTTTCATCATGGGCATTTATAATGAAAACAAGGTCCATGATTGAATTTGTCTTGAAAGGTTTTGATCTGGAAGTATACAAACCATTTGAATCATTTGAGATGTTTTGGTTTACATTCTATTTAACAGAACAATTAGAGTCATGTTTTCAAAAAATCGATACATTCTTGGAAAGTAAATTAAGTAGCATTCATGCTATCAATAAAAGAATGAAGAAACAAAAGGCTGGTGAAAAGAAGGAAAAGTTAAGGAAACAGTATCAAACGGAAATGGCTCAAACTTATCCAATGATTCATTCAAGTAAATCATTTTTGAAATATTTATCTGCACATAATCAAATTATCAAATCATTGTGTATATTCCAATGTTTCCAGTTTGGGATACTGAAATCATATGGTCTTATTGATAATAAGATGTCAGGAAACAGTAAATTTGTCAACCACAAATTAATCCATGATCTAAGGTTTAAACCATTCTCATCAATCGGTGTACCAGAGTTACCAACATATGAAGTATTTCAAGAGGTTTTACGGGAGTTTATCATTGGTGAACCGATGTTTAAGGTAAAACAAGAGAAGGTGATGATGCATATGAAAGAACAATTGACCACAGTAACTCAAAATATTAAAGCTATTCTAATAAGCATTGAAGGAGGGGATTCAAACAATGAAATGACAACCGGAACTGGAGCCATTAAGGAAGATGCTACTTGTTATTACTCAACATTACAAAAGACTATAGAGGCTCTTTCTGAGAATTGTATTTCACTGTTGCAGAATATAGAGAAGAAATCCTTCATAACAGAAAAAGAACATTATGAAATTGTTTTAAATAATAAAGCTGGCCTTTCAGGTTATTTCCCTCTAATGGTTTTATCTCATAAGAGAAGATCAAGACATAAATAAACTAGGTGTAAACGTTTACTAAATCGTTGTACATTTATATAAAGTAGTCATTGTTTTAAATAATGGATAATTATAGAAATGCATTTATGTTAATAGTTTTGACGGTTGAGTGACAGTAGATGATGCAGTGACACATTTTCTTGTAGTCTCGGAGATCAGCAATAGTTTGTTTAAACTTTCTGTGACTGTGCACCCGTGCACCCAATAAATGCATGGGTGTCAACGAACGGTCATTTTATAGTTGAACTGTGTCAAAAGGGCATATACTCATACTATAAAATAAATATTTTAAACTCGTAAAGCTGTGGCTATATAATGGGTAAATTGTAGTTCAACTGAGTGTACAAATTTTGACTGTTTTGGCCTGATTAGTTGTTGTAGGTGATCATTAACAACCTTTTACCTGTTTAGAAAATGGCTATTTTTCATAACTTTTAAAAGTTTTTATTTTATTTTTCAAATTTCAATTTTCCATTTTTTATTTTGGACGGCGCGAGACTTTTGAGACAAAAAGTGAAAATATACACTATATCGTCGCAGAAGTTCAATTGTGTGCAATCTAAAACGCTATGAAATTTCATTTCACTGATTCTAAAATTTTCATAAAATTGGAATTTTTCATTTTGTGAAAATTTCAATTTTGAGAAAGATAGCACAGTAATACAGAGAGGGATACTGCATGATACGATTTCATCATCACCATCATGGGAAATTGGAAATTGGATATTATCCTCAATTTATTGTATGTCGGAAAAATAGTAAACTAAGTATCTTGAACTTTGTAGAACCAGTAACGATGAGTGTGAATGTTTCAGTGAAACCTATGTCCTAGATTCCTAATAGGTCTAACCACAAATAGTTGGCAATTAAGCATTAAGATGTTTGAATTTGTAAGGGTATTAATTACGTAGATATTTATCTTGTATAATGGTTTCTGTATTTAAATTACGTTGCAACTAAGTAAAGAAAAAACTAAATAGATCAAGATGCCTCCAAAGTTTGACCCTACTGAAGTTAAGTACTTATATCTGAGAGCCGTCGGTGGTGAAGTTGGTGCTTCTGCTGCCCTTGCTCCAAAGATTGGTCCATTAGGTCTATCCCCAAAGAAGATTGGTGAAGATATTGCTAAGGCCACCAAGCAATTCAAAGGTATCAAGGTTACCGTTCAATTGAAGATCCAAAACAGACAAGCTACTGCTTCCGTCGTTCCATCTGCATCTTCTCTAGTCATCACTGCTCTAAAGGAACCACCAAGAGACAGAAAGAAGGACAAGAACATCAAGCACAGTGGTAACCTAGCTCTAGACGATGTTATCGAAATTGCCAAGCAAATGCAAGAAAAGTCCTTCGGTAAGAACCTAGCTTCTGTCACCAAGGAAATCTTGGGTACTGCTCAATCCATTGGTTGTCGTGTTGATTTCAAGAACCCTCACGATATCATTGAAGGTATCAATGCTGGTGAAATCGAAATTCCAGAAAACTAAAAGAAAAAATAACTAAATCAAGATTTTTATTTGTTAAATGTTTTTATTGTTAAAAGGGTGAAGATAAGGCAACATGAGAACTAGAAGGATACTAAATTATTAGTGTGTTTCTTGCCCAAAATATAGCATGTTCCAATTGTTTTAATTATCGAACCTTTTTTTCCCTCATTTTACCTATTTACATAATTTATTTAGTTCTGTATTTTAAAATTTTCAAGTCATCAACATAATTTTCAAGTTTTGTATAAATATATTCATTTATAATGAACTTTGAAAAGTAGATTTACTCAATATAACATAAATAAATTTAGTGTTATATTTGAGAGAACTTAATTCCAAATTAATTTTAAAGAATATATTTAAGAAAGTTTCATATTTAATACCCAAAGTGTTCAATTACTAGATGTATATCTAGTAATTGTATGTTTCCTGTTATTACTATTATTACCATTATTATTACTAAAAGAATCCTTTATAGATGTAGACTGTCGTTCACAGTGATCAAAATATAAATTTAAAATCAACTATTCTAGTATTGTGAACTCTAAACATTTATAGATATATCTTAACAATAGTTAGCAAGAAATCGTAGGACCTGGTCAACAGTTTTCACCCGCTGAAAACTGCCAAAACCTATGGCATTTCTCTATCTCTTTTTACCTCTGAGCCCGGAAACAACACAAATACATAATAGAAATATAAGGTTACATTATATTTTAAGTGCGGCTCACAGTAAACACCATATACATGAATATTTATTTTGCAGTAGAATTATTTTCACTTCTGTTTTTTCACTGAAAGCTGCAATATTGAGGGATTTTTGAACTTCAAAAATAACAACAATATACACCAATAATAATAGCCCTTTGTTGCTATTGCCAATTTCATAGCTTAAAAAGTACCGGCGCGTTCTTCATTTCGCCCTTCTGTACTGGGCGAAACAGATACTGCACAAATTTTGCTGGTAACCCAAACAAGAACAACTTTAACAGCAAATTCATAAGTCCTCTTTCTTATTTAAATTAGTATTATCTAATAGTAGCAATAGCAGCAATAGTCCTCTTTTTCTATCTCATTAGAAAGAAATGAATACTTTAGAACTTTCGATGCTCTGCGAACACAACAGAACAAAAAATATAACGCCATAGCATTAAGGGAAGAAACCGAGTATCATGTAAATTGTATTAATTAACCAATTAATAAATAAATAAATAAAAATATAAATAATGTGCGTCCTTTTTTGAGTACGTTTTATTTTGATGCCTAATCAAGTTACAGTATCTTTTTTACTAAGTTTTATTCTATTATTCCCCTTATATTTTAGTTTAATTTGGCTTTACATCCTTTAATAAAATAATAATAATTATAATTATTAGCTCAAATTTTGAAGAGACCTCTCTCCTTCTTCTACGATTTACAGAATTATCTTTACGCCTTCTATCCTCTTCGATTTGAGTTTCTTGTTATTGATTTTTTTGCTCTTCTGCATCTTCTCCTTCAGCGATGATTTATTAAAGAAGATGATTGATTAATTATTTAATATCTATCTATATATTTTATTCGATTGACATTGTAAGAAGAATACAAGCATACACCTTACATATTGTGCTCCATCGTAAAACTTTTTATACATGTAATTACTTATTTATAATTCATTTACCTTCCTTTGATTCAGTGGTTTGTATGAGGTACATTGAAAAGGAAAAGAATAATATAATTTAATTTAATTTACTTACGTATTTTTTTTTTTGATTATTATCTATTATAGTTTTCAAATATACGTATCTTTTTATTTATTAAACACATTTTATTTATTTACTCTTTTTTATTGTTTTTAAATATTTTTTGGTTCTTTGTTTGCTATTGTGTATCTATCTATCTTGAATTAACCTCAGCAACCTTAACTTGGGTTTTAAAGAGATAATACTTTGAACTCACCAGCCGTATTAGATAAATTTTATGAAAAGAGAGAATTTTATATATATCCATTGACTACAAAACATACGTTACAAAATTTCTACTTCGTTTCGTCAACTTTCAGTTATCCCATTTTTTTTTGCTCAGTTGAATATATTGCATCTACTTTCCCTCACTTGTACATATAGAAGAATATATATATATATTCCTCAGAAGTGAATAACTTTTATCGATTTATCTTTTTTTAATTACCTCCTTTCTATCGTTTCAAAAGAAACAAAATTTGCTTTTAATATCTCATCACAACACATAACTTTATTCTTCTGTTTTTTCCAACACATTAAGTTAATATGCCTAAGTCTGTCAGAGTAGGAGATTATTATGACAATGACGATAATGGGTTATGGTCGTGGTACCTTGAAAATATCAGATCAGGGGATTTTGAAGAATTAACTCAAAATGAATTAAAATTTACACTACTAAGAAGATTTCTATATAATAAATTCATCAAGGATCGTGAAGATGATACAGATAATTTCGCAGCATCTAAAAATTCAAAAATTCTATTTATTTCAATCCCAGATAATATTCATAGTGATATATCACTCCTAGAGACATTCTTAAAAGAATATTTCCATTTGGAAGATTTAACAAATATTAAAATTTTAAAATTGACTCATGATAAAACGTACCATCACGAAAACCATTACGTTTTGATCGATACTTTAAACAACTTTGATGATCCAACTTTTTTGGAGTATGTCAATCCAAAGGATTATAAATATAATGATAGCATATCTCCAAGTCAAAACAATAATAATAGCATAATAAATTTCCCAAATTCGAACATGAATATTCACGTTGATTCAAAACAAAATATGAATATTCACGTCGATTCAAAACAAAGCGATGGGCCTCACGAAAATAATATTAGTACGACGAAGACAATAACAAATGAGGGTGAACGACTCCTTGATACAGTAAGAACTGTCACAGGTGGAACAACCGATCATATTATGACATATACACATTCCGGCTCAGTCAGCTCGTCTCGTGAATCGTCATATTCATCATCGTCATATAATTCATCATCTGCATCCTCCTCCATATCATCCGCATTATATTCAAGTTCCTTTGTCGATTCCAATACTGTCTCTAGATCTGCGGAATCATCTAGTCGATCTATGGGATCCGTTCCACAACCCTTGCATACACCCTCAGGGAAGTCTCAAAATAATAATGATACCTCCAGAACCCAATCGCTGGGTGACAAAAAGGATATTACAAACGATGGTAACTCATCCTATAGTAGTAAAAGTCATAGTATAAATAATAGTGAGAATATTCGTTCAATTAATATGTTGGAAGACATGGAAGACGCAACGGGAAGTATAATTGAAATTAATTTCCCAAGAACTAAACTTCACACTAAACTTAGCGGGGAACAAAACGAACCTGTGAAACAACTGACTACAAGTCGTGTTTATAATCCTAGAGGTGATAACACTGGAATATATACTCCACCTCAATCTGAGATTATTTCCATAAATAGTTTTGCTGATACAAGGTCCAAAATTCTAGAGGTTGACACAGAACCATTACACCAAACTAGATCGAGATCTGAACTTTCTATATCTATTAAAGAGGATGAGGAGTCTAACGATTTTAATCCATACGATGAGGGTCTTGAATCCAATGATGCAGAGTCGAGACTCGACAGTTCCTCGTTTAGTTCATCTATCACAGTTTCTACCCAAACGACTTCCGCTGATTCTATATATTCTATTTTACCATCCATTTCAATCAGGTCTCCTCAAGGTCATTTCAGACTGGTACTTCAATCGATGTTGACATTAAATGAAGACCGTCAAATTTATACTGCAATCAGGCAATCCAACAACTTATTAGATGATGCAGATGTTAGTGATGATTGGATCCTTTATGACCAGAAATTCTCCATGAATAATTTAATAATGTTGACTTTGAAGGATTTATTCGAATGGGGCCAAAACTTAAAAAAAATATTATTCTACAGTATGGTCTTCATTGATAATGCAGGTGTAGCAGATGATAATAATCTAGAGTCTCATACCAAGGATCTAGCGGTCAATAATAGTGTATTGAAAGAACCGGAGAATAGTGATATGGAGATCCCACAATTATTATTTTCGGATGATGCCGAAAGAGACCCTACAATGCATATACCAGAGCGTGTCCAAACAAATAACACTATAGCACATAGATCTATTAGAACAATCAATAGTATTGGTGAATGGGCTTTCAAAAAGAAAAGTAATGCTACGGATAGATATAGTGGGTCGTATGATTCAAGTGATTCTGAAAATGGTCCACAAACATTCTATGGAGACGGCGATGTTCTTACGAGTACTAATACCAGGCAGAATACCAAGGATAATATTATGATAGATCAAAAAAAATCCAAGAAGAAAAATACTAAGAATTTGAAGGATCTTGAACATGTTGCGAGATGGAAGAGTGTGCCAAATAAGAGTGATCCATTACGTAGTAATGAAGGCAGTAATTGGAAGAAAAATATGAAGAGATTTAGTAAAGGGAAGCCTCATAATCAAAAGGAAACCTTTTGTACTATTATGTGATCTGTATGTATGAATTTATGTTTAATGACTTTTTGTTAAAAAATAAAATAAAATAAAGGGAAGAACAGTTGGACAATATATCTATATATCTATATATAAATATATAAAATATATTCTTACCGAAATAATTTTGCATCTATCAATATTGGCTGAAGACTTTTCATATTTCACCTCAAGACTCAATTTAAAAATATAATTTATTAAAAGTTTTTTGTTTTATAGAGAATAAATAAATAAAATTTTAAAAAAAGGAGGATATATAGAAAAAGAAAACCTTAACAATGTTGAAAAAAAAAAAAGAATGTACCAGAAGAATGTTCATCTTTTATAAATATATTTATATATGTGTGTGTGTTAGATGATCCATTGACATAAAAAACAACAACTGAAAATGAAATATTATCATTAAGCCATGTGTTTACTCAAAGCTAATTGAACGTCACTTGCATTAACGACAACACCTCTTTCAGAACATTTAGCCTTTGACATCAATTCACCACATAGACCGTCAATATCTATATCTGAATATTTTGGATGAGATGTTATTCTATCCCAAATTTCTGAACACTTCAATAAATCGCCATCCTTAGAAGGAACCACAGCGTTAGTATCATCATCATCCTCATCAATTACATTGCTTGGATTAGGTTTTAAAGATAATTTATCAGTAGATTTTGGAGCTACGCTTGGTTCTTCATTAATTAAATCATCCAATGGATTTCTTTCATTATCGGAATTATTTTCGTCATCATCATCTTGTAAGAATTGATTAAAAATATCATTGTTCATACCAGTAGATCCTGGTGTTCTAAAGAATTGAGAAGTATCAAAATTACTGTTGGTATTCGATGATGGTTTAAAGTTATCAAGAGATTCTGGTGTATCGTTATTCAATCTTGGTTGATTCATTAAATCATTAGCTTCTGTTGGGAACGCCAATGCATCATTTATGAATGGAATGTTTGCCACAGTATTTGAACCTGAAGTAATATTACTTGTAGTAGTAGCACCTTGAACGGCAGGACTACTATTGTTATTACTGGAGCCATTATTATAGCCAATTTCACCAAAACTTAACTTCTTAGACATCGAACCTACTGAGGATGGAATTGTAATATTTGTATTTGTCATAGAATCTGAAGTTAATATATTTTGAGGAGTATTAGTCGACGATAAATCAGATGGAGATGTAGTCTTTGGAACAGGGTTTTCTCTTGTCCCACAAACTTGATTCATCTTTACACAGAAATCTGTTACTTGTTCATCGAATTGTTCATCAAAATTAAATTCATTTGATAACATATTGCTATCATAATTAGCAGGGTTTCCTAAACTTGCCACAGAAGAAGGTTTCCTATTTGAATTATTATTGTTACTCATTCCATTAACTTGTTGATTAAACATATTATCATTGTAAAAAATATTATCCAACCAATTCATCGAGGGAGTAGAAGCCTCAGTGGTACTAGTATTATTGTTATTTTTAGCTATACTATTTTGAGGCGAATTTATTGAACCAAAATCGTTACTAAAGAAATTATTATTATTAGTCAAAAATTTGCTTTCATCATTACTTTTTGATATAGTTGAATTTTGATTTGGTGATGAATATGTAGATGAACCATCTGGTGAAGGTATGTTATTTGAATTTGAATTTTTTGAATTGAATGGATAAGAAAATGAGAAATTTTTCTTTTGTTCAATGTTATTTTTTAATTGAACTTCTTTTGATGAATCTGAATTATAATTTTCAGTTGGAGTTAAAGAACTGGTTAAATTTTTATCATTGACTTCATGTTGAGCTAAATAATTTAAAACTTCTGAATCATTTGAAGTTTCAGGTCTAAATTTTTTCAATTCTTTTACAAGTGTAAATAATTGACCTCTCAGAAATTCCGATTCAATTTCACTTTGCTTATGAATATCTTGCAAATGATTAACTTTTTCTTCCAATTCTTTCATTTTTTTTTCTTTACGTTCTCTAAAGGCTCTTTGAGCTGCTCTATTTTGAGCTGTTCTTTTATTCTTGGTGTCTTCATCCAGCGGAGTCTTTGAATTTTTGGAATTCTTCTCACTGTGATGTGATTTCTTGGCAGAAGATGTCGTGTTACCTTCATCCTGTTCGTCATGGTCTATAATTCGATCGCCTGTTTCCACTGAGACATTATCTCCAGCAATAACCAGAGGTCTCTTTGCAGCAGTAGTACTCATCTTTATCCCGTGGTGTGTGTATATGTATATATATATTAATAGTTTCAACTAGTAACTGCACGCGAGTATATTAACAATATATGTATGTATAACAAATAAACGGTTTAAAATCTTTATATCGCACTAGAAAATATAGATATATATCTGTATATAGCACTATATGTTTAGTTGTAGTTGTTGTCTTTAGCTGTGGTAATCCAGGGTGGCAAATTATATTTATATTCATATATATATATATATATATGCTATTAGCAGTTGTGGATGTGCAATATGAATTCATTATGGGCGGAGGGGTGCACAAATGAGCCCATGCCCTCCGTGTCTTTTCGGCTACAAAATTCAGTTTTTTGAGCGAAATTTTTTGTGATTTGTCAGGATTGGCGGTGTGTGTGGTGTGTGGGTGGGGGCATACAGAATTTGGAATTGATGACTAAGGAAAGGATGGGTGTCGGTGGGTGGGTGGCCCAGCGTGTTGCGGTTTAGCAGCCTGAATGTGTGTGGTGGCGGGAGTAGTATACATCCTGGGTGGTGGGAGAGTGGGTGTGTTTGCATGGTTCCACGAGTGGGTGGACGCTCGCGTGTGCCCCGCAGTATGCATCGTGAGAGTAGTAGGGTGCGGTGTCACGTGGGTGTCACGTGTGAGTGCTTCCGTGTGTGTCACGTGCGCATCACGTGCATTGTCCGTGCACAGTGACCTGTCGTTCGTGTCGGATTTAAAGAAATTTCGGAATTATGCTGGTAGTTGTGGTTCGTATAAGCGAACTGTTCCTAAACGAAAGTAGTGAAGGCAAACCGAGTGAGCGAGCGAGAAGCGACAGCGATAGGGAGGGTGGGAGACCGTTTGGTGGTCGTTTAGCGACTCGCATGGACTGCGTTAACTGAACAAAAATTTTCACTGCTTCTTCGATGGTGAGTAAGTAAGTAAGCAATACGCAATACGATCATTAGCTGCTGGAACCGTGCAATTTTTATCGCTTGGGATGGGTTGATCGGTTCAATGATTAAACAGATATATATAAAAAGGGACATTTGCATTGTTATACATATTATTCTTGTTGTTCTTGTTATTCCTGGGATTTCTAGTTTACTACTTTTTTCAATCGTATTCAATTATATATCTTGTAAGATACGAACGAACAAACAAACGAACAAGATGGACTCCGAATCTAATGAATTGAGACAAAGACAAGCTACTTTCTCGAAGGAACTGCACGGTCAACATGCCGGTGAAAAGACAGGGATGAGTGCTCTATTATCAAAGAATAACAACGCTCAACAAGAAGCTGTTAACAAATACCTAAGACTATGGGACGGGAAGACCGATAAAGACGCAGAAGAACGTCGTCTAGAAGACTACAACGAGTCTACTCATTCGTATTACAACGTCGTCACCGACTTCTACGAGTATGGCTGGGGTTCCTCTTTCCATTTCTGCAGATTTTACAAAGGTGAAAACTTCCAAGCTGCTGTTGCGAGACATGAACATTATTTGGCTCACATGGCCGAGATTAAACAAGGTGACCTTGTGTTGGATGTCGGGTGTGGTGTCGGTGGTCCAGCTCGTGAAATCGCTAGATTCACTAACTGTAATATTATAGGTTTAAATAATAACGATTATCAAATCGAAAAAGCTAAATGGTACGCTAAGGAATCTGGTCTACAAGATCATTTGCAATTCGTTAAAGGGGATTTCATGAATTTGGAATTCGAACCAAATACTTTCGACAAAGTTTATGCTATCGAGGCAACCTGTCACGCTCCTAATTTAGAAAAATGTTATAACGAAATTTATAAAGTATTGAAACCAGGTGGTATCTTCGCTGTGTATGAATGGGTAATGACCGATAAATATGATGAAACTAATGAAGAACATAGAAAGATTTGTTACGAAATCGAATTAGGTGATGGGATTCCAAAAATGTTTTCTGTCGATGTCGCTAGAAAGGCTTTGAAGGATTGTGGTTTCGAAGTTCTAGTTGATGATGATTTGGCTGATAACACCGACCCTGTCCCATGGTACTACCCATTGACTGGTGAATGGAAATACGTACAAACTTTAAGTGATATCGGTACTTTCTTTAGAACTTCCTATTTCGGTAGAAAATTCACTAATTTAATGGTCTCTACTATGGAAAAAGTCGGCTTGGCTCCAGAAGGTTCCGTTAAAGTCACCGGTGCTTTAGAAGAAGCCGCCGTCGGTCTTGTCGCTGGTGGTAGATCTAAACTATTCACTCCAATGATGTTGTTTGTCGCAAAGAAACCTTTAGATGCTGACTCTACTACTGCTACTGCTTAATCTGTAGTCTAATTCCTATAGCTAATATTTTTCCCCCGCTCTGTAAGAAATGATTATATACACATATCTATGACCTAGTAAATACGCAATTCAATTCATATTTTATTCTCCAACCTTTTATCCTAACTTCTTCGCAATCTTATCAGTTATTGCTACCTATTTGTCTTGGTGATATATATGTGTCATGGCTCTATGTGCTTTCGGCTTTCACTTTTTTTAGGGTGGTTCGCTCGGCGTACAATTATTATTTTATTTAAGGGCTAATAATATCCAACTTATAGGAAAAGTTATATAGCACCGCCATTATCTTAGATTCTTAACATTCTGATAAATACATAAACATACTTATATATATCCCGTTTTCACTGACACCTTTACATGTTTAGTCGAAGCGGAAGATAGAACCCATTTTATAACACACACATTCACACACACATTATGAATAACATAAATATATTTGACAATTTGAATAATAACAATATTGACGAGGAAGAGGAAGAAGAAGAAGAAGAAGAAGAAGATAACAACCCGTTTTCAGGAACTAACCACATGTTTGCCTCAGGGATGGCTGGTGTGCCGGATCCAGATACATTATCTAAGACTCCGGATTTGAAACTGGGTTATGAATACCCACAACAACAATCTAATGGAAACAAGAGCGCTACCACTAAAAACACAGCTATCGAATCACAAGGAGAGGATTCACCATATAATGATGGTGATTTATCCACAGTTTCATCTCGAACACACTCATCGTCAAATGGGTCTGACACAGATTCTCAGGGGTCGCATACCAACTCAAATAGTAATTCTCAATATGAACCGTATGAAAATTTATCCTTATCAGTGGCTTTAGCTCAACAACAGAACCAAGAAAACATTATTCAGGATCAGAAAGATTGGAAGATTATGATCACTGAGTCTGGAAATTTCAACGATCAATGGGGGAAACATGCCATTGGTTATGTGATACAATACAATGATAAAGAAGTCATTAGAAGATATTCTGAATTTAGTTCATTACATGATTTATTAATTAAATTTTTCCCAACAATAGTGATTCCTCCAATCCCATCAAAACATTCTTTGATGAAATATTTTTTAAATCCAATCAATGCTCAATATGATACAAAAGTTATAGAAAAGAGGAAAAGAAAATTTGCTTCATTTCTAAATAATTGCAATAATATCCCCGAAATTAAGTCTCATATCATATTCCAAAACTTTTTAGATCCTGAATTTGCTTGGAAGGATGTCATTCATTCTCCGCCTGTCACTATCTTACCACAAAATAACCTCTTGGCACCACCATTGAATCAAGTGAAACCAAGCCCATTACATCCGTTATTACCATCTCCAAGTACTTCAAATAGTCCTACACATTTACAAATTATGGATTCCTTAAAGGATAATAACGAATTAATGAATGTAGCCAAAGAATTTATTAAAATCGAAAGTTTATTATCTCATTATCTAGGAACACTACAACCAATATACAACGAAGTTAAACATAACAAATTTCATTTAAGTTCACTGTCAGGTCAGTTTGCAGAACTAGGTGCATTCTATAATGCCTTAAGTATTGAAAATCTTCCATTTGGAAAATTGAGTTCATGCATAGAAAAGATTGGTAGATCATACGATATCAAATATGTATCGATGGAAGTATTAACAGAAGGAATTCAAAATTTATTAGAAGAAAATATCGAAGAAATTGTGAAATTATTAATAGATTCAAGAAGAGTAATTGTTTTCAAAAATATGAAACTTTGTCAATATCAAATTGTGAAAATTACCCTTCAAAAGAGACAAAATAGATTAAAAGAATTAAATGAATTCGAGGATAAATTGAATAGATTAGACCTGGCATTAAGTAGGGATGCCTCTAGTTCTCGAACAGTTGCAACAGTGGTAGATAATTTGAAAAAGAAGGATAATGACACCAAAAGTAACAACAACAATCCTCCTCAAAATCCTAACAAAACTGTTGAGAACAATGACGATTCTAATGGTCCCGATATGGATCAAATAAAGTTGGAACAAAAGCATATACAACTACAATTTCAGCTACAAAAGAAAAGAAAAAAAATTAACAAATATACTTCAAAATTGGATTCCTTAGGACCAGAATTCTTAACTAAAACAGAAAGAGATTTAGAAAGTAAAAAAATTGCTAAAGAAATTGAAAAATTGAACGAATGTTTTAAGGTCATCCAACGTGACATTAAAGAAGTAAACCTTTCTAGTATGACTAGTTTAGCCAATTTATTGCAATACGTTCAAAAGAAGCTTGATTTTATGTTACATGGGATTGTAAAGCTGATATTAAACTATAATTTAGAGTGTTTAAAAGCTTGGAAAGAAGCCAAGACATTAATTAATGAAATGTGAACGTTATTTATTACCTATAAGAGGTCTGCATTATAAGAATTAAAAAAATCGATATTTCTTATTTCTCATGGATACATTTAAATCACAATAAATAAATAAATAAAAATATATAACTATATCTATATATGAAATAAATTACAGCATTCTAAAAGAATTATATAAAAGTAGATTATTTTTCTCATTTTTTTATTATTGTTGAAAATCTTATTTAATGAGGCTAATTACGAATTATGTACATATACATGATGATGATGACAGATAGAAGAACCCCGCCAGATGAAAATATAATAACTTTACATCATAGTGAATATCAGAACCTCATTCAGAGAATTCTTCTTAGAAACAATAGTGATCGATATACATTAACCGAGTGAAGTTGCTTCTGTACTATTTTTTTTTGTAGTTTTTTTTTGTTTTCTATCGATAATACCTAAATTTCAATGTTTGATTGTTTAATGTGAATTTATAAAAAGGTACAATATTTTATATTAACCGATTTATGGTTTTGGCTTTGGCTTAGACCATTCAACATGTAGAATCAAGTTCATGTAACCTCTACCATGCAAGAAATGTAGTGCTTTTTCAGCCATTTGTTCACTAATGAAGGTGACAAAAGCCAGACCTCTAGATCTACCAGTTTCTCTATTTCTAACAACAACACACTTTTGAATAGGGCCGAATGGGAACAATAATTCTTCCTTTATAGACATTTCATCAGCATCTTCATTCAATTGCATAATCTTCAAAGTACACATATCATCACGCTCTCTGGAATCTCTGTAAGCATCAGAAGATGGATCCTTTGCACCAGCACGACGAGATGGTGGAACGTAACTACCATTACCGGCACCAGCACCAGCACCTTCTTCCTTACCTCTGTTAATTTCTTCTGCAACTTCAGCACTGTCTCCAGCAGCAGGATCTTCCAAGGAAGAAATTTCATTTAGAATAGATTTGAATGGACAGTTCATAGTGTAATGCTCGTTACCACACAGTCTACATGTTAGACCCTTACTTGTGGATTCCTTAGCCTTACGTGCCTTTTCTTCTTCAGCATGTTTCCAATCTCTGTTCAAGTGTAATTCAACTTCTTCACCCAAGGCGGTGGAATCACTTGGACCTGTACTGGAGCTCTTCTCAGAACCGTACTTGGCCCATTTCCTTCTTTCAGCAACTGCCTTATGAACCTTCTCCACAATCTTTACTTCTTTTATCTTTTGAGTAACTTTGTACTTATCACCATTTTCAATCTTGTAAGTGATGACAGATTTGGTACCATCACCGTTATCAATAATTTCTGGAGCTACTTCGGCCATTTTTGCTTAATTGATACGATTGTATTTCTTATATCTTAACACCAAAATACTTTAAAAAATATATAAGTTCAGCAATGCTATTTGATATAGCTGTTATTGTGCTTCCCTTCTAAATGATTTCACACTTTCGTGAATTTAGATGAACCTCCCACTAACAAAGCGTAATATTTCAGAAACTTTCATCATGAAAAATTTTTGCGATTCGTCGTGCGCGACGGTTTGCTGGCAAGGGAAAGTTCGCTTTAAGGTGTCGTGTGAAGTGACAGATTTGGCCTGGTTGAACTTCCGAATTATAAAGAAACAAAGAGAGGGAAGAAGCTCATAAGGAATATATTGAAACAGAAGGGACAAAGTGATACCAAGCTACACACGATCACATAATTGAGCATATCTGAACGTATATCGCAACTGGTTGTTACTATTAGGATTATCCAGACTGAAAATTTGTTTCCTGCTGCATTCCTGAATTTGAAATAAGAATAATATATTGTTGTCATGGCTAAGGCTAAATTGAAAGTTTCCGTGATAAAGTTGATATCGACTGCTTCCACTGGATTTTCCAGACATATTACAGTTAAAAGAGGTGCACCACTTGTGCATCAAGTGAGATATGATCCGGTCGTTAAACGTCACGTCTTATTCAAAGAGGCTAAGAAGAGAAAGATCCCTGAAATAAAACCGATTACCTTTTCAAGGGTTACCAAGTAATGCTGATAAGGAGTTGAGATCTTCGAATCTATTTTAACTAATTCAAAAATAAAGTTTCAACATTGTATGCATTCCAAAAACTTCAACGACATATATTCTTAAAACGACTGACCACAGTTAGAACAGTTGAACTTAACGAAACTAACAACGGCATTATCGTAGAACAAAAAACCACACACACACACACACATATATATATATATACTGATATATACTTACAAAGTACTCGTACGACATGTAAATAAAATTCACTTACACTTACTCTGAATTGTCTTTCTTTGATGCTGTCTTCTAATTTCTAATTTTTTTTTAATTTATTTTATTTACTATAACTTACATATAGATATTGTCGTGATGAATAACTAAACACTCATACCCAAAAAAAAATATAACTTTCGACATCAACTCTTGCAGTTGATAGTAAACGTTGAGGAATATAAAATCATGTTACCTCATTTTATATACTTTTCTTGTAACAGGATTGTTAAAAACACTGAAAACTTTGAAAACATCAGAGAAAACAATATCAATAAAACTTGGAAATCTTAAAGTACTAAGTAGAACCCCATGAACTGTTTCCCCCATTATTTTGGTTACCCCACGCAGATCTATTACCTTGTTGCTGGTTGTTGTTGTTGTTACCCCATGCAGAAGCATTACCTTCATGGTTATTATTATTATTATTATTATTATTGTCGTTGGAATTATTATTTCTGTTACCACCCCATGCAGAGCCAGCACCTTCTTTGTTACCCCAAGTAGAAGCACCACCATATGTGGAGGCAGCACCACCACCCCAGGCAGAGGTAGCACCATTGTTCTCACCACCAGCAGCCCATGAAGATGCACCACCGTAACTTGATTTGTTGCCCCAAGCAGAAGCACCACCCCAAGTAGAGGTTGCACCAGTCCCTTGACCACCCCATGCTGAGGAACCACCAGTAGATCCCCAAACAGAGGTACCACCAGTTTGGCCACCCCATGAAGAAGCACCACCCCATGCAGATGTGCCACCGGAACCGGCACCATGTGAATTGACTGCAGGTGTTTTACCACCATCGAAGGCATTGTTCCAACCTGGTGTCATACCACCTGGTAATGTACTACCCATTTCGCCTGGCTGTCTACCAGTGTTCATTGGGTTACCTGCACTAACGTAACTTGGACCCATTCTACCTTGTGGAACTCTACCACGTCTATTAACAAGCTCATCATAGGAAATACCTTCACCACCTTCACGATTATAATAAGTCAATTTCCTCTTATCCACTGTAATGTGCTTGTTCTTTGAATGTAGTTCAATTGTAGCTTTGTCACCGTTGACATCCTTCACTATACCCAATTGACCCTTGTAACCTGCAGAACGAATTCTCACAGTCTTACCAACAGCAACTTCACGCGCTGGACCAGCTTGAGGACGTGGAGTCATTGCCGATGGAGGACCCATCTTTGATATTATATCTGGGTTCATCCTACTCAAATCCATTTTATTACCTATCATGTTATCCTTTGATGCAACAGCCTCGATATTACTTGTATTCAAGACAAAGACACCAGCATTTTCGATAATCTTCTTAGACATAACAAAAACTTGTTGGTTTTGAATAAATAAAATTTCACCCTCTCTACGAGCACCTAATTTTTCTATGACACTATCACCAATGTTAATTTCTCTACCTTTACTATCAATAGTAGCTAATTGTAAACGGTTTGTATTGATCTTGCTCAATATAGAACCTTTGTTGATTGTAAATACTTTCCCACCTTCATCAAGCACTTTAAATATATCATGTCCAGCTTGGATAATACATGCCACATTTTTGGCACTTAGTTCAACAATATCATGCAAAGCGTATTCACTGGAAGTTGGTGTGGAATCAATAGATTTCGATAGATTATTAGCAGTAATAGTGACTTCTTGTCTTGTTTGATTTGACATGAAGGTAACTTGACCTTGTTTTACAATCAAAACCAGACCAGCATCACCTTGATGGTCACCGTTAATGACGGTAACATGATCACCAGGTTCGAAGATCTTTCTTAAAGATGAGATAGGGAACTCCAATGGTTTCAGTGGGAATTGAGGTAATTTCACTGTGGCAATATCTGTGGTCGTCTTTGTAACTATACCCTTTGAACTACGTTGTTCACCTACTAAAATTTCAACACGATCACCAGATTGGAAAGTTACCTTTGATGCTTGGGATTTCTTCAATGCTTGGGATATATTAGACAGATCCACAGAGCCATCCTTTGAACTGAATCTAGCAAGTTCTTCAACAGATGGTTGAATATTCTTAGTTTCAATATATTGGATTCTGAATGATTTAAACAAATAACCATCGATGTAATCTTCATTCTTGTAAGTAAAATGATGATCATCTCTCTTATATAAGTTTGCTTGATCAAGTCTTAATGCCATAGTTGGGTTAAACAATTGTGGAGAAGCTCTATTAGCGAATGTCGCTCTTCGTGGTTTTCTTTGTCCTGTTGTAGGATCAATTTCATCGAATTTACCGTAGTCTAAACGAGGAACCACTTTAAGCATGACTTCCAAATTGTTTTCACTAATCTGGTCAATCATAGCCAAATCACCCTTATAGATACCTCTCTTAATACGAACATAATTACCTTCTTCTAATGTGACATCATCTGATTTGTTAGGTTTCAAAAGTAGGGGTAATTCTTGTACAGGAATCAACAGTTTTTGGTTAATATATATATCTGGAACACCATTGCAGAATTTCTCAATAACAGATTGTTTTGGAGCTTCAATATAAATTCTACCATGATAGTTGTCTCTCTGGAAAATGGAAAGAATTTTTAATTTCTTTTTACCCATTGCTCTATCTAAGTTTAGCTTCTTTTTGAATAATTTTTTTACCAATTCTTTTTCTTTACCAGGTCTACAACGAACACCCCAAACAGTAGCAGTATCAACACTAGGCAACAAGAATCTTTGTGGAACATAACCATCTTGTGCAGCTGCACGATACTGTTTTGAACTTGTTCTACCATACCTTTCCCTTAATTCCTTTGCCAGTCTTTGAGCATCTTCCTCAGATGTTTTGTTCATATTTTGATCTAGTTCACGGTGTAAACGGTCTCTACCTTGTCCTTCTTCTTCATGTTCATCGTCACGAGTGATGAACCCTTCTTTCACTAATTCCGATTCTTCTTCATCCTCATCCTCATCCTCGTCATCACTGACTTCGGCTTCAATATCTAAGAATCTGTTTCTTTCTTGACGTTGTCTTTTACTTGGCGCAGCATCTTCATCCTCGTCCTCCTCTTCATCATCATCATCATTGTCGTCGTCGTCATTGTTGTTATTCTCTTCATCATCATTGCCTTCAGATCTTGGTCTCTTAGCTGTGGACGATGCGCTTTCTTCGCCATCATTTTCTGTATTAGATAAACTGTCTATATAGTCAGTTTTTACAGTATGAGCTTCACTAGGACTATCGTTTTCTTGATTCACCTCAGGTTGAGCAGAAACTTCGCTAGAAGTTATATTGTCCTCTGTCCTTTCATTATCTTCTTCAGAAGGAGCATCATGTGTATGATTCAATTCAGCAGCAGGATCTGATTCAGTCTTTGGAACGTCTACCGTTGAGGATACTGTATGTATGTTTTCCGTACCAGTACTGGATCCTGACTCCACTGTAGGATTTGGAGTAGTATCAGTATTTTCACTCATGGTTTAGGTAAAACGATAACTCTATACCTTGCTAATGAGTTAATAACGTTGTGTTTTCCTTAAGAACAGATTGTGAAAGATGTAAAACAAGTCTCACTCTTAAATCATGAAATTAGAGACTTTAACTTCTCTTGTCTGTTTACGGTCTGCTTCAATGCAATCTGTTGTTGTGGTTGTTATTCATGGTTCAGGTAGCAATTTTTCTTCCTTCTTTCATTTTTGCTTTGCTTTGCTAAATGGAAAATACCCATAATTCGCACAGTTGAAAAATTCAGAAATATTTTTCAGGAAAAGAGGGTAACCATTACTAGTCAAAATGGAACCATTTATAAGAAAGAAAGAGTACTATCACTCCTTTAATCATTGCATCCAGTCAGTGTATTCAACCAGTTTTACGTTTTACGATTATTGAAATAACGGAGGATTTTACTTTATTGGTTCTATTTAATGCTTAACTATCATTATTAGACGAGCAACCTTTAAAAGTTATGAGTGATAAATTAACTTATGAAAGGGTATCCCGATTTGCCAACGTGAAAGTTCCCCAAGACATAGAGGATGAAATGCTAAATGTGTATGCTACATACAGCATTGAACATGATATGAACATAGACGATTTAGAACCATATTTCAAAGATTTAGAGCTCCCGAAGGATCTATACAAACTAATAAGAAAAGAAGACCTGGTTATTGAAGGTACCAATATTATTGATTTCCAATTATTGATAAGAAGCACATACCATATACTAATATACATAGATAATGAAGATGTTATTAAAAACTTATGGACTACAATGGTGAAAAATTGTGGTAGAGATGTTCAATTTCCAAATATTAAGTTAACGGATCATGTTCTTAGTGTGAAGGATCTTCAGAAGATATCCAATGTTATAGGTATAACAGACCAATCTGGTTTGATACAAATGATGAGTTGTGCTACAGAGGGAAATAGGTTATTTATTACATATTTAGATTTTGCCTCTGTATTAGGGAGATTAGGTCTATTAAGGTATAGGAAAGCATAGATATATGGATATATAGACAAGTTTACATATCTATAATTTTTAAAACTTGAAATATGAAAAGTGGAATGCATTATTTAAAAGGTTATGCAACATTTTTAGGGGAACAAAATATGATAAACATCTAATAAACTCATCACTCGTCCTCATCTTCATCTTCATCAGTTTCTGATTCGATAATGTCTTCGACTAATAAACTCCCATTTGGCCATAGTTGTGACACCTCTCTTATCTTAGTATGTTCATTATGAGGAATTTCATATCTTGGAAATGGAGAAACTAACTCGAAATCAAATGATAATGGAGAGTCCTTATCACCTAATTCCATCCATTTTGTTAATTCAGTAGAAATCAATTCTTTCAGATGCATTTCATCTAATTCATCCTCTATAGTTAATTTATCTTTAAAACATAATACTGAGGAATCATTAACCAACTCTTTAATTTTGTCCATTACACTCTGACTCCACTCAACAGAGTCGGAAGAATTTTGATTCAAATACAAGTAACACCCAATGTTACAGTATACAGAATGTAATGTAGCATCACTTTTAAATTTTTTAACGATTCTGGCACCGTTTGAGGTTCTGATCTGTAAAGTAGCGCATTCATTCAATTTATCTATAGAAGTATCCTGACCTAAGGAATCAACACAAAGTTTTAACCATCTTAGGTTGCTTATCGTTTCGGCTAGTTTTATCTGTTGTTCTTTTTCCAATTTTATTTCATCTTGTAAGGCCTTCTCTTCAGCATCTATCCTACGATTCTCCTCTTTAATACGATCCTTCCGTAGAGAATCTTCATATGCTTGTTCTTGCAATTGTTTAATTTCTCTTGCTACTCTAAGTTCTTCTTTTTCAGTTCTACTCACAACCAATTCGCTTTCAAATTTATCTAATGTCACTTTTAAAGAATTTTGGAATTTTCTTGTGGAATTGATTCGTAACCTAGATAATACAGATAGTCTTGTAGTACCATTTAGGGATCCATTGCCATTTAATACATTACCAACCAATAAACATTCGGGAGTATATTTAATATTTAAGTTTCTTGCAACAAGCCACGGTTCTAATTCAGTGACAGATCCAAAATACACAATCAGCTCGTCTTTATGTTTATCAAGTGTATCTAATACTTTCTCATGTGTAAAAAATTTGTTAATAATCTTCAAAGAATTAGTATCTATATTTCCGTTATTGGCTGTGTGTGTATCCGTTGAGTCTTTCACGTCATCATTTGTATCCTCAAATGATGATTTCGAAATTGGCATTGCGCCTACAAGGACCACCAATAAGAATTTAAACTCTTCTTCGCATAATTTAAGAGCATCATTGAATGGGATGTGAGGACCCCTCAACCATTTGGTGGCTCTTTCTATATTTTCACAATCTTTCTCAGTTGTAGCGTCATTCCACACGTCGGATAAAACAATTTTGTCAAATTCCTGAGTAGGTAGCTTTGGAACATGTACCATCACGCTATTTTTTTGGCCATTACTGTTATCATTATCGTCTAACAGACCAAACGTAATCAATGACCACAATACAGTGACTAATTTCCACAAGAATCTTGGTATAACCATTAATAGCAATACTACGGGACTCCAATCATTATTTCCCGGTATCGAAACACCTGGAGCATAATTCAACCCAACTACTTTAAATTTATCTCTATAATCAATTGGCAATCGTTTCACCAACGGTAATATTGGAACAAGGCTTCTGCTTGCTTGCCATTGATCTATCAACGTATGTCTGGCTCTTACCCCATCATTTCTATCAAAGCGAGGACCTGGTGTAGGAATTCTTGTTAGTGGTGGAGATGGAGACGTTCCAGTAGGTAATTCCATTTCATCTGAATTGCCTCTTGTTCCAGTAGTAGCAGATGATAATTGAGACAATGAATCTTTCCAATTATCGTCGAAAAAACGGCTGATGGCAGGTTCTAAATGCCAACTATGATTCTGCAATAGTTTTATCACCTGTGCAAGATCATCCTCTGGGAAATCTGTGATACCTTTAAACTGGTTCAATTTATCTTCTTCTTCATGAGATAAATGAAATTCCTTGTCTCCAGCATTAATGATCGGCATCCTTATTTGATTATTCTTCTCCTTTATATGATGTCACGAATAAAATAAAATAAAATAAACTACTCGTTAAAATCTATTTTCGCTCCTGTATAGCTCTTCAGTGGGTATCAGTGCCATGAAGTGTAGTCATATATCTCCCCTTTTTATTTTATACCATTTATATCAAAATGTATATTTAATGAGTCGATCTTGCAAATTTAAAGGCTTTGATGGATTTTCTCTCTAAGGTGGCGCGGATGGCTCCATCTCTCTCAGCAATACGCAGATGAGTAAATGACTGATAAATATAATAGTAAAATAATAACCAAGTCGAGATCTATCTGATGCAGAGTAACCTCATTAGACATTTATGTATATATATATAAATATATATGTTGAATGAGCAAATGCCCGGTGATGCAATGCTAAGCTCTCGTTATTCCAAGGCTTACTGTTTCTCCGCGACAACGTACCAATTGTCCCTTTCGTAACCATTACTGACAACAGTAGCGCCAGCTTGTATGCAATCTTCCTCAAGTTCACCTTCTTTATACAAGTGGTAGAACCTATACTTCGTAACCTGTTCTGCTGATGCGGCAGAATCCTTCTCCTGCTGTTGCTTCTGTTGCTCGACCAAAGCTTGAGCCGCTTCAGCAGCTCTTTGATCTGCTCTCTCTTTCCTCCATTTAGCAACGAAAGCAGCCCTGTCCTTAGGTTCCACTCCTGTCAAGTCCGGTTTCTCATGATCCCCACCTGATTTCTTGTTCTTCTTTTTCTGTTCAGTCTGTGTCTTTGTATCATGCAAAACCCATGGCACCATCACATCTTGTTTCATCCCCTCATGATAACCTCTCCTGGACTCACCTTGTTCCAAAGCCCAGCAATATATCAACACCTGTCCACCAGACTTAACTTTACTCAAGATATGGCGAATGGCCTGCACTCTTCTCTCCCTTGTGGTCCAATGGTGCACTACGGCAATCGAGATGGCAAAGTCAAACGTATTATCTCTATGTGGCAAGTTCATCCCATCCGCCACGAGGACATTATAACCGGAGTCTATCTCGTGAGCACACCCGATGAGCCCATCGGATCGATCAGAACCCAGGATATAGATATCCTTGTTGATCCCGAGATACTTCCCGTTCCCACACCCGACATCAATGCCAATACTACCAGCAGTTCGTCCTTGCAAGAACGTCGTCACTATCGGCCATGGTTTGTATCTTGTCTCTGAGAAATGTGCTGCAATTTCATTGTACACGTCGTGCACATACTCCTGTTCTTTCGCCTGAGCGTCTCTGCTACCCTCCATTTCCAAGTTGTACTAAAGCAAGCCAACAAGCACAGACAACTTATAACCAACCTTGAGCAACAAACTGCAATCGACCAGCTGCCATCAGCGTCAGCATCATCAGCATCGTTTGCTTCTCTTTAAACCAAAAACTCGCAAGAAAAATTTCAGCCTGGAAGAATTTCGGAGTGCGGTGCTCCCGCCTCGTTAACAGTGATGCGCCGCTGATATCGATAACGATCCAGCGACTAGCCTTTGTAGCTGCAACTGCATCTCCATAGCCCAGATCAATGAACTAAATCGAACTGTTTTTCGTCAAAGGTACACCAACCACCGACACATTAAGAACCGTGGGTTCATTTCAACCCCCCAAACGGCAGTTAAAATACTCAATCGTT
Organism: Maudiozyma barnettii; assembly: GCF_903064755.1. NCBI lineage: Eukaryota > Fungi > Ascomycota > Saccharomycetes > Saccharomycetales > Saccharomycetaceae > Maudiozyma > Maudiozyma barnettii. The sequence goes on from NW_024545246.1 coordinate 265,529, forward strand.
GGTGCTTTCTGCTACTAAAGTGATAAAACTGGCAGTTAAATTTCGTTAAAGCGGAGCCGTTCTTTGAAATTTAAAAATAAAGCGAGAAAGAGAAGAAAGAGGAAAGGATTGCCAACTTTTGACGATTCAGTGGGAACTTTTTTTGCTGGGTTGGGTTTTTGGTTTTGAACAGGTTAGGGTGGATTTATCTGTAAGCAACCGTTGTTTTTACGTATTCATTTGCTGTTAGAAGCTTGTATTGTCTGTCAACTAAGAGTTATTTGAACATCTCTTATCTGTTATCGCTACCGTTTTGTTGAATTTGCTACTTCGAGTATCTTCATTATATTTAAGATACATATAGGGATACGGCGATATATTCACGCATTCACCAATCTGAGAAAGTTTTTATAAGTATCCAGTTGATTTGATTCTAGCTCTGAAAAAAAGGGAAAATTTTATTACGCTTATATTCTAATCTAACACTTATTAATTCCTATATTTTTTGCTTTTGCATTTTGAACACGTATTGATAAAAGACATAATACAATGGGTAATTCAAATTCTAAACCTTCAAGTAAGACTAAAAAATCGACTTCGAAGACAACTAAAAAGGGGAAAGAGAGTTCCTCCAGTTCTCGTCCGTCGTTAAGCACAAAAAGTTCACATAATCACAGTATAAGCACTAGAGGTCATTCGACAGAACATGTTCCGACGATTATCAATACTCCAGAATCGCCAGTGAAACTAAATGATAGTGCTACTGCGAACAGTGGGAGTGAATTGGCCTCCGCTCAAGTAGAACCTTCGTTATCCGAACAACATACCGAGTCTCATAGTAGGTCGAGTAGACTAAGACCGACGACTTTGTCTCGTACCACCACGGGACAGTCTAATAAATCTTCACGATCTTTGAGATCGAGGCGATCTCTGAATAATATGGGCATGTCACCTTCGTCTGCTACAAATAATGATGACAACACTAATAATTTGGGATTGCCTCAAATAAAGAAACAACTTTCGAATATTGAAACAAAAAATAACAATTCTATATTACAACAACCGGTATCGTCGTCGTCTACTTCACATTCACATACTCATCGAAGGTCTCATTCGCAACATCTATTTCAATCGTTCCATGGTAATTCCTCACACGATACTTCTGAAGACCCCGGCACAGATCACAATCATTTACTTCCAAGATCGGGTAGACCTTCAAATGCTAATTCGAGAAGATCAAGTTTTAATAATATGAGTGATTTACCCCCGTCCATGATTCAAGTAGAACCAAAGCCTCCGATTTTGAAAAACAGTAAATATACACAATCTTCTCATTCTTTCCAATATTATGAAAATGCCCTAACAGATGAGGATAACGATAATAATAATAACAGCAATAATAATAATAATAATACGTCATACTCCGTACAGACACCCGGTGGAGGAGAAAAATCTTCAAGACAGGAATCTATGAGGCACAGTCATTCTTCGAGGCCATCGAGTATCAAAAGTGGAATCTCATCATCATCCAGACAACGTCGTAAATCCGACAATAATAACGGGTCGAGAGCTCCTGATTTTGTATTATCAGGATCACAGGGACAGTCTCGTTCAAATTCATTCGCTTCATCGATGCATTCAAGAAAATCTTCACAAGGTTCAAATACAAATACTGCTTATAGTACACCTTTGAATTCACCTGGCGTACAACAACTATTGCAACATAATAAGATGAGCGACGAGTCACAGGATTATTTTGGTAATGGTACCAATATCGACAGTTCGGGATCAGCCAACGGAACTCCGCATCATCATCGTCACCAACATCATCGTTCGTCTTCCTCTGTAAATAATGATAATGATAATATGGAGCATCAAGTGCTAGATGAGGACAATGCCAGTAATTATACCGCTGTGTCAAAGATGGATCAATACCCTGGTGGAATGGATTCATTTAATACCCCCATCGGAGATACTGATGTTGCATCTAATTTAGGTTTTAACGGCGCTGTTGGTAAGAAGAAGAAAGTTTATAAACCAATTGACATAGATGAAACTATACAAAAATTACTGGATGCAGGTTACGCTTCCAAGAGAACTAAGAATGTATGTTTGAAAAATTCTGAAATTGCACAAATTTGTCAGCAAGCTCGTGAAATTTTCTTATCACAACCATCATTGTTAGAATTATCTCCGCCAGTGAAAATCGTCGGTGATGTCCATGGTCAATATGGGGATCTATTAAGATTATTTACTAAATGTGGGTTTCCACCGCAATCAAACTACTTATTTTTAGGTGATTATGTCGATCGTGGTAAACAATCTCTTGAAACTATTCTCCTATTATTATGTTACAAGATCAAATACCCGGAAAATTTCTTTGTCCTGAGAGGTAATCACGAATGTGCCAATGTCACTAGAGTATATGGTTTCTACGATGAATGTAAAAGACGTTGTAATATCAAGACATGGAAAGTGTTCATCGATACATTTAATACTTTACCTTTGGCAGCAATTGTTGCTGGTAAAATATTTTGTGTACATGGAGGGTTATCTCCAGTGTTAAATTCAATGGATGAAATTAGACATGTCAGTAGACCTACAGATGTTCCTGATTTTGGTTTGATCAATGATTTATTGTGGTCTGATCCTACGGATTCACCTAATGAATGGGAAGACAATGAAAGAGGTGTTAGTTACTGTTACAACAAAGTTGCCATTAACAAATTTTTGAATAAATTTGGATTTGACCTTGTGTGTCGTGCACACATGGTTGTTGAAGATGGTTATGAATTTTTTAATGATCGAAGTTTAGTGACGGTTTTTTCAGCCCCAAATTATTGTGGTGAGTTTGATAATTGGGGTGCTGTGATGAGTGTCAGTGACGGTTTATTATGTTCTTTTGAACTATTGGATCCTTTAGACAGTGCTGCATTAAAGCAAGTAATGAAAAAGGGAAGACAAGAAAGAAAAGTGGCAAATCAACAACAATTGCTTGAGAGATAGACGACTATGGGTAAAAATGATATACAAGGCTTTGTGACAAGGTAATATGGGAAAGTGACATTCTAATCTTTTTCATATTCTTTCTCTATGTATTTCAAATATAAGCTTCTGGCAACGAAAATAATGAACTACGCATACAAAAATTTTCCTTTTTTATTATTATACATTTTTGTTTAAATAATTTTTACTATTCCTAATAACATTTTCCATTAATTTATATATATCTAATTAATAAAAAATAATAATAATATATTTTCATATTTTTTTTAAAAATAAGAGTTATATAGCAGTATAAACTAATATTAAGTTAAATGTGTCTAGTATTAAAATTTATTTATATATATATATATTTATATTACATGTATCTTTATAGAAAAAATTATAGAGATGTAGGGAAACGGCTATAGAATAAGTAAAACCAGAAGAAGAAAAAGAAATATGCAGTGTTTATTTGTTTAAAGTAAGGAAATTTAGTTGAAATAAAAATCAGATAAGATAACTGAGTTGAATTTTGATGCTAATCACTGGAGTAAATATATGTTATTTTATTTTTTATAAGAAAATAATCATAATGTACTAAATTTATCAATCTGATTGACCTCTGAAATTAGAATGTCCTCCACGGTTGAATCCACCACGGCCACGTCCTCTACCTCCACGACCCCCGCGGCCACGACCATGACCACGATCATTGCCACGATTGTTATTGTATCCACGATGATCGTTATTTGAAGATCTACCGTCATTATTTGAAGAGCTTTCATTGTGTAAGAAACTACTAGCAGGTTTGAAAAGGGAATAACTTTGGGAATCTGCCTTTTCATTTTTTTCTTTTCTTTCGGAAGAGGAGTTGTTATCATTTTGATCCCTTGAGTACTTTGATCCCTTGTTGAAGTTATCGTTATTATTAGAGTACGATTTGTAACCGCCTCTGCCACCTCTATCACTGTTATAGCCGCCACGATTGTTATGGTACCCTCCTCTACTACTGCCTCTTTCTCGATTAGTATAGCCACCTCTTCTAGATTTGTAAGAATTGTTATTTCCTGATCTATCGTTGTCCTTATCTTTGAATTGTGTTGCGTCTGAACTGTCTGCCATAGTTTCATTACTACCAGTTTCTGTAGTCTTTGATCCTTCTACATTATCATTAATTGCATTTGAGGTATTATCAGTATTAGCCTGTGTTTCATCATCTTCAATGGCAGAATCCGCTAAATTCGTAGTAGTCATAGGAGATGATTCTGTCGATTGATAATAAGAATGTGTTGGAGAAGCTGAACCATGTTTCTTTGTCTCTTCTACGGATTTTTGTAATACTTCAGAGTAACTTAGAGTTGGTTTCTTTAATATAGTGATTTTTGGTTTTTCAACAGAAGCATCATGATGATGATTATCGATTAGTGGATCTGATTGTCTTACTAACGATGCTAAGGGTGCAGACTCTCCTTCATTTTGAGATAATCTTCTCAAAGTAGTAGTATCCTCGACATGTAATTCGTCCATCTTTTTTTCGATTTCAAGAGTCACTGATTGAGTATCGGTAGGTTTTGCAGAACCAAAGGGACTAGGTTTGTGTTTGTGTTCAATAAAGGGTCTCCCAGCATCGATTTGAGGGTCATTCTTTAATAAATCCGCTTTTGAAATATATTCTTTAAAATTTTCAAATATGGCTATTTCTGTATTAATATTATAAATATCTCTTAGTGGTTCTTTCCAAAAATTAGCAATTTTTTGCAAATCTCTAGCGGTATATAATTCCACGAATGCGACTTTAGATTCAAGTTTGAAATTCTGTTCGAACTCAGTACCGTTCTTCATTGTTTCAATAGAAGGATTCACGTTCAATTCCCAAAACAGTTTAAATTTAATGAATTTAGTGAATTTAGCCTGGAATAATTCTTCGATATCGCGATTAGAAAACTTTGGTGGCAAATTTGAAAACTTCACAATATACGGTGGGCCTGGCATACTCCCGTTATTCTCGATATCTTCGACATCATTAAATGCGTGAGGATCTCTATGATAATTATTGTTGTTGCTATTGTGAGATGGGTTGTGGCCCCTGGCGTCATTAGACTTGTTTTTAGCCTGTCTGAACAGATCAATGTTTGTCGTGTTGGTTATGGCGTCTAAGTTAATATCACTTTCGTCCCACACGGACGCTCCTAGAGATTCATCTCCCAGAAACTCCTCTAATGACATTTTCTTTGCATTTCCATGATTAGAGTTTGAAGCCATGCTATATCTGTAATGTTGATTTCTTAAAAAAAGGGTTAGGTTAAACTGGTACGATTATTATATTCGTATTTCTTCTTCGGCTGCTTCAACAGTATCAGCTACTAAAATACCACCTGTAATATCGAAATCTGTAGCTGAATCTCTATTTAATCTACTGATGTACTATTGTCGGTTCCCTCTCCCTCTGGCCATTTCGCGATCCCTTCAATAATAAAATCCCAGATTGAAAGTTCTGACAGCCCGCCGCTGCTGCTGCTGGTGATTTGGCTTTGTTTTCTCTCTGCTCGCTGAAGTTAGTACGTCGTGGCCAGTGATGTGGGTCACGTGCAGTCGCTGCGATATTTCATGGTGGATCTGACCGTACAACGAGCAGCAACGAGCAGCAACGACGTGTTGTGCTTGTGCTTGTGCCAACTGTGTGGTGCAGACAGCAGCCTGTGGATGGGCTGTTAACAGTGGACAGACACGGGTGGCACGTGATGCTGCTCCGTAGCTAGTGATATTCCCCGAAATTGGAAAATTACATAATTGAAAGTGGGGGTGCTGCGGCGTTTTCTCTGCAGAAACATGAAGCGAGCAATCGTCATCCCGAAAAGAAATTTGAAAAATTAAGTAATCGACTCGTTAATCCATTCAAGAGATGGTAGAGGATATACGACATTAAACGATGGGATTACATGAATGAAGAGGTTTCTTTGACACATTTCGTAGTATATAACGAGTATAACGAGTGGTTGGTTGAACTTGTAGTGGGACTAGGGCAACAGAGATAATTCATACGTTATATTCCAACTGTTTTGGGTTAAAGATCGCTATTTGAGTGGGACGAGGTATCAGATAAACATAAATAGGGCATCCCATTTTGCATAATACAATCCAAGAACAACAACAAAGAAACAATGCTGATAGATAAATCGGTAGGTAGGAAGTGGACTCTGGGTCTGATAATGCTAGCCATAGTGATTGTGCTGTGGGTGATGTCATCTTTCCTGATCAACTTGATCTTCGAGGATAATATCTATAGAAAGCCCTTTTTCATCACATATATTAATACAGCTTCATTCATTTTCTATTTGATACCTACATTTAAAAACGTTGTACGAAAATACTTCAGGGATCGTAACTGGTCTATACACAAAGAATTGATCTTACAAGAAGAAGGGGGTCCAGAGAATTCGACGACAGAAGAAGGTAGTAGTAGCACTGATAATAATGCCAACGGTACAGATGTGGTTAGAAGAGTCTCGATAAATTCATCTAACTCTACGTATGTGGTACGCAATAGTAATGATAATAGTAATACTAATAGTAATGACACTATATCTGCGGCTGCAGCTGCTGTTGCAGTCGCAGCTCGGAGTAGGAATGGGTCTTTTAGTGCAGCTGAGACCACTCAATTGTTATTACCAAGAAATAGTGTTAGTAGTATAGTCAGCATCCGATTATCTCTGAAGGATACAACTAAATTAAGTGCGCAGTTTTGTGTTCTTTGGTTCTTAGCTAATTTTGCTACTAATGCATCATTGGCATATACTTCTGTCGCATCACAAACTATGTTATCATCCACTTCATCATTTTTCACATTATTTATTGGTGCTTTGGGTCACGTAGAGACAGTGACTAAACCAAAAGTGATCGGTTCGATACTTTCATTTATAGGGATCGCATTGGTGACACAATCGGATTCCATACATGGACATTTACCAATTAAACCCACAGGTCATATGCCTCCAACGGAACCAACAACTGATTTGACATCGTGGCAAACTATGATGGGTAATCTGCTAGCGGTGGCAGGTGCGATGTTCTATGGTATATATAGTACATTATTGAAGATTAAAGTTCAAGATGAAAGTATGATAAATATGAAGATTTTCTTTGGGTTTGTCGGGTTATTCACATTGTTATTCATGTGGCCTTCTTTGATCATCTTACATTATATGGGTTGGGAAACATTTGTTATACCTACTCAACCAAAGGTTGTCATCATTATCCTCATTAATATGGTTATAACGTTTGTTAGTGATTTCTGTTGGGCAAAAGCAATGTTATTAACAAGTCCATTGACTGTCACTGTAGGGTTAAGTATTACGATACCTGTAGCCATGTTTGGGGATATCCTATTTAAACATAAGGAAATGGCATTAGAATATATGCTAGGTGGATTATTGATTTTAGGGTCGTTCGTTATTATTAGTAAAAATACAGAAGCAGAGGAAGAAGGAGATATACAAACGTTATACGATTCACGATCAAATTCAAATGATGGAAATTAAATAGTATTGTCATTATAAATTCGTCATTAAATATATATACATGTTTATATTATATGCATACTTAGTTTTTTTTTTATTGTTATATATTGTTTTTTGTATATATTTGAGTTTATGTCAATAGATGTCCGGCTTCTTTAGAATATATATATCATAATAGTTTAATACCCATATGCATACCCTGGAGATTTGATGTCGAAACAACTAATATAATATGAGAAGAGATAGAACAAGGCATAACCGAAAAGAAGAGTCAATAGACTATCCACTTTTTCGTTTATTTTCTCTTGGATAAAATCAGATTTCAATATTATTAAGCTAATAAATAGCACTCCCATCCCAATATACATCAGAGAGACGGTAAACATTTCTAAACCAAATTGCCAACCTGTCCCACCACTAAAATACATGATGTTACCTTCGTCATTTCTAGCGATAAGTGGTATTCTGTTCATCTGAGTAAACTTGTAACCCGTTAGACTTGGAAGCATGATAGAAAACGCTATAATCATCATAATTATCTTGGAAACATTACCCTTTTTCACAATGGGCCATATGACTTTTTTCAAGAACACAAACGCAATTGTAGATCCAACAAAATATTGCATAAATTTCCCTGTATCAAAATCTTCCTCGACTTCAATATATATATTTAGTACTTGAGCAAGGAAATCACCAAAATGTAATACATCATTTGAATGGTCTGGTGTAAGTTCATATTGGTAGAATTGTCCTTTAGCCCAAGAGAACGGTTCCGTTTCTTGTTTCATCATATTGATAGGAGGATATACCACTAAATGAGGTACATTCTCAATACCCATATCTTTAATCAACGAAGGAACTTCGTATGCATCTACAATATAGTATGAAATTGGGATGTCAGGTCTCTGCTTCTTAATAATCTCTTGTACACCATGTATCGTTTCTTCAAATTCCAAACACATAGGACATTTATAACTTCCATCTTCGTTCGTTGAATATATGGTAATATATAAGACGGAATATTCTCCCTCTACCCCATATTGTAACTCTTTATATAACTCCTCAGTGACATGTATTATTTCATGTTCATCCTTATATTGTCGAATATCATTCGATTGTAGCAAAGCAGCAACACAAGCACATTGCACTATAGCTGCTATGTAAACCAAAATGTTCAATCGCAATTTCATTATGTAACCAAAGTGATCTATATTATGTTCGACACTTCTAGTATTAAATATTAATCGTTGATACATTGAAAGATCTGCCCATTTTAACGCAAATATTATGGTAGTTACATCAATTTCTTTATCGCGTACTAAAGAAATGTATGTACGCGAGTAAATGTTATATCGTCACCTCATCGCACGTTCGAAATTTCGATAGAAGAGTTGTATCAGAGGTTGAGGAAAAGGTGAAATGGTTATTCGTTGTGTATTAATATGTACTTGTACGTATATATAATATTAGAGCTTGTATTGCAGACCATTCAATCTATACCTTATATCTTTTAACTGTTTCGATTCGGGTTTCCATTGTTCATATTCTTGATATAATGTATTGATTTCATCACTATCCATGTGGCGTTTCGTTTCAAATAATAATCCTCTCATGCACCAGGGTAGATGATAAGGATTATTACCTAATTCGGACAACTTATAAGGATTGTACATGACAGGTACCTCTCCATTTGTATCTGATGTTTCTAAAGCAAATTTTAAACCCAGTTCGTAAACTTGTTTCTCGTTATAGATAGAAGAATGACCCCCACCAGTCAACGGTCCTACTAAAGATCCACTTATTTCTTTCACAATATCATGATCTCTATAACCTAAATTAAGTAATGTTCCGGCGACCTTGATTATTCTTGTGATAAAGGAAGGAGTGCGAGAGTTTCTATCAATGAATGTCGCTCTAAATATATATGGGTGGTCTACAAAGAGACAAAATGCTGAGTATAAGGGAACCAATTGATCATTTATAGATCCGACTAAGGTTAATTTCACATTATTTGCAATAATAATTTTAATACTTTGAACAAGTTTTTTCGTTTGTATGGTGTCGAATTTTTGTAATTCAAATAATTCCATCATTGCATCTTTGGCAATAGTTTGATAAGCCTTCACCAACAACGTTTGATCACGACCATAAAATGGGCCATTATTAATTCCAGCCATTCCTAATATGCTAATTATTTTTTTATTACCAAATAAATTTATATCATCCAAATCACTATTCTGGTTATTGAATAACTTTGAATTATCTATATTAATAATCCCAGTTTCAATCAGTCTCGCCAGGAGAATGATTGTAACTGGACAACCTTGAGAATGTGAAACAAAATATATGAAATCGGAGTTATTGATCTCCTTGGAATATCTTCTCATAACATCAAAGAAAAAATCTACTCTATCAAAGATCTCACCCTCTTTCTCCAATGATATTTTACTAACTTCGATAGGTATTCTTTTCTCTTTGAAATATTTGTTAACGATGTCTTCTGCTTCTGTAATAAATTTCATCGATGTTCCTGTGGGTTCCCCAATAAATGTTCTGAGTACTTTTAAAGGAAAAAATCCATGAACCCCAACAATTAATACTTTCAATGGTCTTTGGTTGCAATGTGTTATTTTGTTTATTTTGGAAGGTGCATCTACACGATAAACATATTTTTGAGGATTCGTATTACGACTTCCTATCATATCATGAATTGAATTCCATAAAGATTTTTTTGGTAATATATCAAACCCTGGGACTACAATATTGGGTTCCTGATTTTGTTCTTGTTCGTTGTTTCCAGAATTGTCTATATTTGGTGGGGATAATATATTAATATTCGAATATTCATTTATATCCGCATCGTATGGAATATAAGTGTTTGCTAATGGATTCCCATATTTTGGTGCAGCAGGTCCTGGTTTTCCCTCAGTTGGTTGCATTTGTATATCAGGAGCAACAGTTGATCTTTCTCGGCTCACTGAAGGAGTTAAGTTTTTATCTAAATTATTATTGTTCCTGTTGCTTAGGGCGGAGGTAGGTTTGTTATCATCACTTTTATAACTGCTCCAGAAGGACCAAGTTCTTTTATGAGAGGTTTCTGATGAGGAAGCCATCGTTTCTATATGATCGTTAACCTTGGAGTCATTCGGTTCAGGTTCTTGTGTATGAACTTCATTTGTTTCATTTAGGGCTGTCACCTGGTTTCCTTCTTGATTATTATTATTATCTATTTCATTAGTAGTAGAAGGTCTCGTATTGTTGTCAGATACATCACTTACAGGAAGATTCAAGCTGGCCTTATCTTGTGCCATGACTTTCTCGTTTAGTTATACGTTTTTATTTTAGCACCGTCGTATATATGTGTATGTGTCTAAACTTATTTCCTGTTATTATAATGTACGTTGCTCTATGTTTTGTTTTTCTTTCTCGGTTGAGTAACGAAATGGCTCGTTTATTTAGAGAGCTTTTAGAGGATAATCAGAGAGATGAAGTATATATTCGTATCTCCAAATGATTGGCATCTATTGGTATTATAATGATAAAAGGAAAAAAGGCTGCCTAGTATAGCCCTTTTGTTTCCCCTTTGATTAAAGAGGCGCGAAAGAAAAAGAGTAGAGCATCTCACCAAAACTAAAATATTAATATATTAAAGATACAAATGAGATTTCGTGCTATTTTCTTATTAGACAACTAAATCAGTAGTCTATGAGTCAAATATATTGCTGTTGATGATTAGAAGTGGGTTGAAGATGACTGTACAGAAGAGAAAGCAAGTGACCATTGAGGAATTTTTCAGTAAGAGTAAGAAGTCGAAACCTGATGCGAAGACCATATCAACAGACGCGAAAGTGGTCACCACAGAAACCGATGAGATTAAGAATGAAGCTGTAAACAATAGGAAGTCTGAATTTGTCAATAATAAACTTGGTGAGTTACAAAGAGGAATGTTGCAATTGGAGGTGGACACCATGGAAGACAGTTGGTTCAATGAATTATCTGATGAATTCACCAAACCATATTTCTTGGGAATTAAAGCATTTTTAAAGAATGAAAAAATTGTGAAGAAAGCTACGATTTTCCCACCTGAACAAGATATATATTCATGGAGTCGTCTGACGCCTTTCAAAGATGTGAAAGTTGTCATAATTGGGCAAGATCCATATCATAATTTTAATCAAGCTCACGGTTTGGCATTTAGTGTCAAGAAACCTACACCTGCACCTCCTTCATTGAAAAATATTTACAAAGAATTAAAGAATAATTATTCAGATTTTGTTGTAGATAATAAGCAAGGGGATTTAACACATTGGTCGAAACAAGGTGTATTATTATTGAATACTGCATTAACCGTAAGAGCTCATAATGCTAATTCTCATGCAAAATGTGGATGGAATATTTTTACTAGACGAGTTGTAGAGTTATTGATTGAGGATAGAGAAACCACAGGTGATAATCTAGTGTTTATGTTGTGGGGAAATAATGCAATTAAATTAGTTGAGGATATATTGAAGAAACATAAACAGACTAAAAATAATATATTAGTGTTAAAATCTGTACATCCCTCACCATTGAGTGCCTCTAGAGGCTTTTTCAATAATAATCATTTTAAGAAGATTAATGAATGGTTAGAAGAAAGAAATGAACCCATGATAGATTGGAGTGTAGTTCCCGGTACTTCGTTGAATGAAGTTGCCAAATACAATGAAGCGTTACTGAAAAAATAAGCTCTATGGGTATATCATTCTTTTTCCTGTTTCTTTCCTATATATTATTATATGTATATATTACAAAATGCTGTATAAAATTTTTGGAGAAGGGGAGAAGATATCTAATTCTTTAAAGCTTCAGTTTGATCCTTTAATAGAGTGAAAGTTTGAGCTTGTAATTTATCTCTACCGTGCAAGAAATCCAATTCCATAACAAAATCGAATTCTAAGATATTAGCACCGACTTGTAGAAGCAAATCACCAGCGGCTTTAGCGGAACCACCAGTAGCAATGATATCATCGACAATGACAACGTTAGCATTCTTTGGGATAGCATTCTTTTGCATTTCAAATTCGTCTACACCATATTCCTTTTTGTAAGAAGCTTTGACACATTCACCTGGCAATTTACCGACCTTTCTAACTGGTACAAAACCTGCACCTAAGGCTAAAGCGAGTGTTGGACCGAATAAGAAACCTCTTGATTCCAAACCGACAATGAAGTCGATTTTTTTATCGCCGAATTGTTCTTGTAGATGAATCTTGAAGGAGTCCACCAACTTTTGAAATAATTCAGGTTTCGTGAAGATTGGTAGGAAATCTTCAAATAAGATCCCCTCTTGTGGGAAATTTGGGTATTTGTTTAGAGCGTTTTTCAATTCAACAGCGTTAGCTTCAATAGACATCTTAGTATGTTTGTTTGTATGTATCAGTAATAAATAGTACTGTTTTATCAACTAGCAAGTGAAAATATCTCTATTTCTATCGATAATCATGCGTATATATATATATATATCAAGTAACTTCAGGCGATGAGCTTCAGGATACTACCTCACTGTCTCTGTGTGTGTGTTCCACCGACGAAAAATTTTTCACAGTTTTCCTTTTGGTTGTTTCCACTTTGTTTCGCGCCGCTTCACCATTTATGCTCGTTGAGATATTCACATTTTACTGTGGCAGTCAGACACAGATTTGCCGCTGAAAATCTGATTTTGTTAGGGCCTGTTTCTGGGGGTTAGGGTTCTATCACGTGATGATGAAATTATATGGGCTTCGAATGGGGGCATCGGGAGGGGAAATGAGGGTTTGCGGTGATGAGATATTGATAGGTGGCCTGAGGGCGGGCGCTTGTGGGGGTGGAGGGGCCAATGCATTGTTCGGAGTTATTTTGACTTTGATTTGTTTGTGAGCAGAGGGGAATTTTGCATTCATCCGTAATATCCGAGGTTATAGGTTGGTGCCAAGTATAGTTATATATATATATAGGGAGAAAAGGAATAGACAGTTACAGTTACGGTATATTAAAAGAAAGTAACGACAGTACAGTATAGCAAATAGTTATAATTACAGTACTACTAATAGACAATGGTTAGATTACAGAGATATATATTTAAGAGAGATCTTAATACAATGAAAAAATATGGTATTCAAAAGGATACGACCAAACAGTTTTTTAAAAATTTACCTAAAGTTCCAATGACGAAATACCTGGAAAGAACAGAATTATCAAAGGATATGTTATATAGTGGATACAGGCCTATTATGTATCCCGTTAAACAAAATCCTTTATTTCGTAATAAGAAAAACTTGATAATAGATTTTTCGCTTCAAGATCAACAAAACAAACTGAAGGAAGAATTACACTATGAGAATGACAGTGTTTCTAATGAACTACTATTCGGTAAAGATAATTGTGGTGGGATAAGGTCGTGTGGTGTTAATGGGATTTGGAAATATAGCCCAGTTATACCATCAAATTTTCTACCACTGAATATTTGGAATAGTTCATGTATGGTAATGCAAATTTATAAAGAATGGGATAAGATACCAAATGACATCACAAAGAAGTTAAAACCGTTTGATCGAGGGAAGAATTAAGGTTATGGTATAAACTATACATATTTTAGCTAGATATATCATGATGGTAGATGATATTTATATATTCTTCAGATAAATATAAAAATTAGAAAATTCATACAATGTTAACAGAATATCCTTATATACCTTCAATGACTGATGGTTTTACGTTATTATCCTGTCAGCCATTCGTAATCAATTAAGTGACATATTTCCTTTATATTTTTTCTCTCTCTACGTGCTTGTCTGCCCATTACTACTCTTTTTTCCTTATTTTTCTTATTTTTTTTTTTTGGGAAACTTGCCCATCCATTGAAAGGCAAAAACAAAAAATATTTGAACCAAAAGTAAGCAATTATCAATACAAACATTTTCATATAATGTTGTTGCAAAACGGTATCAGGTATTTTTCGAATCATATACTACCACATCTCCCCAACAACAACACACAATATGTTTTCCAATTTCAGTCTGGATAAATTAACCACTTCGATCAGCACAGCTGCTCAACAGGTGGAAGAATCCCTAAAGAATAATTCATATCTGCCAACAGAAGTCTCCAACACTCTATCGTTTAAGAAGACAAGCAGATTCTTTCAAGAGAAAGTAGGCACTATTTCCGAACATGAAATCTCCAAGTTGCCAGAAAGTTACATCGGTTTGGAGCAAAAGACAGATCAATTAGTGAAAATCTTAAAGAGAATCATTATTGTGACAAAGACTTTCGAGATCGACGGGTATGACTACCCACCGAATCTGACCGAGAGTTTGAACGATTGGTGGTCCTCCCAACAACAACCTGCTACAGAGAAACAAGACCTTCAATTCAGTAAATCGTTCGCATCGGCGATTTCTAAAGCTGCTTACGAATCTGAAGAATTGCTAAAACATTTACATCAGTCAAAGAATACTAAGAAGCAAAAAAATAATGAAACCCAAGATGAAACTGAGGAACCTGCAGATGAAGTCGAAGAAGAAGACGATGATGAGGAGATTAATAATTTAATTGAGATTTTCGACTCATGGTGTAAATGTTTCCAAGAAGTCGATAAAAATAAGATTGATATGGATTCAACAATGATTAAAGACTTCAATGTTAAATTGGAAAAAATGATACAGGTTGATTATAAAAATGCTATGACTTTACGTAATAAAGTGAATGATTCTAGATTGGAGTTTGATGCCATTCGTCATGACATCAAGACAAAGGAAGACGCTGCAGCTGCAATTGCTAAGGCACAACCTCAACCAACGATCCCTGAACAGACAGAAATTGAAGAAACTAAGACAAAAACTGAAGAAACAAAGACAGAAGAAGAACCAAAGGAAGAGAATACAAAAAAAGAAGAACCTACTGAATCCAACAAGCCTGTTGAAGAAGAGGATCTAACTGAGAGTGAGGATTATAAATTGTTAGAAAAACTTGAAGATGAATTTGTAAGCAATACTACCGAAGCCGCTGAAGGTATGATGGAATTCACCAATAATACAGAAATCATTAAGCTAATTAAATTGTTTCAACAGACTCAATTGAATTATTATAAGAAATGCACAGAAGAACTTGAAAAAAACATGAAATTTTTAGACGAATTTGAAGTTGATGAATCAAGTACAGCCGCATAATCAACTAATTCAACTAAATAATATTAGTTATCCATAATATGTATGCTTTTGCAAAAAAATCAATAGCAAAGCAAAACAAAAAAATAACTGAAGGTTTGAAAATCACTATAAAAAATTTCTGTCTCTAACATAGACCGAATTATAATAATTTATATTCATACATGTATGTATATAGTCGTATCAAAAAGAGAATACAACAGATAATCAAATTTATATCCTCCTTTCGCTTATATACTTTCTACGTTTACTCAGCTGTTCCATGATTCGTACATAACTAATATAAACGATTAAAAAATGAATGAGGGATGACTCTCAATTCCAAAAACAATAACAATAACAATAAAAGACTCAAGATTATGTTGTAAAAGATTCTTTTTCTGTCGAAAAGTCGTATAGCGTAACGTATGTACGAATGTGGAGCTAACGCCAATCTAATAATGTCACAACAGCTAAGTTTCCTTCGAAGGTAGCTAAATCGCTTCAAATATACGACTAATTCCAATGTTCATTTGGCCAGCCACTTGAGTTTTCAGGGCCAAAATTATCAACTGCCTTATTTCTACATCTTATTTTACGTTATTACGGTAATGGCAAACAAACAGACGGGACACGATCCGTTTACGGATGGACTAGCAGACGAACACTCATTTCATTGAGCTTTATATATTACCAATCAACAAGATTACAATATTTTGTTTGCAATCTATAAATAAATATGATTCAAGAAAGGATATTATTGTTACTGTAGCTGAATTACCCAAAGGGGTCATTCGAATCATGAAGTAACCTAATCAAGTAAGTAATAAAAGATGATTTTCACTTAGTCGGTAACGTACAACTTTTCATGACTACTATATTGAAAAGGTATTAGAAGTTGTATGCTATATATGTATCTTTTATGCCTTTGCGACACAAATCGCAAGTACATCTCTGGTGGGCGCAGTTTGTTTCATCAGTTTATTTATCGTCGTTATTCTTTTTCTTCAACATGAATAGTCTCGTTCCGCAGCTGTTCGGTAAATACGACTTTCCACCATAAGCCGACAGTGTCAATCTTCAGAAATGTACGGTCGTTCCGTCCCTCTTCGGAGAGGCGCCCTCCTAATGAAAGAACTGAAAAAGTTTTCAGTTTCGATTCGCAGCGTACAGGCAAAATACCTGAGATGCCATAATAACCGAGACTAAGCATCCGTAACTTGAAGGGGATGGTGAAGTTATAGAATCGATGGACAGTGCACCTCTGTGGGGGATGGTTATGGTTCCGAAAAGTTTTGGTTTAATTAACGGATCTTGCTAGGGGGAGGCTGTTATAGTTACTTGGGCTCGGAAGAAATCGTTCTTCATGGCTCGGGAAAGGTACGATTAATGTATCGCAATTGCTATGACAGTAAAGTGTCTGTTCCGTTCATAGAACGGAGCTGTTTTGACAAATGTTACTTAACTTGACAGCAAATTACACTAATGTAATGGTTTGTTTATATTGATGAGGTATATTTCAATGATATATATATATATAAAGACAATCATGTCATCGATGAATTCTAATCAATTATAACTTGTTTGTTTGTATAATATTATTTAATGTATATATATAAACATCATCAAAGTTCACTACAGTCTAAGAAACAACAATTACATTACAACAATCCGACACACAATGATTCAAAATTTAAGTAAAATAAAGAAGCTTTTTCAAAAGAAAACAAACGACAAGCAACCAACAAGAAGGCCTAGTCGCATAACAAGGTACGATCTGATGAAGGATTCACAAGTATATCAAACACTACGAAGAAATGAATCGTGTAACTCTAGAATAACCAACAATTCTTAGAGTCAATATAGGCCTTAAAAACAGATAAATACAGTCTTTGGATCTGAAAATTTATCAACAGTAACAAGCTGTTTGCATACAACCTAGAAAACATGTGAAATTTACATATAACCTATTTTCTTTCGAAAAGAAAATATGTTCATTATATATTTTTAAATATTCATCAATAAAATATATCAATAATCATTATATTAGTACCCCAAAAATGTACCAAATTTTCTGTCTCTCAGATAGATCTAAATTATTGAATATCCTATTTTCTGAACTTTTACGTTCTTATACCAAAGTTAGTCAAATTGCATAGTCTACTCGATTGATTTTAACTTATCTGAAACGTCACCACGTAAATGGGGTTTTCCAATAAAAATTTATTAAAACAGACATTAATTTACTGCGTTACGATAGTCATAAAAAAATAAATAAATAAAATAAAATAACGATATAAAAAATTATTCTTATTATTAATATATACTAATGTCATAAAAATCCAGATTATTTCCTTATCTATAAAATAATTACACCGAAAACATAGAGGGGTTACATGAAGATTAAAAAGTACATTTTTATTTTTATTTTTGAAAAATATTAAGAAAAATATAATAAACGCATAAAGCTAACCAAATCCCTCAGTCACCAAATTGCTTAAGCTTGGACATGTTGTTCGTGGATTTGGGCGTATCTACCAGATGGATCTTCGGCACAACCCCAATCGGCCTTTGGAATCCATCTCATGACGGTGGCAGCAGCAGTAGCTTGTGGATATAGAGCGTCAAACTTCAATCTGTACCAGTAAGCTTCCTTAGTGGTTGGAATATCGTTACCCCAGTGAGGTTTTGGATTAGCGAACATTTCATCGGAAATGACCTTTTCGGCAGTGTCCTTTAGACCATCGATCCAAGAGTAACCGACACCATCGGAGAATTGTTCCTTTTGTCTCCATAAGATTTCTTCTGGCAAGTATGGCTTAGCGTTTGGATCGTCAGATGTGTCGAAGGCCTTTCTTAGGATGTACTTTTCGATACGGCCTTCCTTTTGGTTGATCATCTTTTCCTTAGGGTCGATGTTCATACATAGGTCCAAGAAGTCTCTGTCCAAGAATGGAACACGGGCCTCTAGACCCCAAGCCATGGTAGACTTGTTAGCTCTTAGACAATCGGCCAAATGCAAGTTCTTAACACGCTTAACGGATTCGATATGGAATTCAGCAGCAGATGGAGCTTGAGCGAAATATAGATAACCACCGAAGATTTCATCGGAACCTTCACCGGATAGAACCATCTTAACACCTTGAGCCTTAATCTTTCTGGATAATAAGAACATTGGTGTGGAGGCTCTAATAGTGGTGACATCGTAAGTTTCCAAATGGTAGATACAGTCATCTAAGGCGTCTAAACCTTCTTGTAGAGTGAAAGTGTGTTCGTGATGAATGGAGCCAATGAACTTGGCAACCTTTCTAGCGGCTTGTAAATCTGGAGCGTTTGGTAGACCAATAGCGAAAGAATGCACACGGGACCAGCCACCAGCGTGCAAGTTACCTTGGTCGTCTATACCGGCCAAGTTCTTAGCACCGTCGGCATCGTATTCGTCGACGTTCAAATCACGGTTAGCCTTTTCAGTTTCACGAGATGCAATGGCGGCAATTAGAGAAGAATCTAGACCACCAGACAATAGAACACCGTATGGAACTTCGGCCATCAGTCTCTTTCTGACAGCGGTTTCTAGAGAGGTTCTAATAGCCATTAGATCTAATGGTTGAGAAGCGATTCTTTCTTCATCGATCCAATCTGGGTTGAAATAACGAGTAATCTTGTCAGTTTCAGAGTCGTACACGTGACCTGGAGGGAAAGCAACGATATCGTCACAGTCATCGACCAAACATTTCAATTCGGATGCGAAAAAGACAGTCTTTGGAGAGATGGAAGATCTACCCATGTACATGGTAGTGATACCGATAGGGTCTCTAGCGGCGATGATTCTGTCCTTCTTAGCATCATATAGACACCAAGCGAACATACCGTCTAAATGTTTTGGAGCCTCAGTGTCATACTTCAAGTATAATGGGATGATAGGTTCACAATCGGACAAAGTCTTGAAGCCATAATCTGGGAATTGTTCTCTAATTTGAATATGGTTGTAAATTTCACCGTTGACAGATAGGATGTAGTCACCACATGGAGAAGTGATTGGTTGAGCACCAGAGTCTAGACCAACAATAGCTAATCTTTCATGAGCTAGAATGGTGGAGTTTCTAACAGTGTTACCGGACCAATCTGGACCTCTGTGTCTGATTCTCTTGGATAGTTGTAGTGCTCTTTGTTTAAAGTCTTGAACATTTTCATGTTTGTAAGCAGCGAAAATACCACACATGATTACTTATGATATATAAATAAGTTTGTGTGTTTGTTTGTGTGTATATATAATACGTTTGTAGAAAGAATACGTTATATTAAGATCAAGAAATTCTAGAAAGAAGAGTGAACTTAAACACCTGCATATTATATAGAAATGTAAATATATCAAAGTTAACTATCAATGTAAAGAAAATTTTTTCTCAACTCGTAGTCTGTGAAATGACCCATAACCACCACCACCATCAACGAGAACAACTAGCACATAATTTAGAATATCAGCAATCTTGGCTCCAGTTCGACCAAAGAACACCAACAAAATACAAAGTGACGATGAGTAACAATTTGTTCAATTCTGTTTTCTTCCAAAGTGAAAAATTTCAGAGTCTTCCTTCACTCGCCCACCACCCACGCTACGCTACGCCGTCACTGCGTTGGTCATATTTTTCACTTCGCAATGAATCGGATCTCGCATCATTCTCAACGAGCGGCACCGATTTCGAACGAAGATACTTGATAATTAACAGCCGGAGATGTATTCCCGAGATAAGCACCGACTATTGGTGCGTGATGGGAGCTGGCAGGCTGTGGGGTGTGGGTGTTACACTATACAAGGCATCTTTCTGTCTCTATTTGGAGTGAGATACATACAATACGTAATGCACGCCAGCGGAGAGACAGAGACAGGAAGAGTGCTCGCTGCGACGTACATAGTGATGTACACAGCACGTGACTCCAAAACGAAATGAATAGAACGGGAGAGAATCCAGCCCTAGGAGTCAGCCCTAGGGTTGTCCTAGGGCTGGAGGTTGGTTCTCTCCCAGGCCATAACACCCTTGGGAGGTTGACCAGTATATTCGAAGTTGTTGAAGTATTGGCACTGTGCCGAGGGATGTGTTGGTAGACTGGAGCAGACAGTCTGCATATATATATCTGTGTGTATATATACATTTATGTTTGCTCTGCAGTTACTACTATCCTTCATTGTTGTAGTAGTAGTGAAGAATGTGAAAATAAATAAACAAAAAATAAAAAGAATACACATCTTCATACTGACACCTTTCCTTTTCATAGAGTACAGACCCCATTATAAAGTTTCCTACTCAGTGAGTGATACCGTCATTTCCTAGACATTGTTTTGCTCTCTCCACTTTGCATACATACTTTGAGGTATGCTGAAAATATGGAGCGCAAATATATATATATAAGGAAATCGCCGGTTCGGTTGGGGTCCACCTTATTTCTCGAAGGCGTCATTCATTGCTTTCTCTTAATGAAAGATATGAAGAATGTTTGCATGTGCTCCAGTGTTCTTTGTTACTTGTTTTTATATAATAATAGTAATAATAGTATAGTACTGGTAGTAACATTTCAAAATTATGCGCGGCCGCCCTGATGAAAAATCCGAGTAGTGAAAGCGTCTTTGAAGCTCATCGGAAGAGATGAGCTTCAAACTGGAAAATTTTTTTAATGGATTACTTCAGCTGGTATTTTCTAACATAATATATTACAAGAACAAAGCTTAGTAAGGAAAGTATTATTATATAGGTTAGTTGTAAGGATACCGACTACAACTGTGGGATTATCTAAATACACCGATATTAATTTAGTTTTGGAATCATGGCTATGTCTATTGATGATATTAAAGCTACTGCAAAGAAAATTACATCTTCAAATGAAAGAACTCACTATAATAGCATTATTACTCTGTTGAATGAATTTGAATACGATCAAGCATCATTTCAGGATAATGAACTTGTGGAACAGAAATTAAGATTTCTAGTAGTGGCTTTGTTCCAAATATTTAAAAAAATGTTTGCTCGTAATGATTTATCAATGAGTACCAAACGTCCAGGTGCAAATAACAACACTGCTACTGTACCATTAGCTAAATTTAATGAATGGTGTAGGAAAATATATATCAGCTTTAAAATGAAATTGTTGGCCACTATTGGTAATTTGACTATAGAGACCTCGTTGGCTCTGGATTGTCTAGATCTTTACATGCAATTATTAGAACTGGAATCCGTACATTTTGCATCAAAGAAAGACGCCGCATTCTTCCCAAATAAAACTTTAAAGGCTTTAATTGTAGCATTATGGAAATCTAATATCAATGAAAATGAAATCGATCCATCGAATGGTCAATCGGCAAATTATATCTTATTGGAATTCTTGGAAAAGTACTATAAACCATTTGTTGATATTCAATATTATTTCCAATCGGAGTTCAATTTATTGTTGGAAGATAAGGATTCTTCTACCAGTACTACAGAACAATACACTTCAATGAAGAGTGCCGCCAAGTGGGTGACTTTAATGAATCATGATAGTCACATGGATTCTACTACTGAAGAACTAGAAGTGTTTGTATCAAATCCACCACAAGCCATTGAAAATGAATCTAAATTTAAATCATTGCTTGAGAAAAATTGGTGTGCTATACTTAATGGCGAATTATCTTTACAATTATACAAGACCATCCTAACTGTTTTACATAAAAGAATAATCCCACATTTCCATACACCAACAAAACTAATGGATTTCTTAACCGATTCTTATAATTTATCTAACGACGATATGGATCAAAATGGTATCATTCCTATATTAGCTTTGAATGGGTTATTCGAACTGATGGTGAAAAACAACTTGGAATATCCAAACTTTTATCAGAAATTGTATCAATTATTGACCCCTCAACTAATGCATGTCAAATATAGGCCTAGATTCTTTAGACTGATGGATGTATTCTTAGCGTCAACTCATGTGTCTGTCCACTTGGTAGCGTCATTCATTAAGAGACTCGCAAGATTGAGTCTTTCAGCACCTCCTTCTGCAATCGTCATAGTGATTCCATTCATATACAACCTGTTGAAGAAACATCCAAATTGTATGATTATGATCCATAATCCAAAATATTTATATGATCCTTTTCAAACACCAGAACAACAAAACGAATTGAAATTGGCTAAAAGTCAATACGAGGACCCGTTTAATATGGAAGAACAAGATCCAGAATCTACAAACGCATTTGGTTCCTCGTTGTGGGAAATGGATACATTGACACAACATTACCATCCAAACGTAGCGTCGTTAGCTAAAGTGTTTAGCCAACCGTTCAAGAAGATGAATTATAACATGGAAGATTTCTTGGATTGGGGTTATGATTCCCTATTGGCTGCAGAATCATCAAGAAAATTAAAGATCCTACCTGTTTTAGAATATGAAACATTCGATTCGATCTTGGCAAACGAGACCATTGACCAAAAAGAAGAAGAGGATACCCCTGATAAATCGGTTTATTTATCGAGCGTCTCATGGTAAATTACATTTATCTTTCCTATTAGAAAAAATATGTATTTTGAAGTATCTAATTCATCAAGTAATTTAACTTAATATTGGCATAATAAATTCTCGCAAGCTATATATGGTTACTACACATTATTTATTTTCTTCTACGGTTCTCTAAGTTGGTGGGCTACACTTTATGCACACTACTGCAATTATCAGTATTGAACTCACACCTTCTGCAAATTCTTACTGCTTAACATTTATAAACCTTCCATCAGTGAACAGACCCATCTACTTTGGGGCATTATCCATCGTTTTCAGCTATGAAAAGAGTCGAATATGAGTGGTTTTCAACTATTTTTTGCAGTTGAAATTTTTCACATTTTTTTCTCTCTGTTCGGGAGACTCTGCGTCGCTATCTGTTGTCCTCACTGAAAATTAATTATTTGGCAGCCCATCGCAAATGTTTCTACTCTAAGTGTGACATTCATACATGGGGGATCGATCTGATCAATCAACCAATGCATTTTCACAACACATTACAATATTATAAATCGAATAAGTAGACTGTTCGAACTTCTATTCTCGGAGTTATTCCTCTGTTCTTTTTTGGAAAGTTTATGATTTGTACAGTTTCTCCACTTTGAATAATATATAACTATAAATTATACATCATGTCCAATCCAACTGCAGATGAGAGTTCTCAAGCATTAAAATTTAAAGATGAAGGTAATGCTTATGTCAAGAAACAGGATTTTTCAAATGCTGTAGAATCATATTCAAAGGCTATTGAACTAGATACTACAGTATCTATTTTTTACTCTAACAGAGCGTTCGCTGAGTTGAAATTGGATAATTTCCAAACATGTATGACCGATTGTACTGAGGCCATCAAATTGGATCCAAAAAATGTGAAAGCGTATCATAGACGTGGGTTGTCGTACGTTGGTCTATTGGAGTTCAGAAAGGCAAAGAAGGACTTGGATTTAGTATTAAAGGCCAAGCCAGGTGATGCTACTGCCACCAACGCCTTGAATATTTGTGAAAAATTTATTAGAGAAGAAAGATTTAGAAAAGCCATCGGTGGTGGTGCCGATGATGAATCAAAGCACAAGATATGTCAACTTGTTGCATTGGATTCTTTTGATGCTAATGCTGACTTACAAAGTTACGAGGGACCTAAACTAGAATTCGAACAATTGACTAATGAAAAGAATGAAAACTGTGGTATTGACATTAAAAACATGTCACAAGAGTTTATTTCCAAGATGGTAAATGAACTATTTTTGGAAGGTAAGACTTTACCAAAGAAGTATGCTGCAGCAATCATTTCCCATGCAGAAAGATTATTTCGTAATGAACCAACATTAATTGAATTAGAAAATGAAAAATCAAACAAGAATGTTAAGATATCTATATGTGGTGATACACACGGTCAATTTTATGATGTGCTTAATATCTTTAAGAAATACGGTAAAGTAGGACCTGATCATACATATTTGTTCAACGGTGATTTTGTAGATCGTGGTTCTTGGTCCTGTGAAGTCGCTCTATTGTACTATTCTCTTAAGATTTTATTCCCAACTTCTTTCTATTTAAACAGAGGTAACCATGAAACTGAAAATATGAATAAAATGTATGGGTTTGAAGATGAATGTAAATACAAATATTCAACCAAAATATTCGAAATGTTTTCACAAAGTTTCGAGACTTTACCGTTGGCTACGATTGTGAACAAAAATTATATTATCATGCATGGTGGTTTACCAAGTGATCCAACTTCAACAATCGACGACATAAGGAAGATTGATAGATTTACACAACCACCAAGAGAAGGTCTGTTCATGGAATTATTATGGTCGGATCCACAGGCTGCCGATGGGTTGGGTCCATCTCAAAGAGGTCTCGGTTTCTCTTTTGGCCCAGATATCACTGCTAAATACTTGGAGAGAAATAATCTTCGTAAAGTGTTTAGATCCCATGAAGTCAGAATGGGTGGTATATTCTTCGAACATAATAAAAAGCTTGCCACTGTCTTCAGTGCTCCTAATTATTGTGATTCTCAAAATAATAAAGGTGCCATTATCCATGTTGTGCCTGGTAAGGGTAAAGCCGGTGAATACAACAACGATGACGAAGATTTGTTGATCGAGATATTCGAGGCTGTAAAACATCCTGATATTAAACCAATGGCATATTCCAATGGTGGTATGGGATTTTAAGAAGTTAATTCGTGCAGTTAAATTTGACTTTCATTATTAATTACATGATTTTAGCAAGAATACATATGTAACTTATTCAAATGTATATAGGTAGATCAGAATTTGTACTATTATTATGCATACAACCAAAAACATAATCTGAGCAATTCAAAACTCAAGGAATTGTCAATGTCCAATATAATTATATCTTTGTTGTCATTGTATGATAGTTATGTGTCAATAAAAATATTGAAATTCTCTCTGTTTGTTTCTGACGGGCGCCTTGAAAATAGGCCACAACACAATGAATAACGAATGATACACATCAACAGCAACAACAAACCAATAACAATAACAAATATTAAGTACAAGTATTAATTAGAAGGTTTTCAGCGGTTATATAGTCTTCATTACCTCTGTCAGTATTCAGGATACATACATATAATTGTCAACAAAAGGCTTTCATTTAATATATACAAATGTACTGGGGTTATTCGAATAAAACCAATATATTCGGTTCGACTGACTCTTCTCACAAAGTTGAAGCTGACTTAACTGCCGAAAGGACACCGATCAATGTTGTTGTTAAATTGGTACCACAGAAACATGGAAATAAAGGGAGACTTCCTATGTTTTGCAGGCCAGAAGGTGATTCAGTCCTATTAGATACAGATAAATCAGAATACTCATCCTTTGATAAGGTATCCCATTCTACAGAAACAATAGATGAGTTGCATAATTATTTCCAATCAGATCTGAATTGCGTTCAAAATATATTGGATGCCTATAATCTAACGTTAATTACATATGGGCAATCTTTCACAGGTAAAACTTCAACTTTATTTGGGAATAACGAAAAAGACACAACAGAGGAGAGCCTTATTCAGAAATTATCTAAAGAACTATTTGAAAAGATTAAAACGAAAAGACAAGAGCATGGTACTAAAACAGTTGTGAATTTAAAAGTGTTTGAAATTAATATGGAAAAAGTACATGATATGTTGATACCAGATGGGAAGAAAAAGTCATTGAAACTACATCATGAAGCAAACAAAGTAGAATATTCGGTCAAAGATCTTTCAGGTCGTACTGTTACATCGGCTCAAGATATTGCACTAGAAATGAATAATGTTGCAAAGAGGCGAAATGTGAGTACTAAACAATCTATACGTTCAAAAACGCACCTCTTTGTCAAAATTACTGTAGAACAAAGAAATGTCATCGATGAAACCTTGAAGACAGGAAGTCTTCTATTAGTTGATCTATGTGGATCAAATCCCCTGAATAAGGATATAGACAAAGATATTTCTTCAGAAGAAATAAAAAAACTAAATGCTGAGCTAAAAGCATTGAATCATGTTATAAATACTATCTCAGATCACCAAATCAAACACCCTGATGATAGACGGGAATACTCTATTCCTTATAGAGAATCTGCCTTGACAAAATTGCTATTGAATGCATTAACAGGGAATTCAATAACTACCTTCCTCATATGTTGTTCGACAGATAAAGAAGATGAGATAGATTCTATCAATTCATTACGAATTGGTTCGACGATAAAGAATCTAAAAACATCTATTCATGCTAATATTGTTGGATTAAATCAGAAAAAGAAGATGGATTTGTTATACGAAAATACAAAGAAAAAAGAGGATAACTATTTAAAAAGAATAAAACAATTAGAATATGAACGTAATGGTCTTCGTGAGAATCATAAAGGACCAGATGGAAATATATCCAACTCTGTAACATTTCAAAAATTACAGAAATCCGAAGCAGAAAATAAAGCGCTTGTGGAACAATTAGAGTTATTAAAGGGTCTTTTAAATAGACCTTCGAAGGAGCCACTGAATAACTCACCTCAACCAAACGGAAATATAATGGATATTACAAATTCTTTAATTCAGAAATCTAGTAGGGTCGCAGAATTACAAGCATCAATTGAAGAAATGAATCACCTAAATTATAATTTAAAAGAAAAGATCAAAGAAATGGGAGGAAGAGATGTAAGCCTCGAACAAATGAATAATAAACTTGTATTACAAATAAAAGAACATGAGATCTTAATACAGAAATTATTAACAGCTAACGCTGCCATGGAGAGTGAACTTGATCACTTTAAAGAGATCAATAAAGTTAGAACAGATAAAGTTAAGCTTCTCGAAGATAGAATTTCCAAAGTCAGTATAAATAATAATAATAACAATGCATATGATAGTTCTGTGGAGACACCTAGACAAGGTTCTGTCAGTTCATCTTCGGGACACACAATAGTTCCTATAGATGAAAGAAAAGAAATTGGTGCATCACCATGGGGCATAAAAAATGCCATTAATAATGGCTGGGGTAATAGACAAGCATCTGTGGGCAGCATTGGGATATCGACCTCTGAAGAAACATTTGTTCCACGGCCTCTCAAAAAGGGTTTAAAACTAAACTCTGTCAGAATAGTTTCAGGACCTGCTACAACTCCACACACTCCGAACAATACGAGTTAAGTATGATTAATAGATGCCCCACTAATTGGTCCGATACTGTGGAAAAGTGATATTTTTGAATTCGTTTGCACTTACTTCTGTTAAGTACCGATGAAGAAAAGTCGTTTAGCACGAATGCATATCTTAACGCTCTTTTTTGTAAGGACAATCGGCACATACATCATTTCAATTTGTATGAAAAAAAAAATTGCGATGAGCTCATCGATGAATAACAAATTATACTGTGAAATGAGTGTTCACAAGAATTTGTTATTCCAATATATATATATGTACATCCTATATAACGTTTTTCTAACAAGTAAACAGTGCAAAGAGAACACATCTGTGATAATAAATTATGGCATCTTCTATAAAAAGCAATACTGGCGTCAATGAAAAGCGTGTTAGAGCAAAAGTTCATCCATTTAGAAGAAACCAAAAGGTTGGAAAGGGGATCACAGAGGTGAAGTTTCACGACGCAACTGAAGATGAAGATAACGATGTTCGCACATATGAAGTTCATGCCAAACGTGACTTGAAGATCAAAGCCAAAAAACTACTAGGAGTTAGACAAAGCTTACCAGTGTACCAAAATAAAGAACTTATAATGAAAAATCTGATTCAAAACCCTGTCACCTTACTTATTGGTGAAACTGGTTCTGGTAAATCTACTCAAATACCGCAATTCTTGTTGGATTATTTATACTCTACGAAACAACATGGTTCTATAGCAGTGACCCAACCAAGAAGAGTGGCTGCTATAAATTTGGCTACTCGTGTGGCTAGTGAATATGGATGTAATGTTGGACAACAAATTGGTTATTCAGTTAGATTTGATAACACAACATCCGCAAAGACAAGACTTAAATATCTGACTGATGGTATGTTGCTAAGAGAATTAATGATGAATAAAACACTAAAGGAATATAGCGTGATTATTATTGATGAAGCTCATGAAAGAACTGTCCTAACAGATTT
Organism: Maudiozyma barnettii; assembly: GCF_903064755.1. Lineage (NCBI taxonomy): Eukaryota > Fungi > Ascomycota > Saccharomycetes > Saccharomycetales > Saccharomycetaceae > Maudiozyma > Maudiozyma barnettii. Next base: position 294,325 of record NW_024545246.1, read on the forward strand.
AATACTAGGGTTTTTGAAAGCTTTGATAGAAAGTTCTCGACCAGATTTGAAAATTATAGTTATGTCAGCCACATTGCAGGCAGAGAGATTCAGTACATTTTTCAACAATGCCCCAGTGATATTTGTTGAAGGTAGAAAATTTGATGTTTCCCAATATTATTTAACTGCTCCCTCTGATGATATTGTTGATAGTATTATTAGAACTGTTGTTCAATTAAACCAAGGTGAACCATTAGGTGATATATTATGTTTCTTACCTGGTCAAGAGGAGATTGACAAAGCTGTTATAATCATGGAAAAAATAAGTGCTATTATACACAAGGAAAACTCTGTTCCATTAATGATCCCATTACCGTTATATGCTGCTCTACCACCTGCAAAACAGGCTGTTGTTTTTGCTCCTATTAAAGGATTTAAGAGAAAAGTAATTTTTAGTACCAACATTGCAGAAACATCTGTTACTGTGTCTGGTGTGAAATATGTTGTGGATTCAGGATTACGGAAGGTGAAAGTATGGAGACATCAATTGGGTCTGGCAACTTTACTGACAGTTCCAATATCTCAGGCGAGTGCTGAACAAAGAAGTGGTCGTGCTGGTAGAGAATCTGAAGGTAAATGTTATAGAATATTTTGTGAGAAGGATTTTGAAAAATTGCCAACTCAAACTGAACCTGAAATTGCAAGAAGCGATATAACATCACCAGTACTAATGCTTAAAAGATATGGTGTTAAAGATATTGTCAATTGGACTTGGTTTGAATATCCTGGTAAAGAGGCCTTGGTGATGGCGTTACAAGAATTATATCAATTAGGTGCGCTTGACGATTTTGGTAATATTACCAAGAAGGGTGAGCAGATGGCTCTGTTACCTGTTCAACCTCATTTGAGTAGTGTTTTAATTCAAGCCAATGAATCCAACTGTGTCGAAGATGTCATTGACATTGTATCCTGTCTGAGTGTAGAGAACTTGTTAATGAACCCGAATCCTGAACAAAGAGATGAAGTCAATGAACGTCGTCTGATGTTATGTAATGGTGGTAAAAAATATGGTGATCTGATTATGATGAAAGAGCTATTTGACGTATACTTTTACGAGCTTGGAAAGGGATCCTCATCAGCTTCCGAAAGGCAATCTTGGTGCAAAGAGTTATGTTTGTCATATCGTGGATTTAAAAATGTTGTGAAGATCAGAAATCAGCTACGAATGTACTGTATGAGAATATTTCAATCAAAGGGGTTAAATGCGACAAATGAAGATGATGAATTAGGAGAAAGTATTAGTCAAAACAGTGAACAAATAGCAAAGGTACTGAAATGTTTCTTAGTTGGGTTCGCTAAAAATACAGCTATCGGTATGCCCGATAGGTCATACCGGACAGTTAATACAGGTGAACCAATTAGTGTCCATCCTTCGTCCATGTTATTTTTAAACAAATCGTGTCCAAGTATTATGTATGTTGAATATGTGTTCACCACAAAGGGTTACGCCAGAAACGTAAGTAGAATCGAATTAGAATGGCTCCAAGATGTGATAGTAAATGGAACTGCAGTAACTAAAAAAAAAGCAGGCTTATAGGGTATTTTGCGTATATATATATATACTTATATAAGCATGTATGACAGAATATAATAATCTTTATAGAAATTATACACATGATCATTGACGCATGGTGTCCTTAATTTTTCTTTGGTTTATGAACACCTTTATACATGAAGTAGAAAACAATTGTTCCATCGTCATTAACAATCGACAAAATGATCCTTTTTGTTCCTGGGTTACACAGTTTATCAAATACGTGATCCAAGCACTCAATTGTAAGAGACTCGGCCTTGTACTGAGCTAAACTAACAGGTAACAAGAACTCCCTACTAGGACTCCCATCATCTTCAGTTTCGCCGTTGGATAAAGGTTCAGAAGGAATACCTGACACTAGTTTAATGGTTCTGCCCTCCCATTCCAAAGACTCCTCACATATCACCACATCAGACCAATTCTGAAAATGAGCTAGGTTCGTACGCACCGCATATTCTATTGACAAACCATCTTTACTGCTTGGATTGCACATAACAGCCTTACTGTGTTCTGTTTGGTGGCTACTACCATCGAATCTTACAACTTATATAAAGCTCCTGATATCGAATCAAGTGATGAAATTGTCTAACCTCATTACCATTGTTTAATTGCATCAAATCAAGCAAAAAAAGAAATTCTGAGTGAATTTTTCACCTTCTCTTAACACGTCCATCTCTAAGAAAAGCCCGCACGCCTCCCAGTCAGAAATGGATCGCTGAGTGGAAACAACAACAAACAGAGAGAAGAAGGGTTTAAATTATATAAACAGAAAATAGACAGGCAGGAAAACATGTTATACCTTACCAACAACGATATTTCTCCTTTAACAATTGATGATTTGGAAGATATAATTATTAGTCCTGTGTTGTAGTTAATAATTAGTTTGTATTTTGAACTAAAGGAGCATATATATATAGAGAGAGACAGTATCAATTTTGCTTAATATTAATATCAAACTAGGATGAAGGTATCTTTGCTGTTCGCATCAACAATTCTGCTGGGCCAGGTATATGGTTACAAACAGGTCCATAATCCAAAGGAGGAAAAGGAAAGTACTTCTGAAGAACAGAAGCCATGGATTCGTACAATTTACTCCACTGAAAGAGAAATTGTCACCCCTACTGTTATTGACGGTGTTACATTCTCAGCTAAACCAGCTCCTACAAGTGATGCCCTTGAAGCATGGGTTTCGTTGGAGAAAAATGGTAGACCAAAGACCATTAGACCTGAAATTAAAAATGGTCACACCAAAAGGGGTAAGCCAGATTATTCTACTTACTTCCAAACAGCTGCTGTACGTACTTATTCGTATGAAGACTTGAAGGCACATAATATGGATCCTAACGAAGTGTATGAGGAAGAATATTTTATTGATGAAGACGATACTTACACCTCTTTGAATCCGATTATGAGATGTACACCTGACAACTATTTCTTCAAGGGTCTTTCTAAGGATATCTCTAGTGAACCATTCTGTACTCCGAGGGAGAACTCAATGTGGAAAATTGGTACTACTTATTTCGTTTCATGGTATACTCGTTTCTTTGAAAATGAACATAATGGTAAAGTTGCTGAAAATGTACGTATCCATTTGTCTTATGTCAAAGAAAAGGCTGTTGATAAAGGTTATCACAAGAGGGATATTCCAGGTACCTTTTTCACTTCTGAATGGATTAAGAACATTGATGGTGTATATGCAATTGAACCGGAAGAAGACTGGTTACAAGGTGTATACGAACGTAAAATAGTTCTATCTGTTCAACCTAACTACATTTCAGATGATGACTTTTCTCCGTTAGATAATGGTGTCTTATTACACATGATAATGGGTTCGAAGGTATCCAAAACTACTAAGGAAGAATGGGCTCTAGCTGATGCAGGTATAAGTGACAACAAATGGTACTACGTCGCTTTGACCATGCCTGCTGTAGCAGTTGTTGTCTTTGTCGTCCTATATTTCTTTTTGGAGGCAAATAAAGGTATGAGAGATTTTTCAGATATTACAAATATTTCACTAAATAAAAAGCGTAGAGTATTAGGTAAATTTGCTAATATGAAGAAGTTCAAAAACATGAAAAATCATAAGTATGAGGAATTACCAAGTTACAATAAAAATAAGGGTAAACAAAGCTGAAAATTTCGAATTTATGAATTAGATATTTCTGGTATTATTATCATTTAATCATTTTATTTTTATATCATATACTACAATTACATAAACTGTAACTCATATTTTCCAATACCATTAATATATACGACATCGAAAACAGTTTTTCAGTTTACAAATAGTGTATCTTTTTAATTGAAACATTTTAAGTATTATTTATATAATTTATTTAAAGGTACACAAAGCTCTCGGATTAGATCCATTTCTGTCTTGCCGCTACTTCACAAATCTTTTCTAACGTGATCACTCTGGGATCTGGCTTAAAAGCTCTTCTTCGCATAACATTTGACCCCTCGATCTCCTCCTCACTGACATCACTAAGTTCTATACTTTCATCCTCAAGATCTCCAATATCTTCGATATAATAGAAAAATGGTTCCAAAGCTAGTAAAACTTTCCAGAACGCCCGAGTATTACCGTTAATAAATAATACATCAATAAGTTCTGGCAAATATTCCAGTTCTACATATTCTTCAGCACAACATACAAATTCATCCAGTTCATAATCCTGTTCGTCTGCAATTAAAGTAGAGTACATTTCAGATAATAAGGTGAGTTCTTTGCTGATCGTTTTTGGAATATCTTGACGTGCTTGCCATAATAATTTTTGAGCCCTTGCTAATCTCTCTTTGGTAACTATATCATCCCTTTCTGAATCTGCAATAACTTTCTTTTCTTTATCCTCAACTACTTCAGAGTCACTTGGTGCTGGTAGAAAGCCATTTTTAAGGCTCTTTTCCATTAGTTCGTTGTATTCGTTGTATAATGAAATGATTTTCATCATTGGTTTATACAATTGTTGACAAACTTTCATCTCCGAGTGAGGAACAATGACTTTCTCTAAGTAATGGTTTATCAAACCTTCCATGAAATTAGCCCAGATAGATGAAAATACATAATCTTCATCATATGTAGTCTCTTTAAAATCACAGTTGATGTTTTGTTGAATAATCTTCTCCATTAATGTGTTGGTACAACCAAGTTCTTCAGTGTCATGATGGACCTTGTCAGATCCCTTGTCCTCTTTTGCATTAGATGTTTTGTTTGGTGTGTTTCTATCTTTATCACTGGGTGTTTCAGTGTGGTCCATAATATTTTTCTCAGATGAAGGATCGCTTGCAATATCGTTATCAGTATCCTCAATTTCAGAATTGTTTTTATCTATCCAGTAATCTGGACCACCCCTCTCAGATAACGTAACTAATAGAAGAAATAATTTAGATTTGACAGCAGGGCTTAAAGAATCTACAAATTCGTCAGGAATTTTGCTCACATCGGAATTAATTTTACGATGGATACACTTGATAAAGTTTTCAATATAGTGACTCTTTCTAAGACCATATTTCTCACTAAGGTATCCCACTGATGTGATTACATCATATTTCGTATTTGTAGTGTCCATATCTCTTTGGAAGTTAAATTTTGAACGTCTACGGATATTCTTGTTTCTCCTCATTCTCCTTTCACGTTGGTGTGATTTCTTTACTTTGGTACAGTGAGGACAATTGCATTCTTCATTTTCTGTACCCAGTGGACCCTGTGGTCTGGTCCTTACACTTTTGGCTACCTCTGTCGCCATGGCCTGAGATATATCACTAGTAGTCCAAATAGCACAGAATTAGTTGACTTTCCTGGATTTCTTTGTATTGGCTTTCGTACAAGATGTATAATTATATCTTTACAAGTGTCATAACACCTTTTACAGGTTATAAATTGTAGGTTTTAGAGCAGTTTGAAATAAAAGTTAGATCCTTGAGTTCATTGTTCATCGGGGGAACTTCAAACTCTTCGCTCTCTCTTTGTGTGGTAAACAGTCCAAACTTCGTTTTTTTCACTTTGAAAAATTCATTATTACCAATGCTTAGTGCGTTGGTCGTGTAGCATGATACTTGAACATGAATATATAACTAAATAAAGAAGGATCCAGTTCTGATGTTTCGTAGTTGTGCCAACTAGTTATCCTTGTAGTATATTTATATAATCCTCTTCGTTGACGAATGTATGTAGTACATGTCTTCCATTAAATCTGCGCTCTGCGAATATGTTGATTGCTTGTTTGGCTGATGCGATATCCTGAAATTTCACATATATGTTGCCTGCCTGTTCGTTTAGATAATTAAAGGTAAGTCTGTAATCTGCACTGGGTTTGATGACTTGTACAGATTCAGTGTTTGGTAAAGATAACTGTAGACATTCCTGTATATCTCTAGCCAGTGCTGGGTCGTTGTTAAGTTCTAGAGGGTTAACACAGTTTAACAGCATTAGTATGCGTGATTCTGGAATACGGTTCTCAGCTGTTTTTTTACTTAGATTATTAAAAACCAATGATCTCGTCTCTTGATGTAACTTCAAACTATTATTCGGTTTGAACCATTTATTATTTTCCAAAGTTTTGGAATCAATTTGAGGGGAATTTGTAGCAGATGTTAATAATATACATCCAGTAAACTCTGGGTCTTTTTCATCATTCTCTTTATACATTAATGGAAGAACTTCCCAATTTTCAGTAGAGAGACCCAATGATTTGATATAATTTGTGGAGGACTTCTGTACATCTTTGTCTTCGCTTATCGCCAATTCAACATTTTCTAAAGCTACAGCGTTAGCATTGCAAGTTTTCGACATATTGTCCCGTTGTAACACATATCCATTTGGTCTGTTCCATGTGCAATCCTGTTGAGATGCCTTTTTAGATAAGAACGATCGGCATGCAAGGGTCATAGTTGTACATTCCGCAGAATTAAACTTAATGACGACGTTGTTTAATGAACTATTGTATTTGAAATTAACCAATTCAAAATTCATGCCGAGACCTTTACAATAATTATCTATCAACTTCTTAAAGGCCGATTCTGTCTTGTTTTCGTTATCGAATTCGATATTAGAGATGACAATTGTTGAGTTTATTATACTTTGTGTTAGGTTTTTATATAAATGTACTTTTTGGAACGCATTTGTTTGTTTCGAAGTATTGTCTCTTTGCCTGTATTGTTGCCTGTTATTATTGTATTGATTTCCGGTTCTATTATTGTTCTTATTATTGTTGTTATTGTAGTTATTGCGATTGTTATATTGACGATTATTTGGCGGACCACTATTTCTGTTGTTGTTTCTATCTTCGTTGTTGTTTTTATATCTGCTAGATCCAGAATCGTCATTGCCATAGTTGGTTCTATATCTCCCGCCGTTAGAATATCCAGAATTGTTGTTGTTGTAATTAGATTGTTGCACATATTCATTATTATTGTTGTTGTTGTTGTTGTTGTTGTTGTTGTTGTTGTTGTAATTGTTGCGTTGTGTATATCCTTTATTCGCATCAGAATATCGGTTATCATTGTGTGGTTGAGCAGGTAGACAATTCTGTGGTGTTCTTTCATCAAAACCAGGCTCGTTTCCATACGCACGGCGCTTGTAATGGTCATGATGGTCAGGACCCCTGGTGCTCCTTAACCTCTTTTGTGGACCATCTATCTTCTGTTCCGAAGGAACAACTGCATCTTTTTTCCCCATCGATTCCATGATCTTAGCTCTCAGCTCTTCCAAAGTCTTCTGATCTCCCATGTTCTTTGCTCTATTGCTGTCCCTGTTGAAATGTAACTAGTATTGCGTGTTCCTTTTATCTTCCAGTGAAACAAAGACCCACACGATTACTCTTACCACTCAGCATAAATATATGTACCATCCCAGCACAAGAACAAGATGCAACTCCACCCTGGTCGTCCATCAAACTGCGACTCCATTTGCAGTTGCAGTTACAGTTCCCTCAAAGAAAACCAAAAAAAGTTCAAAATTTTTCAAAATTTTCCAGAACTCATCGCTCGCTTAGTTCATGAGACCCATTGAGCACAGAATATGCCGTAGAAGATGAATATATATTATAGAAATGCCTGTTCTTTCTGTATTTCTTCAGTTAAAGTTAATGTTGACACGTCTGAAGTTCTAATAACATTTTAATAGAACGTGGACTTCTTTGGAATTGCTATTTATAATTCTATATATATTTTAAATGTTTTGCAATGTTTGAGAAGTAGAAAATCTAATAATTCTTTCGTATTATTTCCTTTCATCTGATAATTATTTCAGCAAGATCATAAGCATTATATTCCATCGTGAATTTAATAATAACATATTAATAAGACACGTTACACATAGTAGTTACTAAAGAGAAGAAGAAGAAAAGATGGTACGCGTATGGAAGAGTGTCAGCTTACTACCAGTGTGGCTGTTGCTAATATCTCATACATTTGCTGCTTTACTTGCAGTTGACTATGGTCAACAATTTATAAAAGCCATGGTGGTCTCGCCACAAGCTCCCTTAGAAATGGTTCTTACACCTGAGGCCAAGAGGAAAGAAGTCTCAGGTATGGCCTTTAAGAAATTATCCAAGAAAGCTACCGATATAGAGAGATTCTATGGTTCTGCAGTCGGGTCTCTGGCTACTAGATTCCCAGGTTCTACAATGTTGCATTTGAAGCCACTACTTGGTAGAAGCATTGATGACCTAGAAGTTGTGGAATACCAAAAAGAACATCCTGGTTTAGAATTGGTTTCTACAAGTAGAAAGTCTGTTGCGATTAAGATTGGTAAAGTTAAATATCCAGTTGAAGAGCTTGTCGCTATGAATCTACAAGAGATTACTGCAAGAGCTAACAAACACATTAAAGAAAATGACAAAAGATCAAAGGATTACGTTGAAAAATTAGCACTTTCTATACCAGCATACTGGGATCAATACCAACGTACGGCGCTAATGGGTGCAGGTATGTTTGTGGATGATTTAACAGGTTTGACTCTAATCGATGACGGTTTAACTATCGCTGTAAATTTCGCTGTTAAAAAAAATGATTTTGAATTAGATCAGCCTCATCATTATGTCATCTACGATATGGGTAGTGGCTCTATCAAGGCCTCCCTTGTGACTATCACTCAGGATGCCGAGAAAGACGTTCCAATTAAGATTGAATTACAAGGTTATGGTTTCAATTCTACCTTAGGTGGTTCTCAATTAACTATGCGTGTAGCAAATCTAATTAAGAGCAAATTCTTAGAAAAGAATCCAAAGGTTACGGAAGAAGATTTGGATGCAGATGCTAGAGCCACGGCTAAGATTATTCAAGCTGCAGAAAAGGCTAAACTTGTCCTAAGTGCCAATGGTGAATCATCCGTTAGTATTGAATCAGTACTTCCTGATGTTGATTTTAGAACAGTTATTTCTAGAGAAGAGTTTGAGAATGCCATGGAAGAAGACATTAAGAGTTTCAGTTTACCTATATTGGATGCTATCGAAAAACAATTCAATGTTAATAGTAACGAGCACATTACCTTGGATGATATCACAGGTATTATATTGGCTGGTGGTTCTTCTCGTGTTCCATTTGTTCAAAAATCTTTAGCTGATGTATTTGGTTCTGAAAAACTATTGAAGACCGTTAATGCAGATGAGTCTATTGTTAACGGTCTTTCTCTGAGAGGAACTCAATTGTTTCAACTGTTTAAGACAAGACCATTTAGCGTTACAGACCGTTCGGTTTTCAATTTCACCTTGCATCCACAGGATGAAGAATCAAATGATATCCAAATATTTGAAGCAGGTTCCTCATTCCCAAATAAGAGAGGTGTATTGGTTCCAATTAAGGATGCATCGGAGACTAGCGTATACTCAATTTACGAAAATGATAGAATTATTAAGAATATGACTATTGAAGGTATTGAAAATTTTACTCTGGCAGAATGTCCTTTCGGTTCTGTGTATAATATGAGTTACGCATTGACCCAAGTGAGAACTTTAAACATTGAAACCATAGATTGTTTCTGTATCAAGGATGCCAAAGAAGCTCGTTCAGTTAAGAAGGAAATTCTTGGAATGTCTTACATTGAAGATGTCGATGAAGACGACGAATTTGAGTCATTTGATAGTGAAGAAACTGATGATTTCCATTTTGATGTTGATGCTAAGAAGGAAGCTGGTTTAATGATCAGTCCCGCTGTACGTAGTTACGATGACTATGTTATGCCGATGTCTAATGAAGAAAGAATGGAATCTACAAACCGTATTCAAATGTTAGATGAAAATGATAAGAGAAGATTCCAATTGCAAGAAGCTAAGAACCTTCTTGAGAGTAGTCTATATGACATCAGAAATTTTCTTTCTGAAGAAGAAATCTTAAGAGATGGTCCAACTAAACAAATAGAAAAATTGTCTCGATTAGTAACTGAATATTTGGACTGGGTTGAATATGAAGCCGATACAGCTGCTAAGAATGAAATTAACAAAAGAAGAAAAGAAATTTCAAGTATGAAGAAAAGTATCGACGAATATCTGGAGACAGCCGCTGAACCACTTGGATATGAACAACTTCAAAATATATTAGATACAGCAAATGGTCTTTGGGAAAAGATCGAACACAACGCAGATAATCTTGAAGAAAAATTAGCTGAATTAGACTCGAAGTTAGATAAGAAAATCTTAGACGTAAGAAAGGAATATAGCCAAATAAAGGTACCATCTTACTTGGCCCAAACTATCCGCGACTATAATACTACTATTAATATATTTGAAGAGAGTATCGCTAATATGACATCTTTTGTTGAACAGAAGATCTTTGAAAAGATGGATCGTGAACAACTGTATGGAGTTAAGACTATGTTTGAAAACTTAATAAAGGCTGCACAAGATAAATTCACTGCATTGGAGACTGTACAAAGTCAACGTCTGGCAGATCTAAAAGCTACATATCAACGTAAAATAAGATCGTTGAAGAGAAAAGAAAAGAAAAAACAACAAGCTGAAAGCTCAAAAAGTATGGCATCCGACACATCAGCTTCGGCCTCTAATGATAAGAAGTCATCTACTAGTAACAAATCTACTGAAACTACTGATGTCCATGACGAATTGTGAGTTTGTATTTGATATATAGTAGTCATAATGTGTATATATATATACATTTGCAGGTATTCGTATCTAAAAAAAAACGCTAGAATACTACCGAGATATATCTCAGTGAACGTAAAATACCTTCATTTGTTAAATTATATACATTGCTAGTTTATCAAACAGGCAGTCATCCAATTATGTGTTAACTCAAAATGTTACGTAAATCCCCTATTAAAGCCTCTCGAGCATTACTATTTAAACCGGAAATCGTCTTTGAAATCATTTTGTCCTCGGTTTTCTCTGAGCACCTCAAACAGGCAATTCTCAACGGGCAAAAAAGAAATTTTGACATAATTACATAAAATTTCGTATTACTTTCTCGAGGAGGATACGTTATCCAAATCTATATTAAATAGAGCGAGGTAAATTACTATAACTAATACATTTAGTAAGCAGTGTATTAAACAATATTCCATTAAGTTTTCAATCGCATATACATGTATTAATAACGGATTTAACTTTATAGAATATATTACAAAGAACACACATATTTTTCTAACTCTTTCAAGATCGATAAAATAGTTTAACTTCAAATATTCCGAAAAATAGTAACATATGTTAGGGGACGAAGTAGAGACCACATCAGAGTGGAAAAGTTTTGTATTCCCTGATTTCAAAGCTTTGAATGAGTTGTGTTTGCAAAGATCCAGGGATTTAGCTTATGAAGAAGTGCAAATTCATGGATTTGAAATATATATTGTGGAACAATGGACGGAGGAAAGAAAAATATCATCTCTCATAACATCATATACTGGTAATTCACAAGATACTGTGACGGCAGTACGAATATGTTTACCGTCAAATTATCACTATTGGCCTCAAAACTTTAAAAATTATTTAAATGAGTTACAAACGTTTTCGCAAGCTAAAGTTATAAATGGTGATACATTATTTATTACAAATTTGTCTTCTATTTCATCGACTTTGAATTTTTTAAATGTTGATTGTGGTGATTTAAGGACAGTATGGGATAATTATAGAACAAATTTCAATCTGAAAAAACTGAATTGTGGTGGTAGATCTGCATTATTATTGAAGGGACCAACAAATTCTGCACTCAATAAATTTGCTCAATTATATAAAATTCAGCTAAAAGCAGACACAACCAATAGTATGGTTGAGGATAACAATAATGATTTTAATATAAATTATAATCAGATGGATGACAAATATTTGATTACTCATCGATACAAATATTGCCCAGTCACAGAACTAGTAGCATTAGTTCAAATAACCTTAAATTATTTTGCCCCAAATTCATGTATTAAGAGGGTAGATGGTCTGTTATGTAATACTACAAGAAGAGCTATTGATGGTTGGTGGGATACATACGGAAAGTTCTATTTAGGGATAAGTAGACCAAAGAATGAAGTTATAATGGGTCCAACTACAGTTGCGTCTTTGTTTAGTTTATTACTAACATGTTATTTCAAACTAATCGTAGAAGGATCTATGTCTGCTAAAGACCCCTTTGATGAGGATGAATTTTATTCTGGGATTTATGTTTTTCAGAAAAAACATAATATCAGTAAACAACAAGAACATACGTATCTTGATCCCATGACGCTGCAAATACTTTTTGAAGTCTCTGCAAAATCTTCAAATAATGATATTTTCAATCTAAAGAAGGTGGTCAAGTCTACAATGCAGGATTTTGCAGGTAAAGGAAATTTCATGCATCTTTCGAATGAAATATTAACATCAGACCTTTCGATTTTGGTTAAAAATATCCATAGCGGCACTCTGGCTGCCCTGTGGAAAGGGAAAGGTGAAACACAAAAATCCTATCTTAGAAAGAAATCTACCACGTTTGTGAATAAGAAATTTAATCATGGGGATCCGATTGCTATAATTAGGGAACGTTATAACTTGCAAAAGATTAGCTCAATTAATCCAGCTGATATGGAACAATTATATCCCTACGCCTTAAAAAAACATGAGGCTGTATTTGAAACTGAGAGTGTCGCGGGCGACACTTCATCAGAAACATCAAGTACATCTTCTATGATTAATAACTATGATACAGTGGACTCAGAGAAAAATGTTGAGTCTGATAACACTTATCGTAGAGAGTTTTATAGACGAAATTCTATACCTTTTGTTCAGGATGGAACTAAGACCCCTGTTCAGAACGGTGCATTTAAAAGAAGGAATTCCATATCAGAGATAGTTGATAATTTAGAAAAATGGAACATGCCTTTTAATATTTCAGTTGTAAGAATTGCTAGAGACCTTAAAAGGATTAATACTCTGATGGCTAGTAACGATGACTCCAATATTTATGGATATGATATATCTCCTCTATGTATTACTCCAACTGGAAATTATGATGAGACATTGGTATTTAAGGACTCCATCAAAAAGATGACAGATGTTTGCAAGCAGTATCATAGAGATAAGTCATATTTAGAGCCTCGTGAAAGAGAATTGGAAATAAAACAAACTCATTTACAGAAAGAGATGGAAGAGATTAATATACTGACATCACGATTCAAATATAATATCAGGATCTTGAACGCACGTATTAAGGAGGTCGAGACAAATGTCAACAGATTTGATTCCAAATTAAACGAGGTAGATCTTAGAATATCTAAGAATGAATATCCTATAGATTGTGAAGTTGATCCAAATGATGATAAGGAAGGTTTTGAAGAATATATTGTGTTGTTAAATACTCTAAGAAAAAATAAATACAGAGGTATTAGTTGGAAAGTGCTCAGTACCAAATTGGTGAAAACTGGGAACGAAGTCTTGAAGAGCTGGTATAAATGGATTTTCCAAGGTTGAATTATGCAAAGGGTGTGTATTCGTATATAATTTGAAATATATTCTTTTGGTTACTTATATTTGATAGTATTAAACAATTTTATAATGAGAAACTTCTTCTTACTTGCAGTATGTTTTAGCAACTGTAATATCCTCTTTACTCAAAAGTTTTATATTGAATGATTCATCTAAATTTTGAATTTGACTCAACAATAGCTTAAATTCATGTTTATCTTTAGAAATCAAGGACCAATCAATATTTTTAAACATACTTTCAAGTTGTGCTATTATTCGAGATAAATTTTTCCCACTTATATCCTTCTTTTCCCTTAAAATATCTATATGGGAATTAAGTATCACAGCCTGAGACTCGAAGTTTTCATAGATGAAATTATCTAGATCTTGCTCTCTCATAAATTTCTGTTCTTTTATAAAATTCTTGATCGACACAAAATGTTCCATTATACTTTGTATGAGTATTGATATTTTATTATTGACAAATCTCTGTTGTTCAATCTGGTAGAGTAAATCATAGTTTTCATTTATTAAAGTATCCATTTTGGTAGGTATCGATAACTTCTCATAATTATCAAGTGTCTCTGATGTAACTTCTTCGCCAAGTTTTTCATATGATATCGATGATTGTTTTGCGACCCTTTTGAGAAGTAACTCTATCTTATCCGTCTCTTGCCTGTTTGATCTTGATTCGGAAGCCAATACACCCATTAATTGGGATATGTATTGGAAATTATCGTTCGCCGTCTCATTCATTTCTAAAATTTAATGTTCGGTTGAAGGTATACGGTATTCTATTATTCTGCGAAATGTAGTATCAATTTCTTTTAATATTTGTGTTTTCTGTTCGATCGTCTTCAAATTGGTTCTTACTTAAATTGCATTGGCTACATTTTTCTTTAATCTTCCTCTAACCGAAGTACTATATATTACATAAGGTGGAAAAAAATAAGGTGAAGCATTGCAAAATTAGTTATACTTATATATATATATATATATATATAACAGTATAGACGTAAATGAGGTATCTGATAGTAACGAGTGATTTGTGAAGTGAGCGAACGACTTAGTAAGATTCAAGGATAATTTTAAACTCTGGCAACAAAAAAAGAATGGCCACAATTTCAAAAAAGAACCATGCCGATTACTCGGATTTTAATGAATTCACTAGTAGAGATGAAACATTTGAGATGCTTCTAATGTCCTACGAAAGTTTATGCGAGGATCAAAGAGACTGGGTGTGTAATTTGTCTAATGCAGCTTCCTTATTATGGCATGCTTACAAGTCCCTTAATGTTGAAGTTATTTGGGCAGGATTTTATATTGTAAGGAGTGGTAAACCTCTAGAGTTATTATTAGGACCATTCCAGGGTAAAGTGGCTTGTCAAAGTATACCTTTTGGTCAAGGAGTGTGTGGTTCTGCAGCTGCTACTCAAGAGACCCAGCTTGTTTCAGATGTAAGTAAATTTTCAGGACATATTGCCTGTGATGGTGAAACGAAAAGTGAAATTGTTGTGCCAATTTTATCAAATGATGGTAAAACTCTTGGGGTTATTGATTTGGATTGCGGCGATTTTAATGGATTTGGTGAGTCGGACAAGATTTATATGGAAAGATTGGCCACTTTAATTGGAAAAACGTGCGATTTTTAATAAAATAAAATTTTATTAAATTCTGTCCATTAATCGATGAAATGTCATGTATGTATATGCAAGAAATATAACAGTTATATTAATATATTGAAAGATCCGAAATATTTTGATATTTAAAACGTTTGGTTGGTAGATTTTAAACATCAATTACCATATGTCCTCCCAGAATAATATTTTTAATGTTGTTTAATACATTTTGGTTAATTGTATATTAGAATATTACCCGAATATACAAAATCTTGAAATCAATTATCCTGGTTCTATATAAATAACAAAATATTACTAAAATTCTCGATTATTATATTTATATTTCTGATATCTTTTTTTGATTAGTTGTTCCTCATGGAAGTATAATTTTTATGTTTTTGTCATTTTATTGCAATGAGGAAAAAAAGAATAAATAATTAGTAATGATATTAGACAGATACCGACAAAATGATTGAACACCTTTGACCTGTAAATTAGATCAACGACAAAAAAAAAAGAGTGCAATCTTAAAAGATTGTTTCAAAAAACAATTGATTTCGCCCAGGATCGAACTGGGGACGTTCTGCGTGTTAAGCAGATGCCATAACCAACTAGACCACGAAACCTCAAATTGTTAGATATTTTTCATAAAGTTTATATACTACAAGTAAAGAAAATATGCTCAAGATTTTATTGTTTAATGTCTATACCTTGTTTATTTATGAGCTGAAGAAGACGGAGTATGGTAAGATATTTATTAGCTGAATTTATTTAGTGGTTGGTAGAGGTATGGAGGAGTGATCTGAGATGTAATGTTAAATAAAGCAAAATATGCTTGTTGTTATTTTCTATTTGATTGTAAGTCATTTCTTCTTATTGTATATAATTTATACGACGAATAGATTCGAACTTAGAATTTGAGTTCAGAATTATCTGCCTTTATATATTATTTGTTTTCTTGACCTTCTGTTTCCCTTATTATCTAAACGGTTATTACCTAATGAAATGTTTGGCCATTATTCATACATTTTAGATCTCTCGTTCCCACATAATTTCTGTCACAATTATACTATTTGATACGTTTTAATGTTAACAAGAAAAACATATATTTAGTAGCTAGAACACATTAGAATCTCGATATCATATTGTCTAGAAAACATCAAGAAAATCTCACATTTGATAAGGCTTAATACATAGTTTCTTAAACTTATTGTTACGTTTCAAAGAGCGTAGTATAAGGGATTAGTACTCAAGAAGCATCATTTGATTTCTAGTCAATCAACACTATATCTGAGACTTCGACTTCAATTATGAAGATAACTGTTATACACTTAAGAAGTGCTAGATGCCCCTGATATATCAAAACGGCTACTAAAAAAAAAGATTGACACTATGTAAATCATGCTTAATTTTTGGAGTACTCGAATCCTTTTACTAATAGACATCTTGAAATTTTTGAAACAATTTGAGAACAACCCGAAATATTACATTCATCGAACTTGTGACAGTAAGTTTTTCAAAGTCAGTCAAAACCCTTAGTTAAATTTGGGCCTAGTAGTGTTCAAGATGAGATAGGTAGACTGTTAAACAGAGGTGCTGTTGTTAGACTGCT
The DNA here is from genome assembly GCF_903064755.1 of Maudiozyma barnettii. NCBI lineage: Eukaryota > Fungi > Ascomycota > Saccharomycetes > Saccharomycetales > Saccharomycetaceae > Maudiozyma > Maudiozyma barnettii. Next base: position 311,011 of record NW_024545246.1, read on the forward strand.
CATCTTTTGTGCATAGTAACGTTGGACAATGTAGCTCCAATAAACCCAATGTAGGGGGAACGAATACTACATTATGCAGTATATATCATGTGTTATTATATATACGACAGTGCAGCACACTCTAAAATTCTACTTATATTAGCTACCTTCACCTTCAGATAGGTTAAGCTAATGTTAGCCTTTTTAGTGCTGCCGCTATATTTAACATAGACTTCAAGGAGCCCTTAAGGACCATTTATTAACAAGCATAAAGTAGAATAATGGTATAACTTGTCGCAGTTGCTTTGACATAACTGTTGTTATCCACTACATCCAAATTGAGGTCCAAAGAAATAGTATGTTGAAATAAATAATATGTTGAAAGAATCCTTGCAAATAATTCGTACTATATTTTCCACTTCGCTGTCATTTAGAACTTGAAGTTAACCTTAATCAATAGGCCATTCAATACTTTTGCTTCTGGTATCATGAGAATATCTTGAACACCTTAATTCATTCTAGTGTTAGTCAAACGCGGTGTGTGGGTGCGTATAGAAAATTTTTCTTCAACATGAAAAAAAAAAATTGCAGAGATGAGATGCGATGAGATGGGTTATATTAGAAAATATATAGAAGATACAGTTATCAATCATATCGGTAACAAAGGTATAAGCAAGTAATAATTTCAAGCGTTGAAGTTTACCATATCATATATACACAATATATAATGGCTAAACCTACAAGTAAGAAGGAGGTCACCAATATGACAAAGAAAAGAAGTGCCTCGGAAGCCGAAGAAAAGGTTCCAGAGCAAGATGACAACTTAATCGTTGATGGATTAATTGATGCTGGCGATGACAGTGATGACGATGACGATTTTGAATCAGCTGCAGAGGACTTTGCAGACTTGGAAGAGGATAAGCCAGAGGAAGCAGAAGCAGAAGAAGATTCTGATGCTGAACTGAACCGATTACTTGCCCAGGAAGAAGAAGAAGAAGAAGAAGAAGAATACAATACATCTGATTTTTCTGATGACACTGGATCTCTGACTGATAAACTATCAGGTATCAAATTAAAGACCATTGTTGATCCCAACATTTACACCAAATACTCTGATGGTCAACCAAGAATTGTTAAGCCCGAAATTAATCCAATTTATGATAGTGATGATAGTGATGCTGAGACAAAAAATACTATTGGTAACATCCCATTATCGGTTTACGATGAAATGCCACATATTGGTTACGATATTAATGGTAAGAGAATCATGCGTCCTGCTAAGGGGTCTGCTTTGGACCAACTTCTAGAGAGTATTGATCTACCAGAAGGTTGGACTGGTCTTCTAGATAAAAATACCGGTTCTAGTTTGAATATTACAGAAGAAGAGCTGGAATTGATTTCTAAGATTCAAAATAATCAACAAACCGACGACAACGTGGATCCCTATGAACCATTAATAGATTGGTTTACCAGACACGAGGAAGTTATGCCATTGACTGCTATTCCGGAACCAAAAAGAAGATTTGTTCCTTCTAAACATGAAGCTAAGAGGGTTATGAAGATTGTTAAGGCTATTAGGGAAGGTCGTATCATTCCACCGAAGAAATTAAAGGAAGCCAGAGAAAAAGAAAAGGCTGAAGATTTTCATTTCGATCTATGGGGTGATTCACCAGAAGAAATTGAACATGTTATGAACTTGAGGGCACCAAAATTATCTCCACCAACTAACGAAGAAAGTTACAACCCACCGGAGGAGTACTTATTGAATGATAACGAAAAGAAAGAATGGGAAAACACTGAACCAAGTGAAAGAGAGAAAAACTATATTCCACAGAAATATTCATCCTTGAGACAAGTACCAGGTTATCACGAATCCGTCAGAGAAAGATTTGAAAGATCTCTTGATTTGTACTTGGCACCACGTGTACGTAAAAACAAGTTGAATATCGACCCTGAATCCTTGCTACCAGAACTTCCTTCACCAAAGGATTTAAGACCGTTCCCAATCCGTTGTTCCACAGTTTATTCGGGACATACTGCTCGTATACGTTCCCTTTCAATCGACCCATCTGGGTTATGGTTGGCTACAGGGTCAGACGATGGTTCAGTTAGAGTTTGGGAAATCCTTACCGGTAGAGAAGTTTACAAGGTTCAACTAGTCGACCCTGAAGAGGATTCCGAGGATCACATTGAATGTGTTGCATGGAATCCAGATGTTGCTACTGGTATTCTAGCTGTTGCTGTTGGGGAACATATCCATTTAATTGTCCCACCAATCTTTGGTTTTGACATTGAAAACAACGGTAAGACTAAGATTGAGAATGGTTTCGGGTTTGATACATTTGGTAATGTTAAGAAGAGTAACCTTGTTGGTGATGATGCGGATGATGATAATGAGGATGCCAACGAATCTACCGGTGTCAAGAAAGTTGTTGCGCAATGGGTTAAGCCATCTGCCAAACAAGTTGAAAAGGATATTTGCATAACAATCATCTGTAGAAAGACCGTGAAGAAACTATCATGGCACCGTAAAGGTGACTATTTTGTCACTGTACAACCTGAATCTGGTCACACATCTGTATTGATCCATCAAGTTTCTAAACATTTGACACAGTCTCCGTTTAAGAAATCTAAAGGTATCATTATGGATGCCAAATTCCATCCATTCAAGCCTCAATTATTTGTTTGTTCTCAAAGATACATTAGAATATATGATTTATCGCAACAAGTATTAGTCAAGAAGTTACTACCTGGTGCGCGTTGGTTATCTGGTATTGATATCCATCCAAGAGGTGATAACTTGATTGCATCATCATACGACAAGCGTGTTCTGTGGCACGATTTGGATTTGGCTAATACACCATACAAGACCTTGAGATATCATGAAAAGGCCGTTAGAAACGTATCCTTCCATAAGAGGCTACCTTTGTTCAGTTCTGCTGCAGATGACGGTACAATCCATATCTTTCACGACACAGTATATGACGACATGATGAAGAATCCACTGATCGTTCCATTAAAGAAGCTGACTGGCCACAAGATCACTAGCAGTCTGGGTGTCCTAGATGCCGTCTGGCATCCAAGAGAAGCCTGGTTGTTCTCAGCTGGTGCCGACCACTCTGCTCGTCTATGGACCACTTAGAACCTCATAAAAAAAATCCAAATCTGCACATTTCGTATATATATATCTATATACACATATATAACTGTAAAATAAAAAGAGATTAATAAAAACCGCCAAAACTCTAGAATCGGTATATATGTCGCCAGGTCACATGATCTAGGGCACGTGACCTTCCACAGTATGCGAAGAGGTGACTTTCTTCCCCAATTTGGCTGTCTGACCGGAAACTGTGGCATCGCCGAACGGGAACAAAAAAATGTGACAAAACTTTTCACTTCCTGAAACGTCAACTGTGGTTTCTGCTAGTAAACAGAATCTGTGAGGATGATTAAAGCTTTTAGATATCCATTGATATATAATACGAGGGATGGATCACGATTAAATGAGACGGTTCTGTGAATAATTTATTCTCCTTTTTTTTATTGCAAGCTTATGGATAAGACTATACACTTATTATTCTACCAAAATCAAGTAAACTACACACGGCAACTAACTATTATGTCCACTATCCATCAAATGACTTTTTCTCAAAGCACTTTATCTTCTAATTGCATCCAATACACACATGGTGATTCTCAATGTAATGGTCTCATGTGTCACTTATTCTCAATAGATTCAGCTGGTACAAACTTAGACGCTTCCAATGACGAATGCGATCAAGATGATGACGTTATTGTTGATTTGAATTCGGGCTCTTTGGATCCTGTATCCTTGAAGAGCTGGACCCTTATGACAGAAATGACAGAACAATTCACCAGATTATAAAGGAATGGAGTATGTTACATCCCATCGCATCACACTTCATTACATCTCATAAAAAAATCATATTTGATTTCATTATAATATTCATTCACGTCATTTACATCAACTTCCTCATGTTACACTAAGCATCCCCTTCACGGTTAAATTATTGTTTAAAAAACAATTACCGTCATTAAATTTTATTCAACGTTTCGTCATTAATTTATTGTTATTTACATAGACATCTATTTATACCCTTCATATATAGTATATTTAGTAGTAATATTTATATATTTTGCATTATTACTGATAACACGTCGTTCATAGCGATAAGCTGCTACGAAAACGCACTAAAAGAGAAAAAACTTCAAGACAAAAAAATTGAATGAGCGCAAGCCCAACTCTCTTTTTTTGGTTTTTTGAAATTGGTTGAATCCATTAAATAAGATATTAGTCGATGGATGAATTGGAAAATACAATAAATCACGCTAACGTTTAAAAAGGGTATCTTTGGAAATTTGGGTCAATTCTATCAATTTAGTGTAAATACAATCAGGCTATTTTTATCCTGTTTACTTAAATATACATTGTATGCAAGATGTTCGGGAATAATAACAGATCAATGTTTGGTGGGAATAATACTCAATCGCAACCATTAGGAAACACTAATAATAATAATGCATTCGGTAATAATACGAATCAATTTGGTAATAACGGTGGTGCTATGAATAATGCTCAGAGTGGGTTTGGTGGATTTGCTTCTACTCAGAACAAACCAATGTTTGGAAACACCAATAACAATAATGCAACAAACACTGGAGGCAATATGCTTGGACAGAATCAAAACTCAGGATTTGGCGGTGGTATGAATAATACTGGTAATGCATTTGGAAGTAATGTAAATGCAAATACTTCTGGATCGGGTATGTTTGGAGCCCAAACCAATACTAATAATACCAGTAATACATTTGGAAATAATACTAATAACAATAATGCATTCGGAGCCACTAACTCAACTAATACTACAGGTTTCGGTAACAACAATAATAATAATGTATTTGGAATGAATAAACCTTCAACTGGTATGTTTGGCCAAAATACCGTAGGTAATAACATTACTCAGTCATCTATGTTTGGTCAGAACAACAACAATACTAATAATAATAACAGCGGTAATTCGATGTTTGGTCAAAACAACAACTCTTTCGGAATTAGTACATTAGGTGGAATGAATAACAACAACAATAATCGAACACAGACACAGACAAATGGTTTGTTTGGTAACACTAACACTAACACTACCAGTATAAATAGTCCGTTCGGTAACACTAACAATACTCAATCCGCCGGTCTATATGGACAAAACAACCAACAACAACAACAACAAGCTGGGACATTTGGTCAAAATAATAATAACCAACAACAACAACAAGGTGGATTGTTTGGTAACAAACCAACTACTATGGGATTTGGTAATCAAAATAATTCAGGTTTTGGAAATACAAACCAACAGCAAACTGGAATGTTTGGTCAAAATAACAACAATAGCGCCATGGCTGGTAATAACGCTGGTATGTTTGGTCAAAATAACCAGGTAAGTTCTGGGTTTGGTCAGCAGTCCTCAGGTGGGTTATTTGGAAATAAACCAGCTACTGGTGGTCTGTTCGGTCAAAATCCACAACCGCAGCAACAGCAACAGCAACCAGGTGGTTTATTCGGACAAACTAACTCAATGCAAAAACCTGGTGGACTTTTTGGTCAGAATAATCAGCAACAACAGCAAGGTGGTCTGTTTGGAAATAAACTATCAACAGGAGGATTATTTGGTAATAACCAACCACAGCAACAACAACAAGGTCAACTGAATACTTCGGCTGGCGGGTTATTTGGTAGTAAACCAGCTACGGGTGGTTTGTTTGGGAACAATAATATGGGTCAGCAGAATCAGTCAACGGGATTTGGTAATTCGTTTGGTTCAAATACAATGAATACAGCCACCCAGAACAACACTTCTGTTGGTGGTTTATTTGGTAATAAACCTGCAACTACTACTGGTGGTGGTCTCTTTGGTAACAATAATAACACTCTCGGTGCACAATCCGGTTCAACATTCGGTACAAATAATACTACTTTGGGTGGTAATAATATGGGTGCAACTACTAGTGGTTTATTCGGTGCAAAACCTGGAAATACTACATCTGGATTTGGAACAACCCAACAGACAAATACGGCAACGGGTGGACTCTTTGGAGCTAAACCGATGGGTACTTCATTTGGGCAAGCTCAACCTGCGTCAGCAACCACAAGTGGTGGTTTGTTTGGTGCTAAGCCGTCCACTATGGGTGGTCTAAATAACACTGTTGGTGGGACGGTTGGTTCAGGTATGTTTGGGAATAGTACAACGACCAATACTCTTGGTTCAAGTACAACAGGAACAAACACCCTTGGGGGTGGACTGTTCGGAAATAAAGCTGCTCCAAATAATGGTCCTTTAAGTACTGTCGGTGGATTAACTATGGGTGCTTCAAACCAACCAGCCATTAATTCCAATTTGAACAATTTGTTTTTGAATGGTACTCTTCCTGAATCAATCACACAACCTAATAAAACATCCATTGTTAGAGTTAGTGCTGATAATAAAATGAATACAACATTAACCAAAGCTTATAGATTGGCACCTAAAGTGTTGTTCTCTACCAAACAGTTGGCTTCGTTGAATAGAACTTCAATGAGATCTTCAGAGTCGACTATTACATCAGGTACAACTAATGACGGTGCACTATCGTTGGGGACTAAGACTGAATCTGAGATAAATGCATTAAATGGTGCTACTCCTTTAAAATTATTGTTTAGCCCAGATAAAACATCAATGAAATCTTTGATTGTTAGGAAGAAACTAGAGAATACCGATGAGAATGTAGCTGAGGCCAACACAGTAAAGCAAATTACCTTTAATAATCCATCTACCTCTTCAAGTCCTCAGAAGACAGCCGCATTTGAGATTCCATCTGATGAAGAAAAAGAGCAAGAACAAGAAAGGATTAATGAGCTAGATGATGATAATTCAAGTACAGTCTCTGCTCTGTTACCAGAGAAGGGTACTCCACAATATATTAAATTGCATACAGCATTAAGCGATGATGTCGAATTTTTAGATGATAATTATTATATTTCACCATCTTTAGATACTTTGAAATCAAAATCTTTACTTGATTTAAGACAAGTTGATAATTTAATTGTTGGTAATACCAAGTTTGGTAAAATGGAATTTTTAGAACCAGTAGACTTATCCAATGTTCCATTAAATCTATTGTGTGGTAATATTATTAATTTCAGTCCTAATGAATGTTTAGTCTATTCGAATTCTTCATCTGTTCCAGAACCTCATGATGGATTAAACGTTAGAGTTAGAATCTCTATATACAATTGTTTCCCAAGAGATAAATCAGATAGAAAAATTATTACAGACATTACACATCCTGCATTTACTCAAATTGTTGCCAAATTGAAAAAGAGTCACGACAAATATGCGAAGTTTGAAAGTTATGATCCGTCAACTGGTACATATACATTTATTAGAGAGCACGCTGTCATTAGCGTTCCATGATGTTGATAACCATATATATATAGCATGATTATTATTAAAAGTTTGTAATTGTTTAAAAAGATGTGTCTGTACGTATATTAAGTAACAGATAGTAATTGCATAAACTAAATTATTTGTATATTCAAGATACAATATCGTTAAATATATTTATATATATTGATGTTGTTGTGTTTTTTTTTCATTTACTAATGGTCATATAGGCAGTTTATAAAAAGAATTTACAGAAAGATTTTGGTGTGGGTGGGGTGTTAATATTATATAAAAAGGGTGATAAAGTAATAACAAATGTTCATTGATAATGTTTATTTGATCTATTTTATTTTTAATAATGGATGATTACAATGTACAATTAAGTATAATGTATTTATGAAAGGAGAGAGAAAATAAAGAGAGAAAAGTGCTGTTCTATAATATCATTTTCATTTCTTATTCTCTCTAAATGGTTTTTCTATTTTTTTCAATGCTCATAGAATTATCTTCATCCATAAATTCTTGATTAATAAGGAGAAGAAGAAGAAAGAGATAAAGGGGGGTGATTTTTGTTGTTGTTGTTACTTGACAAAATTTTAAAATTGATTTTGTTGAGAATCTTGGAAATATTGTTGATATGCTACATTATTTGGATTCTGACTATTATTTGGATTTAAATTAGGATTTGGATTAGTTATCTTTTGATCCTGGGATGGAGTCATTCCATTTGAATGAGGAGCAGTAGCAGAAGAATCTATATTAAATGGATGTTCCACGTTCTGTTGCATTTGATTCTGTTGCATCTGTTGCAATTGTTGCATATGTTGAGCTTGAGCTTGTGCCTGAGCAGCCTGAGCCTGTGCTTGTGCTTGTGCTTGAGCCTGTGCCTGAGCCTGTGCTTGTGCTTGAGCTTGAGCTTGTTGTTGAATAGCCAAATCATTAGTATCTCCGTTTTCTTCCTCTTCTTCCTCTTCCTCTTCTTCTTCTTCATCTGGAGCATTCAAACAAGCTTGAATTAAATTTCTACCTTCTTGTTGAGTCACAATTGGTTCAAATTTAGGAGTACTAAACGTATAAACCAACCCAGTCTCTGATACTACCAGTAATAAAACTTGAGTACCTGTTAATACCGACAATTCAAACGCTTTCTTCATAATCCCATGTTTTCTCTTAGAGAAAGTGACATGTCGTCTAGTTTTATTTTCTATGAATTTAATTTCGATTTTTCTTCTCTCCTTGGAGTCTCCTTTAGCAGAAGGAGAAAGAGAGTTATCATTATCATTAATCTCTTGGTCGGACATTATGTGAAGTTATTAATTATGAGTATTTTGATATTTTTCCAAAAAATTAGGTAAGCTTATTCGTGTATTTTTTAAGTTTTAATATTTGACAGATTTCGAGTTACTATAAGCAGTAAATAAATTCGAAAAACAAAAAAGGAGGGAGGGAGTAATAATAATAATAATGTGAGTTTCCAAACAATATATCTGTCAGTTTGCCTAATCTTAGATAGTATGATTAAGTTTGTGCTGAGTCGTTATAAAATATGTATAGTATAATGTTGGTATACCTTAAATTGTTATAAGATAAACAAATTTTCAGTATGTTGATATTATTTATTTTACCGAATTAAATAGAAAGATGTCTACATTTGGGAAGTATTACTTCTTTGGTTCATGTACCCAAATCTTACCAACTGAAAAATAAAATAAAATAAAAATATAAATTATTTGAAAATTTCATTCTCTATTCTTGTTGCAAATGATGAAAATAAACAAAGCGTGAATAGCTAGTAGTAATAGTAATCGCAGTGATTGGCAGGTTAGTCGTACAATTACACGGTAGATGGGAGAAAGGGGAGGCCTGTACTGCGGTTCTTTCAGTGTGGGAGGGAGAGAGAGAAACAGAAAGAAAGAGCGCAATTTTTTATGTTTTTTCTCTTCTCTTCTCTCTGTGGGGGTGGAGGCTTAAAAAGGTCATGTGACGGTGCACCCAGACATCTGTCACTGAGTACGGCAGCGCGGAAGTTGCCGGCAAAAAGGAATGCGAATTCTGTGGATCGAACACAGGACCTCCAGATTTCTATTTTTGACCGAAGTATATTCTTCAGTCTGGCGCTCTCCCAACTGAGCTAAATCCGCAAATAATTGTGTTGGAATTGGTCGAAATATTGACCCGTATTGGTATTAAAAATATAAGTTTTGTATGATATTTATTAGAAAAGGATGAGCTGAAGCTTGAGTAGTAGAGTTAGTTCTTGATTTGTTTGTTCCATATATAGTAGAAGGTAGAAAGATGTTGGTATTTGTCGGAAATATATTATAAGAGGGATAATGACCAAGGTTATTGACAGGAATTATGTGAAATTAAGATATCTAAGATGTCCTAATAAGAAATAAACATTTTATTAGGTAATAGTCGTTTAGGCCATAATCGTTTAGAAAATAAGTTCATTACTTATCGATCGTTTAACCAACAATCGTTTAGGTAACAAATCAATTACTTGACAATCGTTTAGGTAATCAGTTTACTACTTAACAATCGTTTAGGTAATAAGAAGAAACGAAACTTCGATAAAATAAATGATATATAAAGACAAAGAATTCTGAACTTACATTCTGAGTTAGATTCTATTCGTTCTGTAAATTATATACAATATAAAAAGAATGACTAACAAATATAAGAGAAATATAACAATTATATTTTGCTTACCTAACATTAAAACTTAAGCTACACCATTCACCTCTATACCTAACACCTTTAATAATGAACGAATATAAGTCTAACCACAGTATGTCTACTTCAGCTCAGTTATGATCTATTGATAGATTCATCCCGCAATGATCTATTGATAGGTTCATCCCGCAACAACTTAATAATAGATTACTTACGCCACTGTCGAGTGAGTTTATAATCACGAAAATGATAATCCAACATATATAAATGGAACAATATTTCATTTATGAATATAATTGTTTCCATAATTTACTTTATATATTTTTATATAAGAGATAAAAAGATCAGACGACTATAAGTTGATTTTATAATATAATAAAATTGGTTCAGTTAAATAGAAGATGTCTAATATTCAATTTTCCCATCAGGTTTTGACCACTATCCCTTTCATCTCTTAATTTTAGGTTGATTTCTCTCTTTCATTTATTTTGAGCCTCGACAATGGATATGAAAATCTAAAAATACTCAAAATAAAATTAATGGCAAACAATAGAGGGAGCGGAGCTATTCGATTTCTGATAAATATATTGTAAAATACTGCCGTTTTCTATCTTGTAAATAAATCAAGCTCATCTGATTCATGGTACCCTATGTGAACTATTGGGACGAATCCTAATACATGCATCCTTGACATCAGTAACCAATATACCATATCCTCTTTTGAGTCAATTATAGTGAACAGAATACCAGAAATATATTAGGATCACTAATTGGTTTTTAAGGAATATCAAAAATGTTTCTCAATAGTTTTAATGAGGAATTGTCTCCTTAATCTAGCAAGATATTGAACGAATCGATACCATATAGTTTAGAATTTACCAACTAGCTGCGAATTTGGATATACTGTAAGAAGTTGAAAGTTGTGCGGTTCATTCATCTTATCAAGGTAACAACAACTGGTTAACAATATCCTTATCTAATTCCTCTTTAACAGCTTTTCTGTAATCATCCATGTCATCTCGTGGTTCAAAGAACGTATGATCTACTTGAATGGTTCTTCCACCAATTTTTGCACCATTTAGGTTATCCACTGCGAGCACACTCGATCTTTGGTCTTCATACTTCAAGTATGCAAACCCTTTAGAATCACCAGTCTGTCTATCCCTCATTAGAAATACATCTACCGGGATTCCATATTGCGAAAATATTGTTACTATATCACCCTCTGTAAGTTCTTTATTAAGACCACCGATGTATATGTAGGCCTGATCAACGTACTCATGGTGCCAGGATTTCTCAGGATCAAGGATTCCTTGTTCAAGCTCTGCAGCGTTTATCCTTTGTATGGATTTAATCTGGTTCATTTGTATGTAGTATTGAATCAAACACTTTCTTCCGTGTCAGTTTGACTATTTTTAGCTTAATGTTTAGTTTATTTGTTTGGTATCGTGTTGGAATTGCCTTACTTAAAAAATTTTCAAAACAATTATCAAGGCGAAAGGCATCTTAAAACAAAGTTTAATTAGGATTATGGAAAGGGCTGAACAGTGAACAAAAAAGGTTCAATATGGGGTCATTTGGACCTAATTTCGTAAAAGTAGATACGTATACTGTGAGACAATGAAGATCTAATCGGTGTTGGTAGGTACACGTATCCTTTCTCTTGTGAAACATTGTATGTTCATGTTAAATATGTGTTTCAATGTCGGCGACTAAACATGTGGAGATGACTGCTACATTATTTAGTTAAAAATAAATCTCCTCTTTGTTATTACGTAAATATGTTGTAGATATGGATCATTGATGATTCACAATTGTCATTTCTTTATTATCGTGTTCTTGCATAAAATATATATGTGTGTATAACATTATTCTAGTTCATCTGCCCATCCTCAGGAGTAGAGTCGTCAACAGCAACAACATCTTGACCATTCTCCTCAGTATCAAACTCATCGATGTCTCCTTTTAACATCTCCTGTTGCATTAGAGATTCGGCCATTTCTTCAACTTGTTGTTCCAGATATATTGGTCTCTCGTCACCATCTCTAACCTCAATCATTTCTCCGACAGATATTGGTGTTTGGGATGTTGTTCTTTCTACCTCAATTGGGTTCTCTACTTGTTTTGGCTCCTCTTCCTCAGAGACAACCAGTTCATTATCATCAAGTGCCAAAATGTTCATATGTCCTTTTGGTGTCTCGCCCTCTTCGGAGTTGTTACATGTTTCTGCCTCTTCAGTATTGGGGTTCTTTTGTACTTTTATTGGTGTCAGAATAATGGTCCAGTTATTAAATGTTTCAATATCATTATTTTCTGTGGAATCAACAACCTTCTTGATACCGCTAATCTTTGTTGGGAGCTTCCGACCACGAGGACCTCTGGCCCTCTTTTGACGAACATCACCCAGGCCAGTTGTTGAACTACTAATATCGCCATCTGAACTCTGATTTCCAGATGAAATACCGAGCTTCTTGCTTAATTCAGGTGGTAGAACACCGCCCGGAACCATTCCAGGTAATGCAAACATTCCATTCATATTTCCAACCATTCGTAATGGCCTAGCTGGTATAGATTTCGTTTGGGCAGATGTATCATCTTCTGTAATCGGCGTCGATGGAGATTCGGTCAGGCCTTCAGTCGCCGGTGCTGTCTCATCTAGGCCTAAATTTTTTATTTGCTGTCTTTGCAGCATTTGATGGAAAGCAGCTATCTTTGACGATGGCTTTTTGGGTACTGGAGGGGGTCCCTTTTTAACAGGTCTCGATGGTATCGAAGGCTCTTCTTCTTTCGGGGCAAGTTCTGGTTTTTCGGTTTCGGTTTCAATATCGTTGGATTGCTCTTCTTTCAATCCATCGTTTGAATTATTCTGTAGGATATCATTTTGCAACTGTTCATCACTCTCATCTTCAATGGATTCATTGGACGGTTCCAATAATGGCTCAGTAACCTCTCCTATGCCTTCATTGGAAATATTTTCAGATATTTGTTCAGATTTCGTAGTAGTAGTACTTTCTGTGGTTTGCGCATTTTGTAATAAATATTTATTGGCATCTAGAGAACCAGAACTGATAATATCAACTTGCTGGACTTCCTTTTCATCTTCGACTGTTTCTTCAAAATCTGACTCTTCGTTATTTTGGATATTCTCTTTCAAATTCGCAGCAGAGTATTCCTCCTTTACTGATTGAGAATGGTCAACCTGCACAGTCTGTAGTCCAACGGATGTTGCTGCCTTCCTTGGTCTTAGAGGAACGAAGGGAGCAGGAATATCGGTAGCTGTTCTTCTGATTGGTCTTTTTGGCATTAATGGTTCCACTAATCCAGTCTTGTTATCTGAATATTGTGTTTCTGCTTCATCTGTCACATTTTCAGGCTCAGTTGTATCATTAACACTTTTATCAGATAGAAGCATATTCCTTCCAGCTCTTTCTCCTTCTTCTTCTTCTTCTTCTTCTTCTTCTTCTTCTTCTTCTTCTTCTTCTTTATTTTTTTCCTGTGGGGGATTCGAAAATTCTGGGTTTACCTTATCTTGGGTAGATTGGGTGTTGTGTTCAATCTCTGGTATATCATTACTGTTAGAAAAATCATGTTGCATTTTAGATATTGATGGACTTTGCTGATCAGATTCGTTAGTTTCATCGGTAGCAATAGATCCTTCATGAGATCCAGCAAGAACTATGTCTTCATTGGTAGAACTCCCCTTTCTAATAGATGGTCTAGGAGGAATATGTGGTTCATTATTCACTACTTGATCAACCGATATATTTTTCCTCATTGGTCTTGCTGGAATATGTGGTTCGTTAACGTTTTCCTGCTCAAGAGCTGTTTCGTTTTTTATTGGCCTGGCGGAGATTTGCAGGTCAACCTCATGTTTAATAACGTTGCTCTCATGAGTAGGTCTTGTTGGAATGTGTGGTTCCTGGACTGCATTACTGGGGTGTGTATGGGTTGGTCTACTTGGAATGTTGGGAACTGTTTTTTCCTGTAAACCGCTTGGTTTAATCTGATCCATCGTATCAATCTCTGTAGATTTTATTGAAGAGCCTCCTGATGGTCTGGCTGGTACATGTGGATAAGCATCTTCCTCTTCTTCTTTTTCTTCTTGTGATGGAGTTTCGACCAACGATTCTGAGGTCTTAGGTCTCCGTAGTGGTCTTGAGGGTGGAATGATCCCTGCTTGGGTAGATCCAGGTAGTTCACTCTCTAATATCTCCTCAGTACTCATATCTTCGGTAGAATTTGAAGAAGTTGTAACTGTAATAACAATTGATTGAGAATGCTATTACTTCTAATCTGTTTCACCGTGCCTTAAAGGTTAGTATTCGGGTTTCCAGTTTAACTTATCTGGCTTTTAAGGGCTTCAAAATGAATAAAACGCCAAATTAAAATATAATATTGAATTTCGCTTTTCACTGTAAAATAACAAAATGATGAACCAACGATGAAGAAATGAACTACATTGAAAACAAGCTACAGATATTTTCAAAAAGGGGAATAAAAGTGATTGATTGCCATCAATTCGGATATTTCTGTAATATTTATTAAATAGTATAACTATTGAACTGTTATATTAGATACAAATTGGCGACATAATAGTTGCAGGAATAAAGTTCAAACTATCACTTGGAAGTGACCTTGGAGGAAGATTTGTTTAATTTAATCACAAATTCAGTAATTCAGCGAACTTAAAAAACGGTTAAGTGAACTTCTTTGATGTATTATCAGCTCTGCAATTGATTGAATATTTATACCGAGAAAGTTTTATTGCATGGAGCTTAGCGATTTTGATGAGGATGAGTACGACTCTCTGTACCAGAAAAACATTAATAAAAGTGTAAAAGAAACAGTGATACGAACTGCTGTACCTGTCCAAAGAGATCTATTTAACAACATACTTCCAGGTCAACAATCTTTTTATGAGGAAATTCAAAGGGATGTAACTTTTGGGAGAACTCATCACGATTTTAATGATTCTACTTTAAATGATTACATCTATCCTACAAACTTCGAAGTAAGAGATTATCAATTTGATATTGTGAAAAGAGCACTTTTTACAAATCTACTGTGTGCGATACCGACAGGTATGGGTAAGACTTTCATTGCAAGTACGGTAATGTTGAATTTCTTTAGATGGACCAAGACAGGTAAAGTTATCTTCATGGCGCCAACGAGACCACTGGTAGCACAACAGATTAAAGCCTGTCTTGGTGTATCTGGTATACCTAGTAATCAAACAGCTATCCTGTTAGACAAAACCAGGCGCAATAGAGAAGATATCTGGCAAGAGAAGAGGGTGTTTTTTACTACTCCTCAAGTGGTAGAGAATGATTTAAAGAGAGGTGTGTTAAATCCAAAAGATATTGTATGTTTGGTTGTTGATGAAGCACATAGGGCCACTGGTTCTTATGCATATACTAATGTTGTTCAATTCATCAACAGGTTCAACACATCGTATAGAATATTAGCCTTGACTGCTACACCGGGTTCGACATTAGAAAATGTTCAGGAAGTGGTAAACAACTTAACCATATCAACTATTGAAATTAGAACTGAGGAAAGTGAAGATATTGTGAAATATATGAAACATAAGGAAAGAGAAGAGGTTAGAATTGAACTAATTCCAGAAATTGAAGATATTATCGAACAATTGGGTATAGCTATTACACCAGTTTTGAAACAAGCAGTAGAGTTAGGAATATATGAAGAATGTGAGCCAACAAGAATTAATGCATTTGTGGCTATGCAACAAAGTCAAAAGATTATTTCCAATCCAAATATTCCGGAAGGTATCAAATGGAGAAATTTTTTCATTTTACAATTATTAAACCATTTTGGTCAAATGTTAAAGAGAATCAAAATTTATGGGATCAGAACATTCTACAATTATTTTAAAAACAAATATAACGAATTCACTACTAAATATAATATGGGTAAGTCTACAAACAAGATTGCAGCATCATTCTATTTCCATCCCATCTTGAAAGTGATGATGAAAACGTGTGATGGAATGACAGCGAATTCACAGTTTCTTGGCCATGGTAAATTGGAACGTGTTAGGGAAGAGTTGGAGGTATTTTTTATAGGAAGTGATCCCACATCGAGAATAATTATCTTTACAGAATTAAGAGAAAGTGCATTGGAGATTGTGCGTTGCGTGGATTCGATGAGGAACTCTGATATTAGACCTCATATTTTTATAGGTCAGTCAAGAGGTAAAGAAGGTTTTGATGAGGTTGAATTTACACGTAAGCATAAAGCAAAAGGTAGAAAGAAAGTTGACCGTTTGAGTAGGCAAGCAGAACAAGAAATGCTTGAAACCAAGAAGAAGCAAGAGAAAGAAAAAGCGAAGCTCGAAAGAAGTGCGAGACGTACAGCTAGTTCCGAAGAAGCCCAGATAAATGGGATGAATCAGAAGCAACAGAAGGACGTGATACGTAGATTCAAAGCTGGTGAATTCAATGTCTTGGTGTGTACATCCATTGGTGAAGAAGGGCTAGATATTGGTGAGGTCGATTGTATTATTTGCTATGATACCACAAGTAGTCCAATTAAGAACATTCAACGTATGGGTAGAACTGGTAGAAAGAGAGACGGTCGTATTGTCTTATTATTTTCTAGTAATGAATCATTTAAATTCCAACAAGCCATGGAAGATTATATCAGTTTACAAAAGATGATAAGTCAGGATTATATTGAGTATAAGGAATCGGACCGTATCCTTCCAAAGGACATCACACCCCACTGTGTCAAGAAATTTATGACAATTAATGAGTCTGATGAAACAGTTAATAATATGGAAGACACAGATGATGTTATTCTGTATGCCACTCAATGTATGTTAGGTAAAAAAGTCAAACCCACAAAAGCCAAAAAGGTGACGAAAAGGGCGACGAAAGCCAAACCAAAACAATTTTTCATGCCAGACAATGTTCCAACAGGTATTATTTCTGCTGGTAATCTTGTTAACAAATATGTGGAAAATGGTTCTGGTGAATTATCCTTGGTGAAAAAGGAGCATTCCAATGAGACAAAAGCTCCTACGATGCTGGATAAGATTGGTGATTCTTCCTCATCTTCAGGTATGTCTGATAATGATGAAGACGAATTTGTTCAAAGGAAAAAGGCGAAGACGACTATCAAACCGTTATCAAAGCAAAAATCACCTGTATTTCATAATGTGCACTTGAATCCGGTGAAGAGCGAACCCACGGCAGTTCCTAATCTTTCAGAGATTGAAAATAGTTCACTAAAAACAAGAGTCGAAGTTTTAGGTAACCAAGGTTTGTCAAACACGAAGAGGATATCAACTGATCAAGAAAACTCACCATCCTATACCAAAAGCGGATTTCTTACTCCTGATGAGCATAAATATTTTAAAGAGCACTATGAGCCGAACAGCGCTCTTTCTATGGATCTAATACCCAATTTTGAAAACCACACGAAGATATCCAAGATACGTCATTCAACTCCTAATACGGCCATTATCAAGCTATTTTCTGACCTTCGCAGCAATAATGTAGCACGAACTATAGACATGAATAGAACTAACTGCATTGCAAAGGCGTTACATACATCTAATCAGAGCATTAGTACATCCATGAGCTCCGATTTGTCGTTACGGAGCCACACAGCATCGATGTCGCAATCAACACAAACCCGAGAAGATGTGCCAGATCTTTCCAACGAAAAGGTCTTGGACGATATTCTTGGCTCGGACTCAGACTTTTAACTAACGACACCATGGACTATATATACATGTATAAATAATAATAATACACATTTGCATTTCTACCACTGATGGTTGATTGATAATGCCCCAATGCAATCAGATCTTCGTATTGGAAGTTGAGATGTCAATGATTATCTCACCACTACGTTAAAAGTGATCTTTCCTGGGCTGTATTCGCAAAAAAAAAGGAATTTTTTTCTCGTTACGATCTTCGCTGTCGAGAGAAGTATATAAGGAGATGTAAAACATAAGAAGTTCATTATTAATTTCGTGCACTTTCTCGTTGGCTATAGTTGCTATTATTCTTGTCTTTTTGGCCTAAAGAGAGTATCCTTATGCACGGGAAATACGCATATCAGTGAGGATTCGTCCGAGATTGTGTTTTTGCTGGTTGAAATTTATTAACCAGACCTACTCCTCATGATCGCCATGGGATGTTCGCTTTAGAATGTCTCTGATTATGTAGGGAATTTTTGGAATACTTTTTTTTCTTTTTATTTATTTTAACGACATCGTTATTATACATTATTTTGTTTTATTTACTATGCTGGTGACTCACTTGCACTTGGAATATTTTTATATCTTTCAAAATGTGATGTTTCGTGAGGACACGGAACCTCATTTTGATTATATTTAAAAATTGAACACTATTTTTAAACTAGATGTGTCTATATTGATAGAAGAAGTAAAAAAATAGAAAATATATTTATTAAATTGTATCCTTACAGATTTTGTATATTTATAAAGAATTAAATATATGAACGAACTAAAAACTACTTCAGGCTGGGGCGGTGATGATCAGAAGAGAGAATGTAAGAAGTTATGGATGAATGAGTATTTGTAAATATAAAAGTTTATTCATCATCGTCATTGTAGAAGTCGTCTGGGTATCCGAATTTGTCGATGATTTCATCTAAGGTATCATTGAGAGATTCTGAGATGTCTTCGATTTCCAATATACTGATTAGTCCATCATATAGAGTGACCTTGTCAATTGGAATGGTATCTACTACTATAATGTTAGTACTAGTTGCTGGATTATTCCTCAACTCAGTAGGGCTGTTAACAGGTAGAGAATTAACTAATTGGGAGCAGATTATAGCGAAAGTTAAAGCGGTAAATTTCAACATTGTTAAGTAATTGGTGTTTTTGATCTATCCCAAGAAAACTAAGAATATAAGTAAAGTAAAGTGGAAACCATCTCAGGATTAATCTCTGAGCTATTATTTCCTTTTATATATATTTTTTGATTACAATTTACCTATCTGATTCTGGTAGGCATCCTTTTCCTATGCCCAATTTATTTATTCACAAAAAGGATAATGGGTAACTATGCTATAATATATTACGATATATGGTTAATCATTACAATTATACAGAGTTTTGAGGAATTGTGAGTACAGATGTGTGTGTGTGTGTGTTTCCTTTACGTTAGTTTTTAAAAGTAAGATTTGAGATAAAGGTAATAAAGTTTAGTCACATTTGAGATAATTTTCCATTTTACCCACTCAAAAGCGTACAGTACCAAACAAAAAGTGCTAAGAAATTAATGTAGTGCAAGAAGAAGGAGAAATATAACTACTGCAGAATCGTTCTGATATATTAATGGGTAATGTGATTACCTTGATTCCATGAAGTTGATTAATGTATTGATGGCTAGAATACTTAGAGGTGACACATTTTTCCCTTAAGGTGACACAAAAAATTGAAGAGACAAGAAATTTAATTTGTTTTTAATTTTTTCTAGAATACAAAGGAATAAATTAAAATATCTAAGGTAGTTTTCAGTTTATATTACAGATGAATCAGCATGTTTAATATTATTTATGTAACAAAATGCAAGAAAACCTCCTAGTGACATTTTTTTTTTTTGACTGGGCTACAAACGAAATAATTCTTTACCAGATAACAAAAAGGGAAACCTCTTTGAACAACGTTGTATTACGGTAACATTGTCTAATAATCAATAAAAAACACAGTGACTTAGTTGTACAAATTAGCAAAACCATGGTCTTATTGTGACAAAATATTTTAAGAAAATGTAAAAAAAGAATGTAAGCACTCACACTGGGGGTCGAACCCAGAATCTTCTGATTAGAAGTCAGACGCGTTGCCATTACGCCATGCGAGCTCAAATTCTTGGACAAAAATTCGAAAATTAAGATATATTAATTAGCTAAACTTTGGATTTTCAGATGTTTCAATATTAAAATATTTGTTATTGATAGAAATTATGTTAGAACGTGTTATAATATAGAAAGTAGCAATACTTAGTTATTACAATTTTATGTTTAGTAAGAAATTATTACTAACTGTTCAATATGATTCTAGAACATTCTTTAAGAATGATTAGTAAGCAAGTATTACTAATTGGTAGACTGCTTTCCTTTCCCAAAAGTATAAAAGGAACACATATTCTAACTTTATATATATACAATCTTCCTTATATAGACTTACTTTATATAACATAAAATAAACTACAAGATTATACATTTGAATATCTATAACTATGTCCGATGATTTCAACTCGAATACTAATCGTATATTCTCGATTTCAAACTTACGTTTACAGGATCAATATATCTCGAATGTGTTATGAAGCGTGTTATAGTATGAAATAAATATTATGTAATGATTAAATAATATGAGAAACAGATTGTCGAGAAAAATAAATAATATATAAAGACAGAGAATTCTGAACTTACATTCTAAGTTATATTCTGTTTGTTCTATAAATTATATACAATAAATATTCACTTACAAGTATAAGAAAAGTATAACAAATAATATTTGCTTTATTTTAATCATTAGTATTCAGTCTACACCTACTCCTCTCTACCTAACACGTCAAAAAAATATGACTAGCAACATTTCTGCTTCAAACACAAGTTTTTCTCAAAACAGTTAAAGTTTGATATACTAAATAATATACTTGTTTAAACTTTTTAATTTAGAACCTTTAATGTCATTATTGATAGATCTTTCCCGAATCGAATAGCTGCACTTAAAAGGCCAATATTTACTTCTACAGAAATTGATGGGAAAATTGAATATTAGACATCTTCTATTTAACTTAACAAATTTTATTATATTATAAAATCAACTTATAGTCGTCTAATTTTTTATATCTTATATAAAAATATATAAGGTAAATTATGGAAACAATTATTTTCATAAATGAAATATTGTTCCATTTATATATGCTGAATTTATCATTTTCGTGATTACAAACTCACTCGACAGTGGCGTAAGTAATCTATTAGTGGGTCGTTGAAGGATTAATCTATTATCAAATCATTGCGAGATGAATTTATCATCAGATCATAACCTTGGTCATTATCATTCTTATAATATATTTCCAACAGAAATTATATGGGAACAAGATATTGTACAGAATCCGAGATAGAGGCTTTGCCTCTAGTAGTCTCTTCAAGCAGTACTTTATTTAATTCGGACATTTTATAATACGATAATCGATCTTTCGTTTCTTCTTGTTACCTAAACGATTGTTAAGTAGTAAACAGATTACCTAAACGATATTATTAAAGCCACGTTCTCCAAGGTTACTTCTGTGTAGAAGAGCTGGTTAACACTTCAGCAGTTATCAATAGATAATTACAAAGAAACACTTAGTGAAAACCATCAACAATTAAATTCGACAAATATGTCATCTCTGAGAAAGCAAGACCGAACAAACTCCAAAATTTTAATTAAGTAAGCATGTCATATATAATAAACCATTATAGAAGAACAATAAACTTTAAGTATTATATAGTATAAAAATGATTATCAATTATTGTACTATTAAACATCCCAATTATAATATTAGTACCACTGTATTAAGAATGACCTAAATATTTGTTAAGAAGTGGAAGGTTAGAAAGGTTAAAACAGTCATGTAATTTTCCTTGTATTTTATAAATTTACCACAATATTTCTTTATTTAATAGTTCATAGATATCTGCGAAAAGGACATTTTAACAACTATCCCTTATCAATTCAAGCGTACTCTTCAATAATTTCTTCATCAATTGTAAAAATATTTCTTTAGTTGAACTAGTTATCAATTATTACTACTGACCAGTATGATTTAATTCACATTAAAAGGTGTCTCAAAACAAAGTGTAATATAGCGTTCCTCTCTTCATATTCCAATGGAAATAAGATTTATTATCATATGTTTGGAGGTACTTATTTATAGTCAGTTATCAAAAGAAAGGAAATCAAATATAAAGATTCTTATATTTTCAAATAAAAAAAGAAACATTTTCCGATACTTCTACATTTAGAGTCATTAAGATTTAATAGCTTACTAATTAATACAATGAATGGCTACCCTCTAGTAATAACTTTGAATTGCATTCATCTCATACTACGTGGGGTATGTATATCAGTTATAAGAACACTTTTTTTTTCTTTTTGCTTGTGATCTGTTACTTTAAGGATAGATCATGAGAATCCAGGAGCCATATATTAAATTGTTGTTGAATATAATAATCCATTGGATCTTACTGTTTTTAGTAATTATACAATATTTTTTAAAACAAAATCGTAACTTTAATTATTGTTATATTTTCTATTCCTATTAAAACAATAGAGAGAGAGTAGTTCAGTTGTTTCTAGCACAATTACTGTGTCATCACTTAAGAATATCTGGTTCCCAAACAATCAAGCAAATATTTGTTGAAACGTAAATTAGTGTGACTCACAAACAACTATTAGTGAACGAAATAAATATTGAAGCTAGTCCCCCCCCATTGTAAATGAGAAGATTCAGTTCTAGGTAATTACTAATTTACTGTAATTCTTATACATATCTCCAAGCTTTCTTTATTTGCCTTACAACAAAAAGGTTAAATATTGTAAATAAACTATCTTATCCTTCTCCTTCTTGGCCCCCCCTTCTCTTCCTAGTCACGTTCATTACCTTTTCCAAATCTTAATAAACTCCGATTTCGAAGTGCTTAAAAAAATATCAAAAGAAAATCAATTTCTGGGCTGAGCTGAACTGAATGACCAGTCCTCCGCTTCCCCCCCC